>NW_023270454.1:47176636-47526474 GCF_011800145.1 Mirounga leonina
AGAGAGAGAGAGAGAGAGAGAGAGAGAGAGAGAGAGAGAGAGAGAGAATCTTAGGCAGGCTTCACGCCCCGCACAGACCCTGACTCGGGGTTGGATCTCACAACCTTGGGATCATGACCTGAGCCAAAATCAAGAGTCAGACACTTAACTGACTGAGCCACCAGGAGCCCCAAGGTACCTTCACTTTTTATTTTTTTTTTCTTTTTGCTGCCTTTGATGAGCTCCATTGTTTTGTCTTCCACCTTGCTATTGTCCTGCTTCATTCAGTCTGTTGTTGAACCCTTTTAGTATATTTTTTCAGTGCATTTATTGTATACTTCAGTTCTCTAACTTCTGTTTGGTAATATCTTTTCTCTCTCCATTAAAGTTTTCATTATGTTCATCCATTTGTCTCCTGAGTTCAGTGAATAGATTTATGACCACTACTTTTAACTCTTTACCAGGAGTTAAATCTAAATCCTTTATCAGGATTACTATTTCTGCTCATTAAGGTTTTTTCCTGAAGTTGGGTCTTTTTTTGTTTGTTTGTTTGTTTTGTTTGGAGCATATTTCCTTTGTTTCTTCATTTTGCCTAACTCTTTGTGTTTGTTTCTTTGTATTAGGAACCAGCTACTTCTCTCAGTCTTGAAGTAGTGGCCTTGTGTGAGAGAAACCTTTTGTAGCTAGGAAATACTATTCCCCCCCTCCTTGTCACCAGAGCCAGATGCTCAAAGGGTATCCCCTGTGTGAGTTCTACCTGCCTACTATGATGGGGCCATATCTGTGGTGCAAAGGTTGATGGAGCTCTCACTTGGACCAGCTGTAACATATGGGTGGGTGGGGCTCTTGTTCAGTCTGGCTGTGATCCTCAGCTATGGTGCAGGAATGGGTGGGGCACTCAGTTGAGCATGCTTTCTGGTGCTAACAAGTTAGAGGGAGTGTTCCAAAATGGCACCAGCCAGATTAGCAAGTCTAAGGTTAGAAAAGGGTCTTATGTACTGTTCCTTCCAGTGTCTCTATACCTGGAGAGAGTCATAGCAGGTTCCTGCCTCTGTGGAAGACACTTTAAAACTGGGTCTCCTTCATATATGGTTTAGGCACTTTTCAAAATGATATTTTTTTCACTGTGTACAAGAGCAAGTGAGTCTTTGCATGAGCATTTTAAGCGCAGATTTTTCATTCTCTACAGTGCAGTGGTTTCTGGATTTCCATTGGTTTCAAAGCCAGCTGTTTTAGAGCTTTGTTTCCTATACAGGGTCTAGGAGTCAGGGTACTGGATATGAAGCAGACTCTTCCCTTCTCAGGGAAAAGTTCTGTATTTTTGAGATTCCCTCCCAGTTGTGCATTGTCATGTCTCAGGTAGGGTTTTATTTTTGGTGAGAGTGTGTCTTTTTTTTTTTTTAAGATTTTATTTATTTATTTGAGACAGAGAGAATGAGAGAGAGAGAGCACATGAGAGGGGGGAGGGTCAGAGGGAGAAGCAGGCTCCCCGCCGAGCAGGGAGCCCGTTGCGGGACTCGATCCAGGGACTCCAGGATCATGACCTGAGCCGAAAGCAGTCGCCTAACCAACTGAGCCACCCAGGCGCCTGGTGAGAGTGTGTCTTTGCCTCTCCTACCCATTCTGATGCTTTTCTTTTATCTGTTGTGGAGGCTTTGTTCATTCAGTGTTCAGGTCTTTTTCAGGCCTTTTTTCGGAGGAAATTATTCCACATGTAGTTGTAAATTTATGTGTTCATGGGAGAAAGTGAGTTCAGAATCTTCCTATGCCTCCATGTTGAACGTATTTCTGCCTTTTCTTTTTATTTTTTTAATCTGTCCCATATCAATTTAATTATTTGAACATCTAATGAGCCTAGATGGGAAGGAAAGGGGAAGAAAATTTTTTCTGACCCTTCAAATGATATTCTGAACTCAAAATTTATTGAAATATAACTTATGCAGAATATACCAATTTGAGTAAATTCCAGATGAAATACTATTTTGTTACTACATATATTATTAGCATATTTAAAAAAGTATTCTATTACACTTACTAAACATAAGTATTTCATTAAATTTTATTTTAAAATGGGCAACTGAAGCAGCAAATGAGTTTTTCCTCTGACATAAAGACAATAGTAATATAAAATTTACATTGATGGCCTTAAAACATGTTTGACAGTTAAGCATTTGGGTCTACAAGTATTATATGTGTGTATATTACTGTTTTCTGTAGCCTATATGTTTCCATAGTGAAATGGGTACAAAAATAAGGGAAATTAATTTTGAAAAGTAAAGAAGTCTTATTTGGTTAAACAATAATTTGTTGTTCTGAATTGAATCTGCATATTAACAGCTTTCATTATTATTGACATTCAGGCCACATGTATTATTCATTTCCAATTGCCTACAGACTTTTCTTAATCTAAAAAAAATGCAAAACTAGTTTTGAAATTATGTATGCATCTAATTGCCTTGAAAACTATACAGGATTCTTTAGAATATAAGACGTGAATCATTAAAGGGTTTATTTTGCATCTTATGCATTCAAAAGGCTTGAAATTCATTTTCTAATGTTGCAAAATATACTAATATCTCATTAGAACTGCCATTCTTTTTTTTTTTTATTAAGATTTTATTTATTTGCGAGAGAGAGAATGAGAGACAGAGAGCATGAGAGGGAGGAGGGTCAGAGGGAGAAGCAGACTCCCCGCCGAGGAGGGAGCCCGATGCGGGACTCGATCCTGGGACTCCAGGATCATGACCTGAACCAAAGGCAGTCGCTTAACCAACTGAGCCACCCAGGTGCCCTAGAACTGCCATTCTTGATGAATGATTTTTCACTCACAACACTTTACTTGCACCTGAGGTATAGAATACAAGAGGTGAGGCAAATTCCCCTTGGGTAAAACTTTTATCACATTAGGGAAGAAGACAGCATTTATATTTAAAAAACTAAATCAGAAGACTGTATATACTTTAATAGATGGTATGTTAACTTAACACCTTTTCTGGTATCACATTTTACCTGAATTTTCTCCATATTGCTGTAAGCCTGGGGAAAAAAAAAACAAACAAAAACTTACAAACTTGTACACAATAATTAACTTCTAAAATTCATACTAGTATATTGCATCATGAGCTAGAAGTCAGAATCATTTGTTATTATAATCTTGGAAGGACCAAATGGAGTATAAGGTACATTAAATATGCCAAATAATTTTTGTTGTTGAAAGGGTGAATGCAAGCCATAAAAAACCCCCAAACTTCCTATATTAGTCATAGAATTAGTGGTTATTTGGAATATATGTAAAGAGTTTGTGACCCTAAATTCAAATTATTCCATTTAAGTTTTATCTTGGAAAATTCCAAACTAAGTGAAAATCAGAAATGGTTCTATCACTGGCTTCTTTAAGTAAATTCTATTTGGGATTGTTGAAATTTTACTTTATATATCTTTCTGTGTTTATAACGACAGTATCATTGTCTATTTATATACAAATAGTTTCTTTTTTTCATTTGTGGTTAAGTTAGAAAATAAACACAAACTAAATGATATGTTAATGTGCTTAAAATTAAAAAAAAAAATTCAAATTCAGGCTTAGAAATGTAAGTTTGAAATACCAATGTAGACAGAGTATAGGACTATCAGGATGGATATAGTCTTTCCAACTCTCCTTTAAAATTGCAATGCAAAAATAGGAAAAGATGACAATTGGAAATATGAGAGAAAATTAATATTGATGTCCAGACCATGTAAAAAGGGTTCTCTATTTTCTGCAAACCCTGTGGAGTTGAACTGAAAATCTCAGTCAATGGTAAGATGCTGGTCTAATATCGGGGAGAGTGTTCATGCTTTCTTCTTCCCTGTGGCCTAAATGTGAGAAGAGAGAGCATTGAACTAAACAGCTAGAGTGATACATTGGATTGGGAAAGGATGGCCTTGCAAGAATGACATTTGCATAATGTAATGTAAACCAATCAAGTTAATAACTTAGGTTTGGGCACAGACAGGAAGAATCGTGGGCATGGGGCAAGAATTTGAGGCAAGTTCTTTGCACTCTTGTTCCCATTGCTGTTTTTCATTAACTTTCAGTCTGTACAAAAGAGAAAGGAATTTGGTACACAGAGTATAGGAAAAGAATATTGTTCACCTCACACACAAAGAATAGTTGGCAGAGTTTAATTTTAGGTATATATGTGCTCCTTAAAGGATAAATAATGAGAAAGAAAATAAAGTTGGCTTCATGGAAATACACTGCAGTCTGATAAAGAGGAAACTCTATCTTGAAAGTGAAAGGAAAGGTATACCTTTTAAAAATGATTTATTGTAGTAATATTTTAGCAATCTGTTTGGTATTTTAATAATATTCAATAAGGCTCAATGAAATAGTAGCACAGAGACATAAGAAAAGAACATATTTGCAATAAATAATAATAATAATAATAATAAAAGACTACAGATCTTGTAAGTACAGAAACTAGTTGAATCACAGACCTGTACCTCTGAAACAAATAATACATTATATGTTAAAAAAAAAAGAAGATAGCAGTGCTCATCATGATAAGTATACTCTTTAATCCCCATCACCTATTTCACCCATCCCCAAAATTTCAGCCCCCCCCAAATCCCATTACTTTAAAACAAGTATAACATTAACCAATATTTATTTACAATGTATTCTATTAGGCATGCTTAGGGCAAGGCCCAAGTCTTTGGGTTAACTTGTATATTCTCAGTACTTAGTATCTAGCATAACTTGCACATAATATGAGCTAAATAAATACATCTTTAGAAATAATAATTAAGGTCAGGTGAATTTTTAATTTAAAGAAGTATTTAGATGACAGGACAATGGTTGACTTCAAGAATTGGATTATATAAGATTGTCAGATTAATTCCATTCATGCTTGGAGATAATAGTTTAGGAAACAAATTTCAGCAAATAGCCCCAGGTGACCACAGGAAAAAGGGCTCCCAGTTTTTACTCTGTGAGAAATTGTTCAGGGGATTGTCCATGGGCTTTGAATAACCAAATGAAGAAAATAATCACAATGAGATACTGTTTTCAGACTAAGTGATATTAATTTGCTCACTTACTTAAAATGATGATGATGCCAAGATTGTTACATTTGGGGGAACATAGTAAGTAAGGAAGTTTTTCAACAAAAGAAAGAAAAAAATAGATAATAACACCATAACTAATGAACAAGGACTTCTGTTTTCTTTTGTTTTGTTTTTCCTTAAAACTAAAAACACAAAACTTGCATGCTCATAGAATATTTATCTAGTAATTTGGGGCTCAAGAGTTTTAACTCTCTGTAACTTTTCTTCTACTTATAGTCTTATTTTTCCTTTATTTGTTTATTTTTTGAAAGGACATGGCTTTTTATATAAGAATGATATCTGCCACCACCAAGTTATAAGGTCTTTGAATTGAGGTATTGCCTCATTTCTCTCTGTTAGGTTTTCAGGTAAATTTTAAAAGTACTATAGTCCTTGTTAAAACTCAGTATTTTTTCAGAAGTCCTTTCCCACCACTTCTCTTGACCTGTGTTTTGCATGTTACATTCCTATGACACTCCAGGCAAAAAAAAAAAAAATTCTTACTAACAGATTTGAATTTTTTATTGTATTTTTTCTGTCTCTGAAATTCATATAAAATTTGGTACATAATTTAAGAAGAAAGTGAAGAACAATTCTTACACATTTTACATTTTATTTCTTGCCAGTTTAGAAGGCATCTACTCCATGTCCAGCTATACCCATAAATAGATCCTATGAAACAAGATGGATCAAACTTAAAAAACACAGTATAGAGTATTATAAAATACAGTGAAGCATAAGTAGTGGTTTGAAAAAAGTTTTACTTTTATATCTTGTTGTTATGCCACACAGTGTAATAGTAACTTCATAAAATTATTTTTCCTTTTTTTATTTTATAACTTTATTGATATATAATTCACATGTCATATATTTCACCCTTTTAAAAGTATACATGCTAATTTTTTTAGTATAATGACAGATATGGGCAATCATCACCACAGTCAATTATAGAACATTTTCATCACCTCAAAAAAGCCATGCATCTTTTAGTTTTCATGTCTAGTCCCTCACCCTCCCCAACCTTAAGTGACCACTAATCTGTTTCTATAGATTTGCCTATTCTGAATATTTCATATGAATGAAATTGTATAGTGTGTGATCTTTTGTGAGCGGCTTATTTCACTTAGCATGATTTTTGCAAGGTTCACGCATGAGGTAGCATGCTCAGTACTTCATTCCTTTTTATGGCTGAATAATATTTCATCCTATGGGTACGTGACAATTGGTCTGTTTATCCATTGATGGACATTTGGGCTGTTTCCACTATTTGGCTATTATGAATAGTGTTGCAATGAACATGTGAGTACAAGTACTTGTTTGCGTATATGCTTTCAATGTTTTGGGAATATACTTAAGAATGAAATTGCAGGGTCATATAGTAATTCTACGTTTAACTTTATGGGGAATCCCCAAACTGTTTTCGATAGCAGCTGAGCCATTTTACGTTCCAGCTAACAATGTGCAAGGATTCCAACTTTTCTACATCCTCACCAATACTTGTTACTTTCTGTTGTTTTGTTTTGCTTTTGAGTTCTAGCCAACCTACTCATTGTGAACTGGTACTTCATTATGGTCTTGACTTGAATTTTCTAATGTGACTAATGATACTGAGGATCTTTTCATGTACTTGTTGGCCATTTGTATGTCTTCTCTGGAGAAATGTCTATCTTAAGTCCTTTGCCCATTCTTAATTGGGTATTTGTCTTTTTGTTTTTGAGTTATAAGAATTCTTTATATATTGTGAATACCAGACACTTATCAGATATATGTTTTGCAAATATTTTCTCCTCTTATGTAGGCTGTCCTTTCATTTTCTTGATTATGTCTTTAAACTTTCTAATAACCCTCTGAGTTAGGATTATACATATATTTGATGAGTGAACCCACTGAGTTTAGAGAGTTAAAATTATTCCCTAAAGATCTCTAACTAGAAAGTAATATGCTCAAAATTACAACCAAAATTTATTTAATTGCAAAGTGCATTAGTTTTCCTCTTAGATAAGCAAATGCAATAAATTTATTTTAGGCTATATTTTTCAGAATGTGCCAATTTCATAAGAATATTATATATATATATAACATACATATATTTGTTGGGTGTCTAGTAGAGCCTGAAATGAAATAATTGATGCATAATATAATTCAATGTTTTTTACTTTTACTTAAATACTATATGAATTAAAATGAAGTAAATAAAATGGATGTTATTTAAATGAGAAATAAAAATTAAAGCATTTCTGAGAAGTGATAATTGTCAAGACTTCAAACTTTTTGATGCTATTAATTGGATTGCTGATTTTTCCATTAAAAATGATGGGAAATGCATATAATTATTATTAGCTTAGTAGTATTTCTTATTTTGCTATTGCCTTATCTCATTAGCCGAATGAACTCTATTAACCTAGCATATTTCATTCATCTACTGTTATAAAATAATTTGTGGTTCTAAAAAATCTCATTGTTGATAGTCTTTAAAAGTATTGACTTCTAAATGGACACAAATGATGATAGCTAAGTTATTTATTTTTGAGTAAATGTTTTGGAACATTGATTGATGCAGTCCATAGTTAAATATTATTAAAAAATCAGCTGTTCAGAATAAACCATCCAATGTTATCACTTAAGTAATTATTATATATCTATATCTTAGATTTATTCTTTCCTTTACTAATTTCTTCAAATATATCTACATATTTATTTATTTATAAACATATATATATATATATATGAATTAAACTAAATTGATATAGAATATGCTCTTTGAGAGCATAACAAAGAGGAACCTGATCCAGATTTTAGAAAAGTGGGGTAAAGTGATTATTGAGTTGAGTTCTAAAGAATGGGTATATAGTATATTTGTTAAGAAAATAGTTATAGAAAGAGATCATTCCAGACAGAGGGAGCACATATATAAAGGAGATGATGTGTGAGCCAGAGGGAGGGAAGGAAAGTGAGGGTAGGGAAATACAGAGAAAGTGGGGCAGCTTCCCTGTGAGGCTGGAAAAGTAGATACTTCACAGACCAGAAGGGTTTTTAGGTCATGTAAAGGGTTTTATTCTTTAATCAATGGGAAGTTCTTGAGGAGCATGTTATGGTTAGAGTAAATATTGACAAGATTCAGCTAGCTATAGTTTAAAGATTTTTTTTTAAAGATTTTATTTATTTATTTGACAGAGAGAGAGACAGCAAGAGAGGGAACACAAACAGGGGGAGTGGGAAAGGGAGAAGCAGGCTTCCTGCCGAGTCGGGAGCCCAATGTGGGACTCGATCCCGGGACTCCAGGATCATGACCTGAGCCGAAGGCAGTCGCCCAACCAACTGAGCCACCCAGGCGTCCCTAAAGATTTTTTATTTATTTATTTGACAGAGAGAGAGACAACGAGAGAGGGAACACAAGCAGGGGGAGTGGGAGAGGGAGAAGCAGGCTCCCCCCGGAGCAGGGAGCCCAATGCAGGGCTCGATCCCAGGACCCTGGGACCATGACCTGAGCCAAAGGCAAACGCTTAATGACTGAGCCACCCAGGTGCCCCTCAGCTAGCTACAGTTTAAAGAATGGTTTATAAGGCAGCTACAGGTGACAATTAGGGGGCTGATATAGTAAACAAGCTGAAGATGAAGGTGCTATTGATAAAGCTAAAGGGAGTAGAGATGGAGTAATGTGGGTAGATTTAAAAAATATTTAGGATATAAAAAAACTTGGTAATTAATTATGTATTTATACAAAAATAAGTACTTTGGAAAGTACTTTACAAGCTACCATAAGAAGTACGAAGAAGAAAACAGTACATGAGATTTGTTCTTAAAACAATGTGATAAATTTTGGATCATAAGACATTCACTTAAATATCAGTGTAACTATATGAAAAGCTGGTGGGGACATGAAAAAGTGCTTAACAACATCAGTCATTTACTTCTGATCTTGAGACACTTGGGTTCTGAAAGAAGAAATGTTCCACTTTTAATATGGCTCCAAAGGGAGGAATTATCACTGCAGGAAATATCCCACTTAAGACACAGAGAGAGGGAACGTTGGAAGAAGTATTTGAGGATTTATTTTTTTTATTTTTTTTTAAAGATTTTATTTATTTATTTGAGAGAGAGAGAATGAGAGAGAGCAAGCATATGAGAGGGGGGAGGGTCAGAGGGAGAAGCAGGCTCCCCGCTGAGCAGGGAGCCTGATGCGGGACTCGATCCCGGGACTCCAGGATCATGACCTGAGCCGAAGGCAGTCGCTCAACCAACTGAGCCACCCAGGCGCCCAGTATTTGAGGATTTAGTGTAGGTTCTTAATTATGGAATAAGCTTCTAGATTTTGCAATGAAACAAATTTTACAGATGAAATGAAGAAAGAATATCAGAAGTAGAAAACAGTACTAAAATGAGAGTGTAGGATATGATTCATAATCTGAATGCTGTCCACATCTGATGTTAACAAGGAAACCAGCAATGTGGATTAAGTTCCATTAGTCACTTCGGTAACGGTGTTCAAGGCCTTGAGCCCAAGAGATCTCAGGGCACAGCTGTGTCTTGTAAGTAGGCCCAGATGTTTTGGCTTAAGTGCAGTTGATTTATTACTTTTGTTTAGTTGGTGTTAGGAGGGGAAGTGAAGTTCAGCAGTGACATGAACCCAGAGCAAGCAAGTTGGAGCCAAATGACCTGACAGTAGGATATTTTCAGTGATCTGAAACACTTCCTTGCTGTGTATTATGTGGGAATGACCATTGATTGTGTTCCTCTGTTGTGTGACAGGAGCCTTGCCCATCTCCTTTCATTTTCACCTCTTCTTATTTCCAATGTAGAGAGTTTCTTGAAAATATTCCAGTAATTTTGGTTTATAAATTATGCCTTTGTGTTTCTCAAGCAATAACCCTATCAGGGGACTAACTCAGAGATTCCTTTAGGTTATTTCTTAAAGCAAAGACTGAGTTTTGTTGCTTTGTGACATTGTTCCATGTTGGACCATTAAATGTGGCTTTTTCTTCCTTCTGGAACCAACTTTCTCAATCCAACTATTTAATGTAATGCCACATTTGTCCCAAATGAAAAATAGAATTACTGAAATCATTCTTCTTTATAATCTGATTTTTGATAATTGAAATATGAAGTAAAGCCTATTAGTCATTTGTCAAAGGTAGACATATTTTCCTTGATTTTTTTTGTGAGTTTAAAATATTTATATATTTAAAAAAAATATGTTAAGAGTAGAATGCAGAATTTATAAGACATGATACTTAATGTACATTTTGTGCTTAAAATAGAATGCTTTTACTTCCCAATGCTATTATGGACATTTCAATGGGAAATTCTGCTGTGGGACTGTAGGAGGAATTATTACAAATACAACCTGGTGTCATTTGGGATAGTCTAGTTGGGTATTGGTTGATATTTTTCATTCAAATTTTCCTAAATGGTGTTTTAATGATTTTTCTCCTATGCCTCACCTCCCTGCTCCAGAATCTGCAAACACATCCAAAGGAAGTAAGGGTAAAGAAATGAAGAGGAAGATGGGCGCCTGGGTGGCTCAGTCGTTAAGCATCTGCCTTCAGCTCAGGTCATGATCCCAGAGTCCTGGGATCGAGTCCCACATCAGGCTCCCTGCTCAGCGGGAAGCCTGCTTCTCCCTCTCCCTGCTCGTGTTCCCTCTCTCGCTGTGTCTCTCTCTGTCAAATAAATAAATAAAATCTTTAAAAAAAAAAAAAGAAATGAAGAGGAAGATAGCAAACATATCGATAAGACAGAAGAACATAATGCATGCTGTAAGATAGCAAGTTCAAACAGATGTGATAAATTCATTCCATTTCTAGTGAAGATACTAAGAATGAGCCTCCACAAAATGTGCCACTTTGGCATTTAGATTACTTTGAGCTGAAATTAATCAAGGCCCAAAAGACTCAGGAAGAGGTTTTTTTTGTTTTGTTTTGTTTTTTTACCTCCCCCTTAACTACCTAAAAGAATTTAGATAACCTAGTCCAGAAGAGAACTATAACTACAAAGAATATGGTCTAGGTGTGGTGAGCTTGGGAGAAGGCCTTGAGATCAAATTCCTCTCAGTGTCTCATTGTCTTTGTATGACATGGAAAACATTTGTTTACCAAACATTTGCTCTTCCCATCTTTTTGTAAATTGTCTTCCTCCCCTTTGAAGTCTCACCCTTCCCCCCTCCCTTCTTCATAGCTAAGGATGGTATATAATCCTCAATTGCTTGACTGCCTGTGGGCCTCATATTCCTTTGGGGCTCCCATACATATATGATTATTATTTTTTTCTCCTGGTAAGCTGTCTTATATCAGTTTACCAGCCAATCTAGAGGGTACAGGAAAAGCTTTTCTTTCTCAACACTCAGCAGGCAAAAAACACCAAAGTGTTGAAGGATAATTGGAAGAAAGGCAAGCAGGAACAAGGGGCCCCCCTGCCCTATGAGGGAAGCCACCCTTAAAAGGATTTTACACCACCCTGGAAGGAGCCCTCATCCCTTTCCCACATGATAGCTAGATTACAAAAACCTGATTGGATGACAGATGCAGGGAGGGTTATTCAGATTAAAACAGACCTTCCAACAAGACCATAAAACCCCCAAGACTTAGAAACTCCAGTGGCAACCCTCTCAGGTCCCCTCCCACTTCAGGAGCTTTCTACTACCACTCAATAAACTTTGCTTTGCTGTCCACCACTCTTCATCTGGCCTACCTCTTCATTCTTCAAATTGGTGTGACCAAGAACCATGGGTGCTTAGGGAGAAGATATTCTGTAACATAAGGGCATCTTTAACTGGAGCATTCCAGTGCTTATAGAACCTAATTATGTTTGTATTCCACAAAACTTTCCAATATCTTACAGAATCCAATTTATAGTATGGCATGTTTAGGAAGAAGGACGTATTTGCCATGCTGGAACTTTGCCTTCACTCTAGATTAAAGTCAACCTATGTGGCCCTCCGTACAGTGATGCAAGATGATGCAGTGAGTGACTATTGGTTAATCTGGGGGCACTGACTTGTTTCTTAATTTGGTTCCTCATGTGGCCTTCTGAAATGTAGCTCCGTTTTTACTCACATCCTGCAGGTATTGTCCAAAAAAATATGTGTACTTTGATATCCCCTCATTTTAACCATACGTTTCTTGCTTTTTGTGTCCTTCTGATGAATATCAGGTCACAACAAATTCCATGAGAGAGATAGGGAAATGTCTCCAGTCTTCTTGTGTCTATACACATAATACTACCGTTCTACTCTACAACTACAAACAATGACAGTCAGAGTCTTTTTATTAAACTTGGCTGACTTCCTGTACTTCACTCAGTGTCTGAGGCATGGGCTCTGTCCACTGTAGTTCCTTAAAAGTAAAAGTGGAATAAGCCTTCTCCGTAGGACCTATTTCCAGGAAGTAGGAGGAGGGTGCCATTAGCTTCATGCCTTAAGACAAAAACAAGAGGTGATAGATAGGGTGGGTGGGGCTGGAGAAAAGAATGCTTCAGTTAATGTATCACCATATTATTCTATAAAGTCTTTATTTTTCTTCTGTATAAACTACATATGTAAATGCATAATTTCACAGCCTATTTTCTGAAAATGATTGATGTCATAACTAGAAGTATTAATGAAATTCACCAGCACATTTTGAACAACATTTTGGAGCTAAGGGCAGCAGGATTTCACTTTCTTGGATAAACTCTTCAATGGCATTATGCTAATTCCTCTTGGCAAAAGACTTATTCTTGATTGGAAAAGAATATCCCAAGGGAAACAAGAATTTATGTGCCTATAGGTACCCAGCAGGAAATTACATGGAAGCAATTTGAGGGCTGATCAGCATCTCAGAACACAGATTGGGCTGGAGAGTAAGATCAGAGAATAGAATGGTCACGATCTCTCTCCTTAGACTTCCCAGAGGACTTCAAGCCAAAGAAGACACTGCAGGGCCCCTCAGTGTTGAGAGCACAATTTTGTGTTACATCTGCTTAAGATGTTCAGTGATTTTAGCTCTCAGCATATGAATGCATGCCTGTGTTAAACTTCAGAATTTGTAGTGCTGTCTATTTTCTTTCTTTTATTCTAGTTAGCATTTTATGCCCTAGTTTATTCTCTTCTTATTTGAATTCATTTAATTTTTTTTGCATGTTTATCTTTTCTCTTAATCTTTTAGTCCTTTTATTTTTTACATTCTCACTTAATTGTTCTTAGTTGATTTATCTTTTCTTAACTCTTTTATAAGACTTTTATCTTATGTTTACTTTGTTCTTATATTACTTATTTACCTAGTTTCTTCTTATCATCTTTAGGCTTTGTTTTAATTATTTCCTTTTTATGTTATCTATTTTTCATTGTGGTTTTTAATTTTTTATTGTCTTTTCTCATTCTTATCTTTATTTTAGTTTATCTTAGGAAACAAGCAGAAAGCACTAAAACGTGAGGAGAAAAGTGAGCAGAGCCTCTCTCTGCTGTAAGCAAGGGAGATTTTTCTCTTTTCCCTTGTCTGTCTGGTTGTTCCTGTCTCTTCCAGGGAATGAGCATCTATCCGGAAACCTCCTATCTTGAAACCCTCATTTTAGAAAGTATTGGACAGTGGTGAAGGTCACAGTCTTGGGAATAAAACAAAATTTGATTCACATTAGAACTGTGCTCCTGAGAATGTTACCTAGCATCTAGCATTTGAAACTTTCTGTGTTATATTGATAACAGTGACTTGAAATGGTGTGTAGATTAATTCATGTGAAACATATTTACTAATTTCTAGTTTCCCTACTCCACTAATAAAAGAATTAGGAGATGATTAACACTTAATTGTGTTCCTAGAAGGGCAGCAATCACTGTTTCTACATTACCTTCTAAAAACCCAAATCTACTCTAATAGTCCTCTGATATTAATCTCTGTGTGTCATTTCTGTGCCAAATAGACTATCATGGTAGTTTCATTTTTTCATTAACCTTATTTTTCTTTTCTGATTCTTGTATCTTTTTCCTCACTTTGCCAAAAGAGAGACTTGTTCTTTAAACAAGGTCTGAGACTCCGAAATTCTGTTAAGATAGCCTAAAATAGCCAAACTGCTCCCATTAGGCTGATCATATTTGACTATCAAATAATCTGCTCCATAAACAAGGCACATTCTTTTATGAATCATGATCAGGTTTCTCACACAAGGCAGAATTCAGGATTTTAGATGTCACAATCAAATCCAACTCTTGTCTCCTTGTTCTTAGTCTCAGATATCGAATAGAATTTCTAACAGTCAGGTGACATACTTCCCACTAACTGCCCTCCAAGAGTTTGTCATTCTTCACAAGATTTTTAAACATTTATTTTAATATATTTTCCTCTTTGTCCTTTGACCTCTCAATATTTAAAGCAATTCAAAATAATCATTTCTGCATCAGTAGCACTATTTGTCACATCAACTCTCTTGTCATTTACAACCTACTATACATGACAACTTTTCAGGGATAGATGCTAGCACATTTTTGAGACCTTAGATTTAATTTTTTTCTTTTGGAAAACAGTGTTCTGTAAATATAATAGGAAAACATAGTTTTCCATTTTAATGAACTGAATTTTGAATAGAGATAGTACTAAAATGTTCTTTTCAATGACAGGAAATATACCTCTAGTTACCATCATGATGAATTAACTTTCTTGGATTATTTGTATATAAACATATTCCTTGTACTTAATATGTTCCTTTCAATTGATTAAATGAAATAAGAATGAAATACAAAAAATAGCAAAAGCATTTCCAGACACAATTCTGCTTAATGAAATTGAGCACTATAATTGCCCCAAATTTGAGCAACTTTAAATCTTTTTATTTATTTGGATCCTTTTGGAACTTTTTGGATATTTTACTGCAAGTTTGAAACCAAGATGGAATCAACCAAATGATTTTTTTTTTTTGTTCAGTCTTGACTTATCTTAAGCTTTGTAGCCAGTGGATAAATAATACTTGGAAAAACCTCAATTGTAATGATACTTTACAGCAACTACTAACATTGTTTTTTAATATGGGAGCTTACAGTTGACTAAAAAGTAAGATTAATTTAGCCTACTTTCAATTTTGCAACCATGACAAAAACAGATCAAATTCATTAGCATTTCAAAATCACTTACAGCATTATTTATATGTAGTAATTCAGACTTCAGTAATATCTGCATTTGAGAATGCAACTTGATTAAAAGATTACTTTTATATCCACATTTAATTCCATATCAGAATTTGAAATGAAAAGGCACCATTCAGTAATACACAGCGAATGAACATTAAACTTTATTTGTTCATAATATAATTTCTCTTTAGTATTTGCTTTGGGCTTCTTAGAAGGCTCATGTTGATTGTGTTGAAAATATTAATTTACAAATAATATGTCATTGTCTTTAGGCAGATCCTGACCATGGGACTAGTCAACAAAATTATTCCAATTTAAATGACAAAACTTTTTGGCTGCAATTTTCAGAAATTTTGAGACACATAAATAAGGCAGCTGATTATTGTCTTCTTTTAAAAAAAACACTTTACCTATTCTTGCCTTTTTGTGTAATATGTACAAAATTTTAATTTAATTATTATTTTTTAAACAAACCATTTTATTTATTATATGTGTATAAACATAAAACTGGAGTGACTTCTTTATGGTCAAGACTTCATGGTGCAACTCTAAAAGCCAAACCAATTTATATGTTACATGCTAATGAACTTAGAAATGAAAAAATAGAAATAAGATAATTTATTTCACATGATTGAAAAAGTCATTTTCTTGTAAATAAATTGCTGCCAACTAGATGCTGAAATTACATGCCAGTAGCAAATCATGAAAGGGGCCATTGAAATGTCCAAAATATGCCTATACAGTTTTGAGATTATCATTCAGAAAAACCCACCAAATATGAAAATTTATATAAATTACCTATAGTTCCTAAGAAACAGCCATTGAATCTCAGACGTGTTTACTCTTTTTTTTTAAATTTTAATTTCAGTGTAGTTAGTATACAGTGTTATATTAACTACAGGTGTACAATATAGTGATTTCAACAAGTCTGTACAGTACTCAGTGCTCATCATGATCAGTATAGTCTTTAATACCCACCATCTATTTCACCCATCCCCCCACCCGCCTCCCCTCTGGTAACCATCGGTTTGTGTTCTATAGTTAAGAGTCTGTTTTTTGCTTTGTCTCTCTTTTTTGGCTTTGCTTGTTTCCTTTCTTAAATTCCCCATATGAGTGAAATCACATGGTATTTGTCTTTCTCTGACTGACTTATCTCACTTAACATAATACTCTCTTGATCCATCCACGTTATTGCAAATGGTAAGATTTCATTCTTTTTTTATGGCTGAGTAATATTCCAGTGTGTGTGTGTGTGTGTGTGTGTGTTTATACCACCTCTTTTCTTTATATATTCGTCTAGCTGTGGACACTTGGGCTGCTTCCATAATTTGGCTGTTGTAAATAATGCTGCAACAAACATAGGAGTGCATACGCCTTTTCAAATTAGTGTCTTCGTATTCTTTGGGTAACTACCTAGTAGGGGAATCCTGGATCCTATGGTAGTTCTATTTTTAATTTTTTTAAATATTTTATTTTTATTTATTTGAGAGAGAGAGAGAGAGAGAGCAAGCATGAACCATGGGAAGGGGCAGGAAGAGAGGAGAAGCAGACTCCCCGCTGAGCAGGGAACCCCACGTGGGACTTGATCCCAAGACCCTGAGACCATGACCTGAGCCAAAGGCAAACACTAACTGACTGAGCCACCCAGGCGCCCCTATTTTTAATTTTTTGAGGAACCTCCTTATTGTTTTCCTCAGCGGCTACACCAGTTTGCATTCCCACCAATAGTTCAAGAGGGTTCCTTTTTCTTCACATCTTTGCCAATACTTTTTGTTTCTTGTGGTTTAGATTTTAGCCATTCTTTTGTTGTTGTTAAGAGTAGAACTTCACTTTTTGTTTTATAATTTTTAAGTCCAGTAGAGTTAACATAAGTGTTATGTTAGTTTCAGGTGTACACTATAGTGATTCAACAATTCTATACATCACCCAGTGCTTAACACAACAAGTGCACTCCTTAATCCCCATCACCTAATTCACCCATCCCCCCCCCACCTCCCCTCTGGTAACTATTAGTTTGTTCTTCTTTTTTTTTTTTTTTTTCTGTTTCCTTTTCTTTTTGTTTCTTTTTTTTTTATTATGTTATGTTAATCACCATACATTACATCATTAGTTTTTGATGTAGTGTTCCATGATTCATTGTTTGTGTATAACACCCAGTGCTCCATTCAGTTTGTTCTTAATAACTAAGAGTCTGTTCCTTGGTTTGTCTCTCTCTCTCTTGCTCTCTCTCTTTTTTTTTTTTCCGTTGCCTGTTTGTTTTTTCTTAAATTCCACATAAGAGTGAAATCATATGGTATTTGTCTTTCTCTGACTTATTTCATTTAGCCTTTTACTCTCTAGCTCCACCCATGCTGTTGCAAATGGCAAGATTTCATTAATTTTTACCGCTGAATAATATTCCATTGTATACATATAGTACATCTTTTTTATCCATTCATCTATCTCTGGACGCCTGGGTTGCTTCCATAATTTGGCTATTGTAAATAATGCTGTGATAAACAGGGGTGAGTGTATCCCTTTGAATTAGTGTCTTTGTATGTTAGGGGTGAATACCAGTAGCACAATTACTGGATCATAGGGTAGTTCCATTTTTAATTTTTTTAAGGAAACTCCATACTGTTTACCACAGTGGCTGCATCAGTTTGCATTTCCACCAACAGTGCAAGAGGGTTCCTTTTTCTTCACATTTTTGCCAACACTTATTTCTTGTGTTTTTGATTTTAGCCATTCTGACAGGTATGAGGTGATATCTCATGGCAGTTTTGATTTACATTTCCCTGATGATGACTGATGTTGAGCATCTTTTCATGTGTCTGTTAGCCATCTGGGTGTCTTCTTTGGAGAAATGTCTATACATATCTTCTGCCCATTTTTAAATATTTTATTTATTTATTTGACAGAGAGAGACACAGTGAGAGAGGGAACACAAGCAGGGGGAGTGGGAGAGGGAGAAGCAGGCTCCCTGCAGAGCAGGGAGCCCGATGCGGGACTCGATCCCAGGACCCTGGGATCATGACCTGAGCTGAAGGCAGTCGCTTAACCAACTGAGCCACCCAGGCGCTCTTCTGCCCATTTTTAAATTGGATTTTTTTTTTGGTTGTTAAGTATTATAAGATCTTCATATATTTTGGATACCAACCCTTTATCAGATATATCATCTGCAAATATCTTTTCCCATTCGGTAGATTTTCCTTTGGTTTTGTTGACTGTTTCCTTTGCTTTTGCAGAAGCTTTTTATTTCGATGTAGTCCCAATAGTTTATTTTTGCTTTTGTTTCCCTTGCCAAAGGAGACCTATCTAGAAAAGTGCTGTTATCGCTGATATCAAGAGAAATTACTGCCTGTGCTCTCTTCTAGGATTTTTATGGTGGATCTCACATTTAGTTCCTTACTCCATTTTGAGTCTATTTTTTGCATAGTGTAAGAAAGTGATCCAGTTTCTTTTGCATGCAGCTGTCCATTTTTCCCACCGTTTGTTGAACAGATTGTCTCTTTCCCATTCCATATTCTTGCCTCCTTTGTTGAAGATTAATTGACTATATAATTGTGGGGTTATTTCTGGGCTGTATAGTCTGTTCTTGTGATCTATAGTGTATTTTTGTGCCAGTACCCTGCTGTTTTGACTACTACAGTTTTGTAGTGTACCTTGAAATCTGAGATTGTGATACCTCTAGTTTTGTCCTTCATTTTCAAGATCGCTTGGGCTCTTTTGTGGTTTCATGCAAATTTTAGGATTCAGTTCTGTGAAAATGCTTTTTTCAGTATTTTCATAGGGACTGCATTAAATGTGCAGATTGCTTTGGGCACTATAAGCATTTTAACAATATTTGTTCTTCTGATCCCTGAACATGGAATACCTTTCCCTTTGTTTGTGTCATCTTCTTTCATCAGTGTTTTACACATTTCAGAGTACAGGTCTTTCACCTCCTTTAATTTTAATTATTTTTATATTTTTATTTTAACTTTTTTTTAAGATTTAATTTATTTATTTGTCACAGAGAGAGAGAGAGAGAGCACAAGTAAGTGGAGTGTCAGGCAGAGGGAAAAACAGGCTCCACGCTGAGCAAGGAGCCCTATGAGGACTTCATCCCAGGATCTCAGGGATCATGACTGGAGTCAAAGGCAGACACTTGACTGACTGAGCCACCCAGGCATCCCTTTATTTTAACTTTTGATGAGGTCTCAACTATTTCCTCCTCTTGTATTTTTGGAAAGCTTGTGTAAGGTTGTTCACACTGTTATTAAAAAGAAAAAAAAAATACTGTACTGCATCATTGTGAAGATTGTTGATTTTATCCTCCCCCACCATAATTTCCTTGCATTTTGCATCAAGTAACATATGTCCCATTTTCCTTCAGTCCTGAGGCTTTTTTCTCTTCTATTTCTTTTTTCTTCTACTAACCCTTCTGATATTAGAAGCATAGAGTTTCTTATTTTGTTCTTGCTATTATTGTTGTTACGGGGTCTGGTTCTATCAGATAAGACTAAATTTGCCTATGAGTGAATAGAAATTATTGTTTTAAACCAGTAAGTGATTTTATTACTTTCAGTCTTATAAGGCTAAAGGTATTCAGACTGGGTATGGAATAGCAGCACTAAATTATCATTGGGAATGAGGACTTTTTTTTTTTTTTAATCTTTCCACTTAGCTGTTTAACACATGGCTTTGACCTCATGTTTATTGTTTTATGGTGACTGTTTGGTTGTTTTAAGTATGGCATCAAATCTAAATTCTAGGTAAAACATAAGTTGAAGAAGACAATTTTAGACCACATTAGTTTCTTTGTTTAAAGAGCTTTATAAGTAATTTCTGTTTATATCTAATTGGCCCAAACTTTTTTTTTTTAATTAATTTATTTTTTTAAAGATTTTATTTATTTATTTGAGAGAGAGAGAATGAGAGACAGAGAGCATGAGAGGGAGGAGGGTCAGAGGGAGAAGCAGACTCCCTGCTGAGCAGGGAGCCCGATGCGGGACTCGATCCAGGGACTCCAGGATCATGACCTGAGCCGAAGGCAGTCGCTTAACCAACTGAGCCACCCAGGCGCCCGGCTCAAACTTCCTAAAACTTTTTAAAATGACCATTTCTAAGTATAATAGAATAAGGAAGTGCAATTTCTTTTTTTTTTTTTTTTTAAGATTTTTTATTTATTTGACAGAGAGAGATACAGCGAGAGAGGGGACACAAGCAGGGGGAGTGGGAGAGGGAGAAGCAGGCTTCCCTCCGAGCAGGGAGCCCGATGCGGGGCTCGATCCCAGGACCCCGGGATCATGACTGAGCCGAAGGCAGACGCTTAACGACTGAGCCACCCAGGCGCCCCAGGAAGTACAATTTCTTAAATCAGCACATTGATACCTGAAATAGAATCAGGTTTCTGTTAAGAAGGAAGGAGAAAAATGACTTTAGCTTAGGCCACAGCGGGGCATTTTTTAGTCATTTGGCTCTTCTACATGCGTGATTTTCCTTGAAGTGCTTTAATAACCCTCTCCCCTAGAAATGAACAAATTTTGTTTCTTTTTGTTATTCCAAGATTAAATGGGCTACTCATTTGCATAAAACTTCTGCAAATATGTTCAACCTCGTTTGTTCAAAAAACAAAACACTAACATAAAAACAAAAACAATATAAAACTTTATATTTGTAAGTTTTCACAATGAAACAACTCTTTAAAGAAAGTAAAAATAACTAATATGTAGTGGTCACAATATAATCTTCACTATACTTTCCTAAGAAGCAGATGTTTTCTAAAATTTTAACCCCCTTAGAGATTAAAAAGCATTTTAATTTAATACAGTAAAGAATTTATATATGCCTAAAACTGAAGACCAAACATACAAAAAGTAACCTCCAAAAAATAACACAAAATTTGGGCGCCTGGGTGGCTCAGATGGTTAAGTGTCTGCCTTCGGCTCAGGTCATGATCCCAGCGTCCTGGGATCGAGTCCCGCATCGGGCTCCCTGCTCCTTGGGAGCCTGCTTCTCCCTCTGCCTCTCTCTCTGTCTCTCATGAATAAATAAATAAAATCTTAAAAAAAAAAAAATAACACAAAATTCTATTGCTGAGAATCATGCTTCAAACCCAAATTAAACACAAAAGCCAGTACTTAAATTAGTAGTGTTCTGACATAGTGATATTTTAATTTTGTTAACACTTTGATAAAAAGAATACAAATTTTAAAATTTTCTAAATGTTCATTTCCTATGTGTTGAAAGAATAAATTTATACAAGCCAACCATATAATTAAGGTAACTACTATTCTTTAGAACAACCAAGAAACAAAAGCTATGAATAGTTGTTCAGAAAGTAAAAATATAGGGGTGCCTGGGTGGCTCAGTTGGTTAGGTGGCTGTCTCTGGCTCACGTCATGATTCCAGGGTCCTGGGATTGAGCCCCACTTTGGGCTTCCTGCTCAGCAGGGAGTCTGCTTCTCTCTCTCTCTCTCTGCCTGGCACTCATCTATTTGTGCTTTCTCGCTATCTCTCTGTCAAATAAATAAATAAAATCTTTAAAAAAAAAACTGCTCTCATTTCAAATAAAAGAAGAAAAGAAAGAAAGTAGAAACATAAAAAACAAACTGCATATCCATAACAATATTTTAAAATGCAAATTATGTCTTTGGAATCATTAATAAAAGATATTTTAAATACCCCCTAGGTTTTAAAAAATCTCTTCAAGGAGCTTCTGCTTTGATATCACATCATTTTTGAGTAAACATCACTATCCTGGGAGTTGTGGACACATTTTATTGGTAAAACAAAATATTTTTTCCACATTAACAACAGATATGTATTTGCCAACAATCTTTCTATTTCCTTTGCTGTATTCCTCATGTCATCTCCTCTGTGGCCAAGTAGAGTACTACATAGGAGATAAAACCTCTCTTGATTTCTGCATCAATTTACTCCAAATTTTAGAGAAATGACACATAATAGTTCAAAGTTACATTTTGTTAGAAGTTCCCTCTTGTAGTCATTTTGGGATTCAAGAGTCTTCCATTTTTGTGTCTCCAATATCCTCAGTGCCTTGGAGTGCTCTGAATCTAGCCAGCAAAAGAGAAAAGAGAAAGCATGGAGGATCCACAGCTATATATGATGAAATATTACTCAGCCATCAAAAAGAATAAAAACTTGCCATTTGCCAAGACATGGACGGAGCTAGAGAGTATTATGCTAAGCGAAATAAGTCAGTCAGAGAAAGACAAATACCATATGATTTCACTCATATGTGGAATATAAGAAAGAAAACAGACAAACATATGGGAAGGGGGAAAAGGAGAGAGGGAAATAAGCCATAAGAGACCCCTAACAACAGAGAACACACTGAGGGTTATTGGAGGGAGGGAGATGGGGGATGGGTTATATGGATGGTGGGTATTAAGGACACCTGTTATGATGAGCACTGGGTGTTGTATATAAGTGATGAATCACTGAATTCTACTCCAGAAGCCAATATTGCACTGTATGTTAACTACCTAAAATTTCAATTAAAAAATAACCTAATTAAGGAGTGATGTAGATCGCTTCCATTTCCATGTTGTAACCTGACACCGAATGGGAAAATAGATTTGGAAGTCAGCCATGTGTCCAAGGATTTTCCGGAGAAGAAACACTACTTGTTACAGATATCAAATGACTGTGAAGCGGCCTGGGGTAATAGCTCTGATGGTGGCCAGCAGCAATAGTCAATTGTTGCAATCACAGTATCTGCTTCCTCAATCTTAAATGCCCTACTCATTTTTAAAAGTTTCTTTTTACGTAAATAAACGAATAAATGAGAAGGTTATATAATGTGACTTACATCAATATTGTGTCGTAGAAACAACCTTGTTTCATAGTTTAAGCATGGATTTGGAGGGATGAGGTTTCTTGTAATTTTATAGCAAATGAGAGCAGCACAAAATATCAAATCTAGGTCCTATAATAAATACTGACTACTATATTTTATATTTGCAAAACTGACTAAAAAAGTGATATTTTCAAACACATGAAGACTATGAAATACTCCTTATCTTTAAGCTGTTTATAAAAGTTTTCTTTTAAAGATTTTATTTACTTATTTGTCAGAGAGAAAGAGAGCGAGCTGCCGGTACAGGGAGAAGCAGGCTCTCTCTGAGCAGGGAGCCCGATGCGGGGTTCGATCCCAGGCCACTGGGATCATGACCTCAGCCGAAGGCAGATGCTTAACTGACTTATCCACCCAGGCGTCCCATTATTTTTAAGCTATTTAAAGTAAAATATTTTAAGTTATTTTTACCAAATTTGATTTCTAGTTTAGATTATAATAAAATCACTTTTGTTAAACTATTCTGTTCCTGTTTTTTGTCACAGATTATTCTAAGAAATTGTCTTATTACATAATTGCTTTCTGATGATCACCCCTTAAAGACAACTAATGCACTCAACTAAAGTTGAGATCTTTTTAGGATTTCAAAGCCTTGAGTGAGATCATTATCCAAGAGTTTGTTCCCAGTTTCATGGTGTTTAACCAGGGGAAATCAGAAAGGCAACATCTAGGGCTGAAAGTGCACCAAAAACCAAAAAAACAATTTGAAAAAAGCATCCATCCAAATGGGCCACACCGAAGGGAAATCCCAGGTATGACTGGATGGAATCACAAGATGAAAGAATCTGGGTTACTAGAGAAAGAAACTAGATTCCATAAAATGCTAGAATATAAAGACAGACATCATTTTATGAGTAAATTGAGGTCTCCCATATGAGAGAAAGGATGCAATTGTGAGTCACAGGTCAGCTTGGAAAATTATTGAAATATATGTAAAAAAAATTTTTGAGGATTATGACAAAACTACTATTTGATTGAAAAGCAACTTTTAAATGAGTAGTTTCTTTTAAATGAGTCCAGAAAACCACAAATTGCTTCTAAAATTGGTTCATCAAAGTGGAAGTCAAGGTGACCACTCCTTTGACAATCCACAGTACTTTCTCTTCTGAAATATGTAAAACTTAAAATCTGAAAAAAAAAACAAAACAGAATTTTTAGTAGAGTTAAGTAGTGTCACCAAGGACATTTAAAGATGAGGAAATGGCTAAATTATTCCACCAGAATGGAATAAATTACTGTGCAACAATGGTTACAATAAATTCATTCTCTAGTAAATTGAAGAAGATTGATTATAACTAATAAGTTATCCTTTTCTTCAGGCATTAGATTTTTATCACCATAAAGTACCATGACAATAAAATTTTATGTACTCATGCTTTTTTTGTTTCATTAATTAAAATGTTATTTTTTAAGAAGAAAATATGAGATAAAATGAAAAAGAAATAGAAAATCCAGACCAGAGAATGGTGAACCACATTTATGTCCCTGAGGAAGGATATCATGATATATTTAAGTTGAGGCTTAAATTGGCCCAATTAAGCAGCCAAGTCTTTAGGAATTAAAAATATATATCCCTTATTTCAAACTGTCTGAAATAAAGAGACGTTTGTTCTTTGGGTAGAGGGAGGAATTTTCCCAACACAACATTTTAAAATAAATATATCCCTTGATTAAATGTATGTGTACTGTGCAGTGTGCAATGTCCTCAACATTTTTAAAGAAAAAAAAATATAAGAACCAGAAGTAGAAATTTAATTTCACCAATGTATTATTGTGGCAATTGTGAGATGTAAGGGTGGGTGGAGAGTATATGAGAAGTTGAAGGACTATGCTTCCTAGGTTTTTCATTTATGAAACATCTCATAAAATTTAAATCATTTTTGTAAGTGTCTAAATAACAGTAATTATCTAAATTGTTATTGCTAAGTATAAAGATTATAAATAGACTACATTTTAAAATGATATTGTACCATTTTAAATGGTTATGGGCTATAATGTTTATGGATTTATTAATAGGGCTCTAATTTGAATATGTGCCAAATAATGATTTGTTCTAGATGTACAATTTGTTTTATTTGGTACAAAGTAGATCTAGAAAGAATTAAACTTGGTAAATGCTAATCAGTATTTGACCTTCTTATGATGAGTCAAAATAATGTCATATTAAATATCTATGTAGTTTGTTATATAAGAAATAAAGTATACAGAATTCCAAAAGTCTCAGGAATCTGTGAACGTAGATGAACATACCTTACTGGTTTTCAGCATTCAAGTTCTAACATCCAACAAAACACTTAAAATTCGTAAGTGGTATTGTGCATGCTTGTTAGGAATTCTGCTGTCCTTTTTCCACTGATGAAGTAGCTTTTCTAAGCACATCATAAATTACAGCCAATGGACTCTTTTTAAATATCTCTTAGACCCACTACAGTATTTAAAATGCTTAGGGGTGCCTGGGTGGCTCAGTCAGTTAAGTGTTTGCCTTCAGCTCGGGTCATGATCCCAGAGTTCTGGGATGGAGTCCTGCTTCGGGCTCCCTGCTCAGCGGGGAGTCTGCTTTGTCCCCCCACCTCTCTCCCTCTGCCCCTCCTCCCTGCTCATGTCCTCTTTCTCTCTCAAATAAATAAATAAAATCTTAAAAAAGTAAATAAAATGTTTAATAGTACTTCTCTTATTCCAACACATTTTTCTCTTTATTTGTCTTAAATGATAACTCTATCTCCTTATTCTCCTTATTTCCCTTAAACTACTTTTTCTTTACTATTGTCTGTCTGTCTTCTTTTGCCTACTCCTCTCTCCTCCCCAGATGCATTCCAAATTTCTGTTTTTGGCCTTGTTCCTTCTTTTTCACAAATTATTCATAGTGGCTCTTCAGGTGACCCTTCTTACAAATTATAAAGATCCTTCCACTCCCTACAGGTCCCTAAAATGATCTGGCACTTGCCTTCCCCTCTGGTCTCATTCCTACTTCTACACTTTCCTTCACTCCTTATGAATGCTCAGCTGCTATGGCTTCCTTCTCTTCCTTGAACGTGCTAATATTATTCCTATTTTAAAATCTTTGAATTAGTGTCCCCTGTCCAGATTTCACTGCCTCCAGAAATTGCTAGAACCATAGTATTTCAATTATCAAAGCTTTTTAATATAATAATTAAATATGTGGGGCGCCTGGGTGGCTCAGTTGGTTAAGCGACTGCCTTCAGCTCAGGTCATGATCCCAGGGTCCTGGGATCGAGTCCCGCATCGGGCTCCCTGCTCTGCGGGAAGCCTGCTTCTCCCTCTCCCACTCCCCCTGCTTGTGTTCCCTCTCTGGCTGTCTCTCTCTCTGTCAAATAAATAAATAAAATATTTAAAAAAAAATTAAATATGTGATAGGACCAGTCTCTTATGATTACTCTTCTTTTCCACAGAATCTGGGCTAATGTCATTATTTATTTACCATAAGAGTATGGAGTCAGCTTGTCTAGTCACAAGCAATAACAATTAGGAAAAATTTTATCAATTATTTTCATTAGGTTCATGTAAACATTATGGATTAATAGAGTAATCCAGAAGGAAGTGACATCTTTATGATGTTGAGAGATCTTTTTATTGGTTCAGGTTGCTTGGCAGCTGTGTGTGTATGAGTGTGTATCTTCCTCAGTGGCATTTTAACATTTTCTCTCTATATGTCTCATATATTTCTAAAGCAATTTCTTTTTTTTTTAAGATTTTATTTATTTATTTGAGAGAGAGAATGAGATAGAGAGCATGAGAGGGGGGAGGGTCAGAGGGAGAGGCAGACTCCCCGCTGAGTAGGGAGCCCGACGCGGGACTCGATCCCGGGACTTCAGGATCATGACCTGGGCCGAAGGCAGATGCATAACTGACTGAGCCACCCAGGCGCCCTCTAAAGCAATTTCTAGTTTATTTATATTTTCTTGTTATGGTGGTTATTGCTGTTGTAATTTTTTTGTTATATAATTTGATTGGCTTTATGAAAAATATTGGTTCTTGTTTGCATGGAATTCTTTTAAAGTTGTGCTGCTCTCTAAAATAGCACTCTTACCGATGAGCTTAGTTGGTCTAACTTATTTTGGTATTTTTTCCCATGATGTTGTTTGGCTAGTTCTGATACTCACTTTCCTTTCAGAGTTTTTCAGCTTTCCAGTTTGCATTTGGCTCTAACATGTAATGTATCATAATAAACTAAATGAAAATGTTTAGCATACATATCTAAGCAAAGTTAAGCTTTCCTACTATGTGTCTACTTTAAATTGTCTGTGGTCCCCTCACCACAGCAAACCCTTTCTGAATTCCAGGTCTTGTCCACAAATGTGCTTCTCCTTTTTTAGTCACTCTGTCTCTGTTAATAATGCACAGTACACCTGCTCAGCCTGGCTTGATAACTCTGATCTCCATCCTAACTATCCCTGTAGGTTGGCCACAAATTCTATTGATTCAGTCTGTAAAGTATCTCCAAATTCTATCTTTTCTCATATAAACCATTGCCTCTCAGAATAAAGACTTCATTTTCTTATTCCTTAATTATTTGGTTACCTAACTGATACTCCCCATCATGTCCCCAGAGTTTTCTTCCTCAAATGTTTCTCCCAACTATCAGCAGAAGCTCTTTCTAACATACAAGTTAATCATATAAATCCCTCTCTACATTCCTTCAATTGCTCTGTCAATTCCAGATAGAAAAAAATCCAGTCCTACTAGAATGGTATAATGTTCTTCATGCCCAAATATGTATTTACCTATATTTATAGTTTCAACAGATGCCATCCCTTGCATAGCTCCTGCTTGCAATATTCCATCCCCATTCAGTATTACCATTCCACACTTTTAAGCCTTTGCATATATTCTCTTGGCTAGGATATTGGAATGTGAAATGACCTTAAAGATTGAAGACCCTGGATTTAATTCCTAATTTTTAACTTGTACAAATTTTAGTAATATAAGGATAATAGCACATTTCTTTCAGCCTTATCATATATGAATATGCAATTAAAGATCACCATGTATTTACTAGCTCATAATAGTAGTTTTTATGTCTGTATTCTTCTTCCATTTTTTTATATGATAAACCCCAGTTTTCTTTGTAGAATGAAGTAAATATTGTCTATTAAATGAAGAAACTTTTCGTTCTCCCACCTACAACCTACTCTTTTGACACAGTTATTCCATACTAAGTGCTTCTATATCATTTGGTCAGATAATACAGCATCTATTTCTCAGAGTTATAATTATTTTATTATGTATTTGTCTCTCTCTAGGTTGTGACTTCTCTAAATAACATGATTTTTTAAAATTTGTTTTTTTTGGGGCGCCTGGGTGGCTCAGTCGGTTAAGCGACTGCCTTCGGCTCAGGTCATGATCCTGGAGTCCCGGGATCGAGTCCCGCATCGGGCTCCCTGCTCGGCGGGGAGTCTGCTTCTCCCTCTGACCCTCCTCCCTCTCATGCTCTCTGTCTCTCATTCTCTCTGTCTCAAATAAATAAATAAAATCTTTAAAAAAAAATTTGTTTTTTTTCTTTATCATTTATTATAATGTCTGACAATTTAAAAAGGCACTCAACTGTGATTTTTTTTTCCTGAAAAAAATCACATATTAAGAAAACTAAGTATGTATTTTTATTTGCTCTATACTCTTCAAGTTATTGGCAAATTGAGATTACTGTTAGTGGTGTTTACTTACATATTTAAATGGCTTTTGCTTGCTGACATTTGATAAATCATTTATTGACAATTATTCAAAAATAAAGAAACTGTTGAATAATTCATTTTGCCCTATTCACCTCTCAAAAGCTAATTACCTAATTTCCGTGACCTTTGTGTGTTTTTCTATTTGATTTCATAGTCAATTCAACAAATGTTTAGTGAGTGGCCAGTATGTGTGAGGTAGTGTGGTTATTTAATTAAAATTAATTTTTTAGCTTACATTAATTGTATCTTCAACCTTCGCTATGATGGCAGCAAAAAAGGAAGTCCTTGTGCCATGTTATTACACAGGTTCAATCCAACACATATTTAGTAAGCACCCACAGTCTGGCAGCAAATATGCCACATGATGGAAATAAAATAGTTGAAAGTAACTTTTTCTTTGCCCTTGCAAAAATTATAGTGTTTTTTGGAACCTGCTTTTTAAAATTTACTTAAGTATTTTTTAAAATATTCAATTATAAGTCATGCCTTGTTATTTCACCTAATTTTTAATGCTAAACCTTAGTTCACTTTAAAATTATTTTATAATTATAATAGTTTGTGAATTATTTCAAAAGAATAAAAAAGAATAATAACTAGAATTTACTCAGCACTTACCACATGCCAACTATACTCTATGCATTTTGATGCATTATCACATTTAAGTCTCAAAACAACTCTTATTAGATAATACTGCTATTGACTCTCCTCATTTTCATGACAAGAATAACTTGTGCTTAAAGAAGTTTGGTAACTTGCCCAACATTTTAAAGATGTATTTGGGAGAATAAGGACTCAAACTAGTTCTGTGTGATCCCAGAGCCTGGGTATCACCACACTGAACAGCCTCAAGGAAACATCTTGTGTTAATTATTTGTTACATAATAATGCTGGGTAACAACCACAAAACTTCAGTGGCAAAAAATGATCAACATTTACTTTTGTTCACCAGTCTGTGGATCAGCTGACAGGTTCTGCTGATCTGAGTTGATCTCCTCAGGGCTTCCTCATGCACGTTAGCTTGCTAGCTGGCTGCCAGTGTGCTTATTTGCATGTTGGGAGCCTCCGTTGGGACAACTGGCTTGGATCAGCTCTCATCCATGTGTGTCACTTGCCAAGGAATGAGGGCAAGCACATCAACATGGGGAAATCAGAAGACAAAGAAAGAGAGTGGACACATGCAATGCTTCTTGTAGCCTTTGCTTGGAATTGGCATGGCTTCTCTTCTACCACATTACTTTGGCAAAATCAAGTGTCAAGTCCAGATGGGATTCAAAAGTCAGGAAAGTAAACTCTACCACATTATAGGAAGAGCTGCAAAGTTACACTGCAAAGGACATGAGGATAAGGAAGGATCAAGCATTGGAGTTATTTTATAATTAATTACCACAGTCCACCTTCCAACCAGAATATTCATATCCCTCCCATCTGTAAAATACACTGAACCCCTCAAAAGCACCAACTTCTCATTGTACCACATCATCACATTCAAAGTTCATAGAGATCTCATGATCTGCATTAGGTCTGGAGGTTGATGCTTGGATGCAGCTCCTCTTAATCTGAAGAACTGTGAACTAAAGAGACAAATTTTCTTCTCCTTTGAACTCCCAGAGTCTAATAATGACACCCAGTCAGATTACCTGTTAGAAAACACACAGATCCTCACATTTGAAAAGAAGGGGGCGCCTGGGTGGCTCAGTCTATTAAGTGTCCAACTCTTGATTTTGACTCAGGTCATGTGAGATCCAGCCCTGCGTCAGGCTCCACACATGCTCTTGCTTGGAGGGGAGTCTGCCTCTCTCTCTCTCTACCTCTCCCTCTGCCCCTCCCCCCGCTTGCATGCATGCATCTCTCTCTTTCTCAAAAAAGAGCATGGAATGTATGTCCTTTGTGCTACTTTTACTTTCCTAGCCCAATGATTACTCTTTAAAGATGGGATCACGGTGATTTTTTTGTATTTTGAACAACCTCAGTCCTTTTTAGACCAGAATACTGGAACTTTTGCCAAATGTGATACTCTATTTAACAGAATTCACCAAAAGTAAAATACAGCACTCTTACCAAGGCAGGTCTTTCTACTTCTGCTGGTCAATCCATGAGTAGAAATGCAATGGACATGTCAGCCTTCTATGAGGCAAAAAATCTCGAGAATCCTTTATCCATTTGAAAATGTCCACTAGACAATGTGTTAATTATCTCAGAGGCCTTTCAAAGGGAATCACAACCAAATGCTTGACTGGTCTTTACCCTGAAGCCATTGTATATTTTGACAATCTTTTCATGATTTAAGACCCTGGATATGCTAAGTAGTTTTCTAACCTAGCATGTTCTGGTCCCTTTTAAAATTCTGCTTGTCAACATTAGGTCAGGTGTTTTTTTTTTTTTTTTTTTTTAGCTCATATTTCTTGTAGTAACTCATGTACAAGAAGAACCAGTGTTCCTTTCATCATTCTGACTGGAAATCTCACAACTCAAGGGGTGGGTTTGACTAAGTTTAATGTAACAATTCTTTCTCTTTTTTTTTTTAATTTTATTTTTTAAATTTTTAAAAAAGTTTTTATTTAAATTCCAGTTAGGTAACATACAGTGTAATATTAGTTTTAGGCATACAATATAGTGAGTCAAAACTTCCATACATACCTAGTGCACATCTCAACAAGTACACTCCCTAATCCCCATCACCTATATTACAATTATTTCTTGTGTTGCCTCTAAATTATTAATCATGTTAATGTATCTTTCCCACTCTCAGCTTATTAGGAAATGCTCCTATGTCTTCTTTTAATATTTTTGTGATTATATTTTCTGTAAAATTACTGTTATATGTTAGTATTAATATGTACTCAATTCATAATATGAATCTGGAAGCTTTTCTTTTTGTGTACCCTAGAAATAGTTTCATAGCATTTCAATTATCTGTGTTTTAGAGATTTACTAAGTATTTTAGTATTTATTTTTGGCACTAAAATATTTGATCAGTTTGGTACATTTTTTATTGGATGATATGATATATGGAGCCATCTTTTTTTTTTTTTTTTTTAGATGAAGTGTTCCATGATTCATTGTTTGTGCACAACACCCAGTGCTCCATGCAGAATGTGCCCTCCTCAATACCCACCACCAGGCTAACCCATCTTCCCACCCCCCTCCCCTCTAGAACCCTCAGTTTGTTTTTCAGAGTCTATCGTCTCTCATGGTTCGTCTGCCCCTCCGATTTCCCCCGCTTCATTCTTCCCTTCCCGCTACCTTCTTCTTCTTCTTCTTTTTTTTTTTCTTAACATATAATGCATTATTTGTTTCAGAGGTACAGATCTGAGATTCAACAGTCTTGCACCATTCACAGCGCTTACCAGAGCACACACCCTCCCCAGTGTCCATCACCCAGTCACCCCATCCCTCCCACCCCACCCCCCACTCCAACAACACTCAGTTTGTTTCCTGCGATTAAGACTTCCTCATATCAGTGAGATCATATGATACATGTCTTTCTCTGACTTATTTCACTCAACATGATACCCTCCAGTTCCATCCACGTCATTGCAAATGGCAAGATCTCATTCCTTTTGATGGCTGCATAATATTCCATTGTATATATATACCACATCTTCTTTATCCATTCATCTGTCGATGGACATCTTGGGAGCCATCTTTTTTTTTTAAGATTTTATTTATTTATTTGATAGAGACAGAGATAGTGAGAGCAGGAACACAAGCAAGGGGAGTGGGAGAGGGAGAAGCAGGCTTCCCCTTGAGCAGGGAACCCGATGTGGGACTCGATCCCAGGACCCTGGGATCATGACCTGAGTCGAAGGCAGGTGCTTAACGACAGAGCCATGCAGGTGCCCTGGAACCATCTTTTTATTTTATTATTTTTCATGGCTACGGTTGTTAGAACACTGTTTTGTGAATAGTCTCATTTATTTTCTCCCTGATTTGAGATAGCTCCATTACAGCAACTAAGAGCTCATACCAAGTCAGTTTATTTCTGGACTTTCTCTTAAATTCTATTGTCTTTCTGTGCATGTTTTGTAGTATATTGCTTTAATGCTGACATTTTATGATATGTTTTCTATCTGTCAGAGCTAGTGTCTATTCTTTGCATTTCTTCATTAGAGTTTTCTCTTTTATACTTGTTTGCTCATTTTTCCATGTGAATTTTGTAAAAACTCCCCTAATTTAATTAATTAATTAATTAATTAATTAATATTTTTTAAAACGTCCCTAATTAAAAAAAATGTTATTTCATTAATTAATTCACTTGGAAAGAATTGAAATCATTATATTTAAGAATGTGATGTAATTTGGTATTGTGAGAGCATTATTTGTTCCCTTTAATAGTTTCTTAAATTTTTCTTCATATAGATTTGAGTTATATCCTACTTAGTATAACTCATAGTAATATTTAATTTTCATTGTTATTGTAAATAGTTTCCTTTACCTAGTTAGAATTTTAAATTGTAATTGACTGACTAAGGCACACTGGCTATTTTTGTTTATAAATGTGCTTGCTTGAAACATTACTGATTGTCATATTTAGGATTGATGTCAATTGATGCTCTTGCATTTTATTGATATACAGTCATTGAATTTGCAGGCATAGATCATTTATTTTCCCTGTTTCTTCTACTTTTTTGTACTTCATCAAGTTTACTTATATTTTTCATTGTTTTGATTGGGATTCAAGTATAAGACTTAACCTATTAAGAGGGAAATTGAGGTGATAGATCTGTTTTACCATCTTAAGAAAATATTCTTGTTTTCATTTTCCTTGAATTTTTATTTTCAAAAAATGTTCAGTTTAGTCAAATAGTTTTTATTATCTATGAAGAAATTCTATGATATTTTTCTTGGAGTACTGATTTGATAAAGTATATCTATCAATTTAACAATATTGAAACATCCTTGAGTTCCTGGAATAAACCCTATTAGGTTATGTTGCATTTATATATATTTAAAGATTTTATTTATTTATTTGACACAAAGAGAGAGAGAGCACACAAGCAGGGGGAGTGGCCGGCAAAGGGAGAGGGAGAAGCAGGCTTCCCACTGAACAGGGAACCTGATGTGGGACTCCATCCCAGGACCCTGGGATCATGACCTGAGCCAAAGGCAGACACTTAAGTGACTGAGCCACCTAGGTGCCCACATTTATATTTTTTAAATATGTTGCTAAAATCAGTTTATATTTTATTTTAGATCAATATTCATAAGTAATATTTTTGTGATTATATTTTCTGTAAAATTACTGTTATATGTTAGTATTAATATGTACTCAATTCATAATATGAATCTGGAAGCTTTTCTTTTTGTGTACCCTAGAAATAGTTTCATAGCATTTCAATTATCTGTGTTTTAGAGATTTACTAAATTACCCCAGAAAAATCTCTGATCCCCTAAGGCTTGATTCAGTGTAGTTCATTTAGTTTTTGTTATTATTACATTGTCTTGGGGGCAACATTCTCCATGGAAATTATTTTATGGACTTTATTTTCTTTTCAGGCCAGTTTGGGAAATCATATTTTCCTAGCAATTATCTATCTTAAGCTGGTTTTCAAATTTATTTGTATATTTTAAAGCAAATCTATTTCATTTGATTCTTATAATTTCTTGTTTCTATGACCATTTACTGTTATTTCTTTTTTTTTGAGACTTACCATTTATTCTCCATTATTACATTATTAACTTATCCATTAGTCTTTTTTCTTAACAATATTCTTGCAAGCACTGAATGAAATGATAATGATCAAAAATGTCCTTGGTTTGGTATAATACTGCTTAAAGAGAACTATAAAATATGGCATATGCTATCAGCAGATTTTTAAAAAATTTGTTTCTTGAGGATAATCAGTTCTTTTTTAAAAATAGAAAATATTTTAAAGATTCTAAAACAATTTTAGATTTACAGTAAAATTGTGAATATAGTATGGAGTTGTCATACACACTACATCCAGTCTCCTGTATTATTAACATCTTACATTAGTATGGTACATTTGATACAATCAGTGAGACATCACTGAATCATTATTTTTAACTAAAATCCATGCATTATTCAGATTTCTTTCATTTTCTCCTCTTATTTTTTTTTCCTTTTTTTATTTAAATTCCAGATAGTTAACATAACAGTGTAATATTAGTTTCAGGTGTACAATATGTGATTCAACACTTCCATACAACACCTGGTGCTCATCGCAAGTACACTCCTAATCCCCATCACCTATTTCACCCATCGCCTCACTCACCTCCCCTCTGGTAAGAGTCTGTTTCTTGGTTTGCCTCCATCCCTCCTTCTCTCTCTCTTTTTAATTTAAATTCAATTTAGTTAACATATAGTGTAATATTGGTTTCAGGGGTAGAATTTAGTGATTCTCACATTTAACACCCAGTGCTCCTCCCAACAAGTGTCTCTTTAATGCCCATCTCCCATTCAACCCCTTCCCCTCCAGCAACCCTCAATTTGTTCTCTACGTTTAGGAGTCTTAAGATTTGCCTCCTTTTCTGCTTTTGTCTTATTTTATTTTTCCTTCCCTTCCCCTCAGTTTATCTAATTTGCTTCTTAAATTCCACATATGAGTGAAATCATATGATACTGGTCTTTCTCTGACTGACTTATCTCACTTAGCATAATACACTCTAGTTCCATCCACATTGCTGTAAATCACGTGATTTCATTCTTTTTGATTGCCAAGTAATACTCCATTGTGTATATAAACCACATCTTTATCCATTCATCAGTCAATGGATACTTGGGACTTGGTCTGTTTGAATAATTTGGTTATTTCTTGTTTTATATGTTCCCACTTCTTTCCTTTTTTTTTTTTTACCTGATTAAATGAGTTAAGAGTTTTTCTGGTTGGTTGATATTTGTTAAAGAACAAACTTTGACATTTGAACATTAGTTAAAATATTCTGTGTTCTAACTCATTGATTTACATTTGGTATGTTTCTATGAACATCTATAATGATTGTTTCTATGTTATACTGTATAAAGATATGCATAACAGTTTTCAGTGAAGTCATAGTTGTTAACATCATGAAGCACTCTTTTCTTCTTTTTTTTTTTTTTTTAATGAGAGAGAGAGCATGAGAGGGGGAGGGTCAGAGGGAGAAGCAGACTCCCTGCTGAGCAGGGAGCCCGATGTGGGACTCGATCCCAGGACTCCAGGATCATGACCTGAGCCGAAGGCAGTTGCTTAACCAACTGAGCCACCCAGGCACCCAGCACTCTTTTCTTACATAGTAGACATTAGCCTGAATTCTACCTTATTTGATATTAAGGTCCCAATCCTGCATCATACACATTTGCTCAGTATATTATTTTTAGCATTATGAATAATTTTTTCATGTGTCTCTTCTATGAGGCATAGGTTTGTGGTTGCTTAGATCCAGAGTAAAGATTTTTTTTTTTAAGATTTTATGTATTTATATGCCAGTGAGAGAGAGAGACAGCACAAGCAGGGGGAGCTGCAAGCAGAGGGAGACACAGGCTCCCCACTGAGCAAGGAGCCAATGTAGGACCCCAGGATCATGACTTGAGCTGAAGGCAGATGCTTAACCTACTAAGCCACCCAGGTGTCCTCTTTTTTTTTTTTAAATGGTTCATTTTAGGGGTGCATGTGTGGCTCAGTTGGCTAAGCATCTGACTCTTGGTTTTGGCTCAGGTCATGTTGAAAAAGGGGTCATGGGATCAAGCCCTGCTTCCAGCTCCATGCTCAGCAGGAAGCCTGCCTGAGATTCTCTCCCTCTCCCTCTGACCCTCCCCCCACTCACATGTTCATGCTCTCTCACTCTCCCTCAAATAAATAAATAAATAAAATCTTCTTTTTAATAAATAAAATCTTTAAACAATAAAAAAAGGTGAATTCACTCTATTAACCTTAATTGATACTGCATTATTGTTATGACGTTTTGTCATAATTTGGTTGTATTTTCTGTTAACATGCTTTAAGTCTTTCACTATACAATCTGTTTTCTTTGTTTTTATGTGTTCTGATATTTGGGTATTTGTATTTTTATTCTGCTAGTAATTATTATTATTGAAGCTTTATATATATTGTTTTAGACATTTTCTATTAGTTTCTTATTAATAAATGAAAACAATAGCAAGTCTTCATCTTTCTTCTCCATCTTCTCCATTTTCACTTGATAATTTTTCTTACTATACCTTTGTATAGCTTCTAATAAAAATGGGTATTCTGTATATGTGTTTGGCCTTGCATTCCATACTTCACTGAACCAAAATGTTTAATACAAGCTTCTGCTCCCACACTTACTGAAGTTACTTAATTTTTGCATTATTATATGTAGCACAATTACTAAAAACAATAAGTATAAGTTTTCTTTCTAGGGACAGCCCCTTCCTTTCAGAAAGGATACCTTTGCTGGTCTTGTCTAGTATCTCAGGTTCTTCCCTGCCTGCCTCTCTGCATCTAGTGAATTAAATCTGTTTGTCTCATTCCATTAAGTGGAATATGTGTGGGGTGATTTCAGAATAAGGAATGGAAAATGATTCTCTCCAGAGGTCTCCAATAATTCTGGGAAGTAGGCAAGGGGAGTTCTTTCATTCTATTTTTACAATGAAGGATCAGAAAACAATATCTGGCTGGTCAAGGTTTTACAGCCATCACACTGAAGAGTTAAGACTAGAAATGCTTTTTCTGTATAGCCAAAGAAGTTGTCCTGAAAAGTATTTCAGTTAAATAAGATTACCTTTCAGCTATGCCTTTATAAGCTCATTTTTTATTATTAATAACAAAATGAGTATTTGCAATAGCAAATAATTATCAATAATGTGATGTCTAGCTATGTTGTGATCTAACTCTCTAATATTGACTGGTTTTCTTGATTGCATTGTCTAAAACTTGTGTACATCTCCAGTTTTTCCCTTCAGTAGTTCAAAGAAAGCCAAAGCTCTCCTTAGTCACATTGCACATATATTCAATTGATGACATCTTAAACACATGTTTGTAATAATGAGTTAATAGTATACCACAGAGTACCTGGATATGAAATCTTCTTCCCCATTTTGAGCCACTATCATTATCTTCCAGATGTTTCCTGAAAGAGATATGACAAAAAAAGGAAAGGGGCATGTTCAGAACTGTGGTGTATTTTTTTTTTTTTTTTTTTTTGTATAGTGATGCTTTAAATAGTTCTAGATGTAATGATAACCTTCTGATGGGGTTAGCAAAATAAATCTCAAATAGAAGACACATAGGGAGGCGGAACAAGATGGCAGAGGAGTAGGAGACCTGGATTTCGTCTCCTCTCAGGAATTCAGCTGGATAGGGATCAAACCATTCTGAACACCTACAAACTCAACAGGAGATTGAAGAAAAGAAGAGCAACAACTCTGTGAACAGAAAAGCAACCACTCTCTGGAAGGTAGGACGTGCGGAGAAGTGAATCCGAGGCGATATTCGGGAGGATAGACGGCGGGGGAGGGGCCTCCGTCGGCCGCTTCTGGCAAGTGATTGAGCCGCGGAGCACAAAATCGGAACTTTTAAAAGTCTGCTCCGCCGAGGGACGTCACTCTGGTGGCTAAGCGGGGGGTTGAACCCTCTGGGACAGTGTGGTCTCAGGACCCTCGGGGTCACAGAAAGACCGGGGGTGCCTGAGTGTGGCAGAGCTCCCAGGTATTGGAGCAGGGAAGCCGGCTGCAGAGGCGGAGCCCAGGCGCGGGCTCTCAGCTCGGGGTCGCCATAAACCGTGATCCGCGGCACAGTCGGGCCACTGCTCCTCCAGCAGCGACCCAACAAGCGGCAGATCCAGGGAAACTCACCTTCCTTCCCCGGGAGGAGCCGCGTGGGAGTGCACCGCAGGGATCTGCTGGGTTTGGAGACTCCCCCCGGGGTCGGGTGCCAGAGACAGAAATGCTCGGCCACAGGCTGGGTGAGCACGGAGTGCGGCCCGAGACGGGGGAGACGGGAGTGACTGATGGCTTTTCTCTGGGGGCTCACTGAGGAGCAGGGCCCCGAGTTCTCGGCTCCTCCGGGGCGGAGATTGGGAGGCCGTCATTTTCACTCTCCGCCTCCAAAGCTGTACGGAAAGCTCGCAGGGAACAAAAGCCCCGGAGAGCAAACCCGAGCAGATTGCTTAGCCGGGAGGGGGCAAGGGCGGGGCAGTTCCGCCTCCGGCAGAGACACTTGGAAACCACGGCAACAGGCCCCTCCCCAGAAGATCAGCGAGAACAGCCAGCCAAGACCAAGTTTACCGATCAATGAGAACGGCAGAACTCCAGCGCTAGGGGACTACTGCACATAGAATTCATGGCTTTTTTACCATGATTCTTTAGTCTTTCAAAGTTAATTTTTTTTAACTGTCTTTTTTTTTCCTTTTTTTTGAATTTTTCTTTTTCCCTTTTTCAACCAACATCTTATCAATCCCTTTAAAAAATATATATATTTTTCATTTTTAGAGTCATATTCTATCCCTTCATAGTAGTTACCCGTATTTTTGGCTTATATATATATATAAGTTGTTCTCTCTTTAAAATTTTGAGATAGTTTCTTCTAACAGATTAAAATATACCCTAAAGCTCTAGTATATGGTGTTTTCTATTCCCCTGCCTGATCACATTCTCTCCCCGTTTTTTTTTTTCTTTTTTCTTTTTTTAAATCTTCTTCTTTCTTTTTTCAAACAACTTCTTATCAATTCCTTTTATAATTTTTTTTTTAATTTCCATCTTTACAGTCATATTCCATCCCTTCATCATATCAACCCTTATTTTTGTACATATATAAGTTTTTCTTTCTTTAAAATTTTGGGAGGCACTTTCTTCTAAAAGACTAAAATACACCCCAAATCTAGTGTGTGGCACTGATCTATATACCAGCCTGATCATATTTGATCACATTCTGTTTTTTTTGTTGTTGTTGCTGTTTTGTTTTGTTTGTTTTTGTTTTTATCTTTATCTTTTTCTTTTTTCTCTCTTTCTGTTTCTTGTTCCACTGCTTCAGGTCTTTTCTGATTTGTTTGGAGTATATTTTTTGGGGACGTTGTTACTCTGCTAGCATTTTGTTCTCTCATTAATCTATTCTCCTCTACACAAAATGACAAGACGGGAAAAATCACCTCAACAAAAAGAACAAGAGGTAGTACCAACTGCCAGGGACCTACTCAATACGGACATTTGCACGATGTCAGATCTAGAGTTCAGAATCATCACTTTAAAGATACTAGCTGGGCTTGAAAAAAATATGGAAGTTATTAGAGAAACCCTTTCTGGAGAAGTAAAAGAACTAAAATCCAACCAAGTAGAAATCAAAAAGGCTATTAATGAGGTGCAATCAAAAATGGGGTCGCTAACTGCTGGAATAAATGAGGCAGAAGAGAGAATCAGTAATATAGAAGATGGAATGATGGAAAATAAAGAAGCTGAGAAAAAGAGAGATAAACAACTACTGGATCATGAGGGCAGAATTCGAGAGATAAGCGATACCATAAGACGAAACAACATTAGAATAATTGGGATCCCAGAAGAAGAGAGAGAGGGGCAGAAGGTATATTGGAGCAAATTATAGCAGAGAACTTCCCTAATTTGGGGAAGGAAACAGGCATGAAAATCCAGGAAGCACAGAGAAACCCTCTCAAAATCAATAAAAATAGGTCTACACCCCGATATCTAATAGTAAAACTTACGAGTCTCATAGACAAAGAGAAAATCCTGAAAGCAGCTCGGGAGAAGAGATTTGTAACCTACAAGGGTAGAAACATTAGATTGGCAACAGACCTATCCACAGAGACCTGGCAGGCCAGAAAGGACTGGCAGGATATATTCAGAGCACTAAATGAGAAAAATATGCAGCCAAGAATACTCTATCCAGCTAGGCTGTCATTGAAAATTGAAGGAGAGATAAAAAGCTTCCAGGACAAACAAAAACTAAAGGAATTTGCAAACACAAAACCAGCCCTACAGGAAATCTTGAAAGGGGTCCTCTAAGCAAAGAGAGACCGTAAAAGCAACATAGACCAGAAAGGAACACAGACAATATACGGTAACAGTCACCTTACAGGCAATACAATGGTACTAAATTCCTATCTTTCAATAGTTACCCTGAATGTAAATGGGCTAAATGCCCCAATCAAAAGACACAGGCTATCAGACTGGATTAAAAAACAAGACCCATCGATATGCTGTCTGCAAGAGACTCATTTTAGAACCAAAGACAACCCCAGATTGAAAGTGAGGGGGTGGAAAACCATTTACCATGCTAATGGACACCAAAAGAAAGCTGGGGTGGCAATCCGTATACCAGACAAATTAGATTTTAAACCAAAGACTGTAATAAGAGATGAGGAAGGACATTATATCCTACTTAAAGGATCTAGCCAACAAGAAGATCTAACAATTGTAAATATCTATGGCCCTAACATGGGAGCAGCCAATTATATAAGGCAATTAATAACAAAAGCAAAGAAATGCATCGACAACAATACAATAATAGTGGGGGACTTTAACACCCCCCTCACTGAAATGGACAGATCGTCTAAGCAAAAGATCAACAAGGAAATAAAGACTTTAAATGACACACTGGACCAAATGGACTTCGCAGACATATTCAGAACATTCCACCCCAAAGGAACGGAATACACATTCTTCTCTAGTGCCCATGGAACATTCTCCAGAATAGATCACATCCTAGGTCATAAATCAGGTCTCAACTGGTACCAAAAGATTGGGATCATTCCCTCCTATTTTCAGACCACAATGCTTTGAAACTAGAACTCAATCACAAGAGGAAAGTCGGAAAGAACTCAAATACATGGAGGCTAAAGAGCATCCTACTGAAGAATGAATGGGTCAACCAGGAAATTAAAGAAGAATTAAAGAAATTCATGGAAACCAATGAAAATGAAAACACAACTATTCAAAATCTTTGGGATGCAGCAAAGGCAGTCCTAAGAGGAAAGTATATAGCAATACAAGCCTTTCTCAAGAAACAAGAAAGGTCTCAAGTACACAACCTAACCCTACACCTAAAGGAGCTGGAGAAAGAACAGCAAATAAAGCCTAAACCCAGCAGGAGAAGAGAAATAATACAGATCAGAGCAGAAATAAATGAAATAGAAACTAAAAGAACAGTAGAACAGATCAACGAAACTAGGAGCTGGTTCTTTGAAAGAATTAACAAGATTGATAAACCCCTGGCCTGACTTATCAAAAAGAGAAGAGAAATGACCCAAATCAGCAAAATCATGAATGAAAGAGGAGAGATCACAACCAACACCAAAGAAATACAAACAATTATAAGAACATATTATGAGCAACTCTATGCCAGCAAATTAGATAACCTGGAAGAAATGGATGCATTCCTAGAGATATATCAACTACCAAAACTGAACCAGGATGAAATAGAAAACCTGAACAGACCTATAACCACTAAGGAAATTGAAGCAGTCATCACAAATCTCCCAAAAAACAAAAACCCAGGGCCAGATGGCTTCCCAGGGGAATTCTACCAAACATTTCAAGAAGAATTAATACCTATTCTTCTGAAACTGTTCCAAAAAATAGAAATGGAAGGAAAACTTCCAAACTCATTTTATGAGGCCAGCATTACCTTGATCCCAAAACCAGACAAAGACCCCATCAAAAAGGAGAATTACAGACCAATATCCCTGATGAACATGGATGCAAAAATTCTCCCCAAAATACTAGCCAATAGGATCCAACAGTACATTAAAGGGATTATTCACCATGACCAAATGGGATTTATCCCTGGGCTGCAAGGTTGGTTCAACATCCGCAAATCAATCAATGTGATGCAATACATTAACAAAAGAAAGAACAAGAATCATATGATCCTCTCAATAGATGCAGAAAAAGCTTTTGACAAAGTATAGCATCTTTTCTTGATCAAAACTCTTCAGAGTATAGGGATCGAGGGTACATACCTCAATATCATAAAAGCCATCTATGAAAAACCTACAGCGAATATCATTCTCAATGGGGAAAAACTGAGAGCTTTCCCCCTAAGGTCAGGAACACGGCAGGGATGTCCACTATCACCACTGCTATTCAACATAGTATTGGAAGTCCTAGCCACAGCAATCAGACAACAAAAAGAAATAAAAGGCATCCAAATTGGCAAAGAAGAAGTCAAACTCTCACTCTTTGCAGATGATATGATACTTTGTGTGGAAAACCCAAAAGACTCCACCCCAAAACTGCTAGAACTCATACAGGAATTCAGTAAAGTGGCAGGATATAAAATCAATGCACAGAAGTCAGTGGCATTCCTATACACCAACAACAAGACAGAAGAAAGTGAAATGAAGGAGTCGATCCCATTTACAATTGCACCCAAAACCATAAGATACCTAGGAATAAATCTAACCAAAGAGACAAAGGATCTGTACTCAGAAAACTATAAAATACTCATGAAAGAAATTGAGGAAGACACAATGAAATGGAAAAATGTTCCATGCTCATGGATTGGAAGAACAAATATTGTGAAGATGTCAATGCTACCTTGAGCAATCTACACATTCAATGCAATCCCCATCAAAATACCATCCGCTTTTTTCAAAGAAATGGAAGAAATAATCTTAAAATATGTATGGACCCAGAAAAGACCCTGAATAGCCAGAGGAATGTTGAAAAAGAAAAGCAAAGCCGGCGGCATCACAATTCCGGACTTCCAGCTCTATTACAAAGCTGTCATCATCAAGACAGCATTGTACTGGCACAAAAACAGACACATAGATCAATGGAACAGAATAGGGAGCCCAGAAATGGACCCTCAACTCTATGGTCAACTCATCTTTGACAAAGCAGGAAAGAATGTCCAATGGAACAAAGACACTCTCTTCAACAACGGGTGTTGGGAAAATTGGATAGCCACATGCAGAAGAATGAAACTGGACCATTTCTTTACACCACACACAAAAATAGACTCCAAATGGTTGAAAGACCTCAATGTGAGACAAGAGTCCATCAAAATCCTAAAGGAGAACACAGGCAGCAACCTCTTTGACCTCAGCCGAAGCAACTTCTTCCCAGAAACATCGCCAAAGGCAAGGGAATCAAGGGCAAAAATGAACTATTGGGACTTCATCAAGATCAAAAGCTTTTGCAAAGCAAAGGAAACAGTCAACAAAACCAAAAGACAACCGACAGAATGGGAGAAGATATTTGCAAATGACATATCAGATAAAGGGCTAGTATCCAAAATCTATAAAGAACTCATCAAACTCAATACCCAAAGAACAAAGAATCCAATCAAGAAATGGGCAGAAGACATGAACAGACATTTTTTCCAAAGAAGACATCCAAATGGCCAACAGACACATGAAAAAGTGCTCAATATCGCTGGGCATCAGGGAAATCCAAATCAAAACCTCAATGAGATACCACCTCACAGCAGTCAGAATGGCTAAAATTAACAAGTCAGGAAATGACAGATGTTGGCGGGGATGTGGAGAAAGGGGAACCCTCCTACACTGTTGGTGGGAATGCAAGCTGGTGCAGCCACTCTGGAAAACAGGATGGAGGTTCCTCAAACAGTTGAAAATAGAGCTACCATATGATCCAGCAATTGCACTACTGGGTATTTACCCCAAAGATACAAAAGTAGGGATCCGAAGGGGTACGTGCACCCCGATGTTTATAGCAGCAATGTCCACAATAGCCAAACTGTGGAAAGAGCTAAGATGTCCATTGACAGATGAATGGATAAAGCAGAGGTGGTACATATATACAATGGAATATTATGCAGCCATGAAAAGGAATGAGATCTTGCCATTTGCAATGACGTGGATGGAACTGGAGGGTATTATGTTGAGTGAAATAAGTCAAACAGAGAAAGATATGTATCATATGATCTCACTGATATGAGGAATTCTTAATTGCAGGAAACAAACTGAGTGTTGCTGGAGTGGGTGGTGGGGTGGGAGGGATGGGGTGACTGGGTGATAGACACTGGGGAGGGTATGTGCTCTGGTAAGTGCTGTGAATTGTGCAAGACTGTTGAATCTCAGATCTGTACCTCTGAAACAAATAATGCAATATATGTTAAGAAAAAAAAAAAGAAGAAGAAGAAGGTAGCGGGAGGGGAAGAATGAAGCAGGGGGAATCGGAGGGGTAGACGAACCATGAGAGACGATGGACTCTGAAAAACAAACTGAGGGTTCTAGAGGGGAGGTGGGTGGGAGGATGGGTTAGCCTGGTGGTGGGTATTGAGGAGGGCACATTCTGCATGGAGCACTGGGTGTTATGCACAAACAATGAATCATGGAACACTTCATCTAAAACTAATGATGTAATGTATGGGGATTAACATAAGAATAAAAAATTAAAAAAAAAAGAAGACACATAGGGGATGCAGAACTCATACAGGCAGGACATCTAAAAAGAAAAAAAAGTTTCTGTGCTTTGAGAAACTCATATTTCAACTTCACAGTTGATAAGTGTTAATCTGTTCAGAGGAATGACTCCAGAGCCAAATAGGTCAGGGATGGGCACATCTATGCTGATGTGCCATATGTCTTCTCCATGTGTTTCTGTTTTGACATATTAGAAAAAAATGAAAAATATAAACACTTAACTTTCTCAAAATTTTTTCTCTTAGAATGAAATCACATATGTGAGATTTTTTTGAAGACTGGAATAGAACCATTGACATTTGACTTTGAATCACTGAACTGACTGCATTAAGGCACCTGAGAATTCACACAATGATTTCCTGGAATGAAATTAACAAGGGATTGAATTTGATTAGCATTATGTATTTTTTTAAAAAATCAAAGAAATGGTGTTCTTTTGATGGAGGCTGATTAATAAATTTGTGGGTTCATATTTTCACATAAATTATTTAATTTGTGTCTAAAATTCATATATTGTCCATTAGCCTAAGTTGCAGATCACTGACTTAAAATTAGAATGTGACATTTTAAATAACGTCCCAAAAATGTTAGAGTAAGTAAACTAATATGTCTTTATTAGTCCTTGAGAATCAATTTCAAAAGCCTTTAGATTCTGATGAAAATTATGCAAATTCCAGCATACTATCATCCTTATAGTTTATGTTAATTTGACATTAATGTTAGCTGCCTATCTCACTAACAATAATCCATCTGAACTAGCAGGCTGGAATACCAATTACAGAAATGAGTAGAGCTCATCCTTGAAGTTTCTCTTCTCTGTTGCAAGTAGACATATGTCAGCACACAGGGAATAGCACAGATGTATCAAAGTCTTTCAAGTAACCAGGCATCTTTGTGTAATGGAGCAGGCTGTGGTTGACATACTAAATCTTAAAAAGAAAAAGAAGTCACTTTGTATTGAGAACAAAAAGAGCTGAAAAAGAGAAAAATTAATGTGAAGATATTCTTATATATTTAGAATCATTATTAGAGAATGTTGACCAAATAGATTTCACAGTTGATTAGTGTGCATTTTATTGAATTTGTGAAGAATTCAAGATACTAATTGATTTTTTTTAATTAGTTTTTTTTTTTTCTCCCTCTTGATTCTGGCTGCTGAGGATAAATTACTTCAATATGACTTATAATGAAAGTAAAAGTTTCAAGAAAGGGAAAACGGCTTTTGCCATTCAAAATACATTGTTATTTGTCTTCAAAGGAAGAGTTAGATGGAATCTATGAATTTTTGTGCATCTCTTTCTTATAGTAATGGTATTTTTTTTTTTAATGCTAGACTTAAGTTGAATGGGAACTCCTTGAATAATTCCCCCAACTTTTCTTCATGTGTTGTGGGAAATACAAATACAAATGATTCAAAGACTATATGCTAAATGTCAAATCTCTCAGTAATTATTGTGCTACTTATTTTATGATAGTTATGATAGCTAAAAGGTTACTTACACATATTATCCATTATGTAGTTACACATTGCACTGAATCATTAGATAAGCTTTTATGTGTGTGTATATGTACATTTTCCTTGTTTTTCCAAATAGATTATAGAGTTCTTAAGATTTAAAACAAGGTTTAATTCTTTTTATACCTTTCACAGTGCTTAAGGAAATAAAAATTCAAGTATTTTCTATACTAATTGCATCACAATTATATAAGTGGATGGGGAATAATTAAATACCCCCCAAAGTACAGTAACATGTTATTGACAATTATCACAAATGTATATGGGGAATAGATGATGAAAGAAAGAGAAGAAAGAGTAAAACTACAATTTAGAGTAGATAGCTCAAGTGTTCAGACTAGAAAATTGATCTTGATATGATAGAAGTTTAAAGAATAGCTACCAGTTGAAACAGATCTATCAAAATGGTAAAAATAATCTTAAAATAAGGAATAAACTTGCCACCTCAGATATTTTATTCTCCACTGATTTTTATGAAGATGCACAGTGATTGCATAAGAATGGGGATAATTTAAAATTTATTTTGTGAAACATTTTGACTAGAGTGGAGACAATCATAGTGAACATGCATATGCATTTTACCTAGTTAAGCAACTATTTACAATTGTCAAATTGGTTATTTATTTATTTATTGCTGAAGCATTTCAACATAATTAGAGAAAACATAATTTATCCTTAAATATTTCAGTATGCATTACTAAAATTAAGGATATTTTCCTCTATAACAATGCCATTTACACAGTAACAAAATTAATAATTATTTTCTATATCATCTAATAGTCTACCTATATCCAAATTTCATAATGGAGATTTTAGTGCTATTGCATTTTGATGTGTAGTATGGAAATGTCTGTTCAATCATTTTTTTCCCATTTATGAGGAGAGCAAGCATGTGTTTCTGATGGATAGTGTTTTCTTAAAGGACTTTATTTTCTGTATTACAATTTGAAAGTTACCAAAATCTTAAATTTTCTCACCACAAAAAAGAGATGGTAATTGTGTGACATGATGGAGGTGTTGGAGGTGTTAGCTAATACTATGGCGGTAATTATATTGCTGTATATATAATATTGTGTGTGTATATATATTGTATACATATGAAAGTGTCAAATCAACAGATTGTACACCTTAAACTTACATCATGTTATATGTCAATTGTATCTCAATAAAGCTGGGGGGAAAGAAAGCTCACTTGGCAGAGAGGGTTGAAAGGCCTTCAGATGAAGCCAGTGATGAGTGCATTCATTCAGTCAGAAAGTGATGTCAGAAATCAGGCTGTAGCTTCTGCTGCCCAGTTCTGGGACTTTCAACGTGGTCAGGTGCTGATATTTACTTCCCTTATAAATTTGCAAAGTGGCAAAAAATTGAGTTTCTTTTCCAGAGGGTAAGTCCAAGCTACCTCTCCATAAGATAATGGGAGATGAGAGACTTGGTACAACTTACCCTTACTGGGCTTCTGCCTGTAAGCTTCCTCGATATATCTTCTGTCTTTTAATATTTACATGACTCGAGAATTTAATATCAATAAGAGTAGAAACAGGAAGGGGAATTGTAAAGAATAACACACCACTTGTTATTTAAGGTATTTCCAGGGATATATACTAGCAATTGTAGGAGTGGGAAAGCTATCGCTATTCCTATGGTCTTTGAGAATAAAACAGATCTGTGTATTTTCCGATTTTAAAATTGCTTGCAAATTACAGTACAAGAAAAACAGACAAGTACTGAGATCATTTCCAGATATACTAGAGATATTCAAAGTGTCATTGAAGTATTATATAACATTTAAAAAATTACAAAATGAACATGTAGGTGTTAATGCTAATTATTGTTAAGATAATTGCTCTTCATGTTTTCCTTGGAAAACAGAAAAGCCAAAAGAGAACTATTTGTCTTATTCTCCATGAGTAAATGTAAATATCTTAAAAAGATGCTCAGATACAAATCTTTTTTTTTTTTTTTTTAAGATATTATTGATTCATTTGACAGAGAGAGAGAGAGCACACACAAGCAGGGGGATCTTCAGGCAGAGGGAGAAGCAGACTCCCCGCTAAGCAGGGAGCCCGATGTGGGACTCGATCCCAGCACCCTGGGATCATGACCCAAGCCAAAGGCAGATGCTTAACTGATTGAGCCACCCAGGCTTTTTTTTTTTAATTTTAAAGCCTCCCACTTTTTTTAAAATTTTATTTACTTATTTGACAGAGAGAGAGAGATCAGATACAAATCTAATGAACACATCCTTTGCTCTTTGTATAAGCTAATGACATACTCCAATTTCCAGAAAAGGATGGGGAAAGGAAAGGATATGAACATCAATCTTCTATATAACATTATTCAAATGGTATCCCTTCAAGGAGAGGAAGAAGAAAAAGTTGGAAACTGTCCCAAGATATTTTGGTTGTCCCATCTGAGTTATTCTAAGATTACATTTGCCCCTTCCTGTCTGTGGTATAATGACACATACATTAGGGGAGCATGACAGTATATATAAATCATCCATATATAATCAATCCCAGAATTACAATGCAACTTTTTTCCTATATTGTTCTAATTTTTACCCTCTGGTTATTTAGTTCTCACCACCTCCCCTCACACATACTGTTCTTTCTTCACTGTTCATTATGCACCAAGAATGATCCCAGAACAGAGCCTAGTATTGTAAGACCTTCTTGAATAATTCTCACATCCATCCAGTCCAGCAGCCCAAGGTTTAAGGCTGCACACTGCTTTTCTGGATTCATGAGCTACAGTCTGTGAATGTATGTATCATTTTTTCTCCCCCATACTTTTGTATTCTCCTCTGTGAGTTTTATAAAAGTATGTGCAATCTGATAAATATGGGGGTGTTTACACCCTTCAGTCTTGATATAAAATTTGGTTATTTAGTATGTATAATATATTTTTATCCATCCAATATATTTTTGATATATGCTTATACCCTATTTAGTTCCAGGAATAAATGGAAAGAGTTTTTAAAGAATCAGAATGACAAAACAAGATAAAACAAGTTAAAAATAAAAAACAAAACAAAACAATTCAATGAGTTTTATACTCATGATTGGGTACTTTTTTTTTTAAGTAGGCTCCATGCCCAGTGTAGAGCTCAATGCGGGGCTTGAACTAAAGACCCTGAGATCAAAACCTTAGCTGAGATAAGGGTTCAGATGCTTAACTGTGATTAAGCACCCTGGGATTTTTGTATTTTTATAAGTGCTATGATTTAATAAGTTTTACATGTATATAAAATAAGAGAGAAAAGTAAGCTAATTAAATTTAACAAAAACTGGAAGTATATGTGATTTGGGGAGGAGAAATTGCACATGAAAATATATTCAGTAGGTCTCCCTGTGTTGCAGATGGCATATTCCCATATAGTGGATATTACTATAAATATTTATTGCCTTGACATGGTGGGTGTTGTCGTGTAATTGCCCAGAAGATCTCTTCAGGACTATGGTAAGCAGAATTCTAAGATTGCCTCACGATCTCCATCCCTTGGTATTATGTCCATTGATATGGACATGAATATATTATATTAGATGGAAAAGAGATTTTGTAGATGTAATCAACATTACTAATCAGTTGACTTGATATATGGAGATTATCTGGATGGGCCTAGCCTAATTATATGAGCCCTTTGAAAGCAGGTATTTTTCCCTGGCTGACTGCAGAAGCCAGAGTCAGAGGGGTTCTCTGTGGGAAGGATTTGATGCAACAATATTGGCTTGAAAATGGATACAGCCAAGAGGCAAAGGATGTGAACAGGTTCTGGGAATGGAGCATGAGCCCTAGAAAACAAGGAAACAAGGATCTTAGTCCTATATCCACAAAGAACTGAATTCTTCCAACAACCTGAAAGTGCTTGCAAGTGGATTCTTCTCTAGAGCCTCCAAATAAAAACCCATTTGACCTTAATTTCAGCTTTTTGAGATTCTGAGCAGAGAATCTGGCTGAGCCTGCCTTCACTTCTGACATACAGAATTGTGAGATAATAAATAGATTGTTTTAAGCCACTAAGTTTGTGGTGATTTGTTAGATAACAAAATAAAAATATAAGGACCAGCACACTCAATTGTTCAGCTTTTGGTTACTGATGGCTCAAAGATGATAGACTGAATGTTTATGTTCCTCTAAAATTCATATGTTGAAATGGACTTTGGGAAATAATAGGATTAGATGAGGACATGAGAATAGAGCCTTTGTAAATGGGATTAATACACTTATAAGAGTCATGAGAGAGCAAAATTTTCCTCTCTGGTCTAGAAGTCAGCAGTCTGCAACCCGTAAGAGGGTCCTTACCATGATATCAGACTTCCAGCCTCCAGAACTGGAGCAATAAATTTCTGTTCTTTATAAGCTACCCAGTCTATAAAACTTTGTTATAGCAGCCCAAACTGACTAAGACATACTCCATAGAAATTACCTTTGTCCACAGGGGCTGACTTGACCATAGTATGCCCCTCCTTGGGGGGTTACCCACATCCAGTGTTTGGTTGACACAGGGTACAAAGGTGCAGCCCTTGTATCATGTTAGTCAACTCTGAAGGACCATCCTGGCTTCAAAGCTTCCTATGAGATTTGACTAATATGTCTATGGCACTGCATCACAGATCAAATTCTATTTCTGCCAAATCCTTCCTTTCTTCCCCATTTAGAGTTGCTTGTGAGGCCACTTCTCAATAATTTCCTCCACCCAGATAGTCTGGTCAGACTCTGTTTCCAAGGAACACAGTCTAAGACATCTCATGTTAGGTAGAGAGAAAAATGGGGATTCTATTTTTTTCAACCTATTTTATTTTATGTCAGGTGTATGATAGAGATCATACACACACACACACGCCCAAACACATATACACTTTTTCTAAATTCTGAAAGCAAGTCATGTTTCTAAGTATGGTGAGTGTTTCAGAGAAAGCTAAATATTCTCTGTCGCATTTCACACCTTCCTTCTTTTGGAAATAGAACCCCTGTGTGTTAGCAGAGTACATGGCCATCCAGATATAGTTTACATTTCCCTGCCTCCCATGCAGCTGGATGCAGTCATGTGGGTAATTTGTCGACAAAGGAATATGAGCAGAAGTGATGTATGTTATTAACATGCCACATGCTTGAAAGGAAATTGCTTATTCTCCATTTACTTTCTTTGTCCCTTCTATGGTGCAAATGGTGATGGATGGAAAAACTCGGAAGTTATGCATAAAGGGTAGCCGTGCCAATCTGGACCACTCATATTGAGACTGATACCTGAGAAAATAATCAGTTTTCATTATATTAAAGCCACTTTATTTTGGGGTCTCTTGATAGCAAGATTCCCCGAACTTTTTGCAAAGCTATAGAATTATTTGTAGAAAACATTTGTGTCCCTTCTGCTTTATTTATAGGGGTCTTAATGAATAGAATTCTTCCAAGTATGTCATTTGAATAGACATAATTCCTACTACACTGAAGAAGTACTCTGAAAGTAAGACCTGGAATTTACCAAGTCAATATTTTCTACTTATCTATAAAAATTTCAGTATTTCTCTGAAAATTAAACATGTGCAAGAAATAAGAGATCTGCTAGTGTAAATATATTGCAACACACAATGAGGCATGTCTACAGGATGATGGCATGGCACCTTCTTGTTATCCTAATGTGAGTGTAACTTAGACTTCTTTCCATTCCCACGTGTTATATTAAGACTATAATTGTGGAGGCAAGGCCTGCCTTGAAATGTTTGTGGAGAGAGGAGATTTCATTGGAAGGTGGAGCCTGGTAATAATGGTAGGTTTGACCTAACCATCAAGAAAGGGTGTCAGAAGCTTTGAGTGATAATTAGCAGTTTCATGCAGTTCTGAAACATTTTGTAAACCGCATATTTACTATATTTTTGCTTTTTTTCCCCTGTAGTAGAATCATTTGTGGTTTGATTTGATGCTGTTTTTGAATTCCATTTGTGTGTTTGTGTGTATGTGTGTGTGAGAATGTGTTTATAGTGAGGATCAGGAAAATTGATAATCCTGTTTTACTCCACAACTAGAACTTATACTATAGGAGTTCCCAGAAAAGGAACAAAGTCAGCATCATTACAAAGGAAGATAGCAAATCAATGGAGATCCTAAACAAATGAAAAGTTTAAAATTAGCAGTTAATTTAAAATTTGATCATATAGCCAGCCTAGGAAGGTATAATGATTCTGGGGATATAGATGGTAGTTTACTTCCTTTATATCTAGGTAGTGTTAAATATGACTTTACTGCAGATTTTTCTGGTTATTACTTGTTCCAAGTGATCCTTTGAGAATTCAGTAGTAAATAAAAGATTGGGTTATAGTTTTTCTTAGTGTGATAATGATAGTCTCATCTCATTTGAAGTGTCCAGAAGAGATTCTCATATTGTAAGAAAACCATCTTGGCTCCCCAAGTGGGTTGAGTGGAGAATGTGAGAAGAGAGAGCAAAGATAACATTCATCACCAAACCAATCCTAGGTAACAAAACTGGACAAGAGCCTAAATGATCATCAAATTCATTTACTATATAATATGTATTTAATACCTAATATTAATATTAAATATTGAATATCTAATTTACTTAATATCCCACTTTTTTCTTTCTTTTCCTCTTGAAAAAAGTAAGACCCTAAGTACAATATGATGAAAGAGCAGCATTTTATTTATTTTTTATTTTTTTAAGATTATTTATTTATTTATTTGACAGAGAAAGACACAGCGAGAGAGGGAACACAAACGGGGAGTGGGAGAGGGAGAAGCAGACTCCCCGCGGAGCAGGGAGCCCGATGCGGGACTCGATCCCGGGACTCCAGGATCATGACCTGAGCCGAAGGCAGTCGCTTAACCAACTGAGCCACCCAGGCGCCCAAAAGAGCAGCATTTTATTTCATTCTTGCCTCGATTGCTGAGAAGAATTGTTCCCATTTATTGAGAGACTTCTACAGGTTTTGTTTCAGATGAAATCATTTGTTTCAGATTGAAATGATTTGATGGCTGATTAAAACTTTAGCATAGAGAGATTGCTGAAGTTCACACAACTGAGATATGCCAGAGATGAGTTTTAAATCCAGATCTGCCAGACTCTATTGCTTTTCCTTTTATTTGTTTCCACAATATATTGCCTCATAAATATTTGCTGTTTGGGTAATTGATTAATTATAGCCAGTATTATATGACACATGAAGACTGAATTGGACGAAGTATTCCATCCTGCTCTCTGGGAAAATTCCATTATGCTCTTTAAATATGAGCTTTATGTTAGGTAGTGTTTCTTAGATATTAAAATAGCGACTTTGAAGGTTATCTATTACAATAAATCACAGCAAACTGATTAAAAATTAGCAACGTATATGATAGGACAAGAGTCTCCATCCCTGCACCCGCTCTGACAAAGTCATTTAGTTATAAAAGAATTAATTATGGAAGTTGTTTATGAAAAGTCAGTTTCATCCAAAATAAAATATGGGAAAATGATTGAAACAGTTCTATGTGGTTATAAATATTCTCACTCAGCTCTAATCCATAATTATTAAAAAAAAAACTCAAAAGGCTTTAATTTTTAAAAAGAAAGCTGAGAATTCCAGCTCTCCTGCTAGCAGAGTGGTACCTGGTTGATAAGTAAGCTGAGATTTTCAGTATCTAAAATTTCACATCTCACATTACACTCCTCCCTGCCTTTACATCAAGTTCAGACAACTTTTATTTTTAAAATATCCTCTACTTTTCCCCTCCTACAGCTATTCTCACATTTCAGCCCACTCCTTATCTCACTCTCTCTGCTTTATGAAAGTGTATTTCTTTTCATTGTGTTTTTCCACTGTTAGAAGTGAGCATTCTCACTTCATTAACTCATTTTCACTGCTACTACATTTACATGTTTGCCCTTGATAACTACTTTTTCCATAAGCCTTCTCTCAAACATCTGAGTTATTGTGGCATTTTGGACGAATCCCAAACATTAGGAAACTGTAAGTTTCAAAGACACCCTAAATTGACTTAATATTAAACTTCATTTGTAAAATGGATATGATAATATGATCTTAATAACAGTGTTTAGTGAGTCAGTAATTATAAACTGTGTGATCACTGTTTATTAGACTCATCGTAATTTGCTTACGTAAAATGGAGGTTAAATCATTAACCTTGGTGCTTACCTCAAGATTGTAAATGGACTTGCTTAGGTTGTGAAGAGAATCAAATGAGAAAATGTAGATGAAAGTTATTTTTAAATTGTATGGTTTTGTGTGTACAGTACTTACAATATAATCAAGTTTTCTGAATGACAAATGGCCCTCTAAATAACACAGAGTGAGAAGGAGAAAGCTAATGCCAATCCCAGGATAGCTGCAAATTTGCTTCTTTGTTCTGAGTATCCTGCTCTTTTTTCTTTTTTCTTTTTCTTCTCTTTTCCTTTCTTTTTTTTTTTTTAACCTCCAAAGACTTCCTTTCCCATTCAGTCTCATGGAACTCTCTTACTCCATTTCCCAGTATGATCTTACTACTTTGTAGGTGGTCAAAAGATTCCTGCCTTGGGGCACCTGGGTAGTGCAGTCTGTTAAGTGTCCAACTCTTGGTTTTGGCTTAAGTTGTGATCTCAGGGTGTTGAGATCCAGCCCTGCATAGGGCTCTGCACTCAGTGAGGAGTCTGCTTATAACTCTCTCTCCCTCTCCTTCTGCCCCTTCTCAAATAAATAAATGAATCTTAAAAAAAAAACAAAAACCACAAAGAAACAAAAGATTCCTGCCTTAGTGAACTAGTTCTATCTTCTTTCCTGCAGTTTACCTGAACTTTAATATATATAAATAAATGTATTCATATCTAACTGCAAGGTTATGAATGTTCATCATTTACATTTTACTAATTAACTAATGACCTAATCATGATTTTATATTGTGATCTTTTAAGTTTACTTTTTGATCACAAAATAGTTTTGTTTGCTGATCTTTAAGTCAGATAACATTCAGAAGGTGCTTTACCTAGACCCATCAAATCATACCAGTTTGTTATCTTTTTTACTCAAACCCAGCTTTCTCATGAGTGTCCAACTTATGATAGAGCACCAGTGTCATTTTTTTGAATGGAGATATACCTATTTTTAAAAATGTAACAACATGTATTTTATAAGAGATATATTCTAAGGTGAGAATGTGTAAAAGCTCATACATAAAAAGACATTAAAAAATTCATCTTAAATATATGAATTGGCATTTTGGTAACAAATTTTAACATTTTTATGAGACTGTCACTTAAGTCTCTTTACTTCTTTCCTTGAAATTGAAATTAGGATGGTGACATATCAATTTAAACTTCATGTAAATGTTTGTATTTTATTTTGTACTATCTTGTTTTGGAATTAAATTCACCTAATGTTTGCACAGTATGTTTTAACTGGCTTTGGACAGTACTGCAGATAGATGAATTGTTTTCATTCTCTGATCTTGAGTTGGTCTCTGATCTTGAGTTGGGTCACGGTACTCTAATTCGGCTAAGGGTAACTTCACATTCTACCAACTAAGCTGAATAGTCTTTAGCTTAGTATAAATAGGTTACATGAACTAACATCACAGTTCTTTTAGGAGTTCATATGATTTATTCATGCAATTAAGATTTCTATCACCTTTTATTTATAAAGGATTGCACTAGATAATGATAAAAAATAGGCTGTGTAATATTTATCTCTATCTCTCATATTTATTTTAGTGCCTAACATTCAATAAATGCTTAAGTGGTTGAAATACATTTAAATATATGAAACATCAAGTAAATAAAATATTAATTATTAAAATGTACTTCAACTTCTCATAATATTTTGAGCATGTAGACTAGAAGAAATTCGTATAAAAAAATTGCAATGCAGGGAGATCATTGTAATGAGTGAATATGTAAATGGTAATAAGGGTGCTGACTAAATCAAGGTAACAATTTGGAATTGAGGAATGGATCCTAATATGAATTTCAGTTGCAGATAAAAGAGGCCCAAATTTATCAGTGTTTTACATGAGAAAGATTTTTATTTCTGATTCATATACTAAAAGTCTGGAAACAGCCTAGGGATAGTATGTTGGCTGTGTCTTCCACAGAGCCCCAGGCTCATTCCAACTCTTCATTGCAAGGCACAGTACTTGCCTTCATCCTGGATAATTGATAGAATACCAGTCATCTTATTCTTTTTTTTTTTTTAATTTATATCTCTTTTTTTTTTTATTATTCATGAAAGTCAGAGAGAGAGAGGCAGAGGCAGAGGGAGAAGCAGGCTCCCCGCTGAGCAGGAAGCCCGATGCGGGACTCGATCCCAGAACCCCGGGATCATGACCTGAGCCGAAGGCAGATGTTTAACCATCTGAGCCACCCAGGCGCCCTCATCTTATTCTTATTAGGGACATCATACTGATGTTCCAGCCATCAAAAAGGTGTAAGGGTCAGGAAAAGAGGAACAAGGGGCATGCATCAATCTTTTTTTTTTTTTTTTTTAAGATTTTATTTATTTATTTGACAGAGAGAGACATAGTGAGAGAGGGAACACAAGCAGGGGGAGTAGAAGAGGGAGAAGCAGGTTTACTGCAGAGCAGGGAGCCCGATGCGGGGCTCGATCCCAGGATCCTGGGATCATGACCTGAGCCGAAGGCAGATGCTTAACAACTGAGCCACCCAGGCGCCCCATGCATCAATCATTTTTAAAGAAAGGTTACCTGAAACTTCTGTGTGGTACTTTTACTTACATTTCATTGCTCCAAACTTCATCTACTAGCTACATAATTTCAAAGATGTCTGGTAGGAAGTACAATATCTATGCTGAGCAAGCATGTGTCTTCCTGCTTAAAAAAAAAAAAAAAAAAAATTACAGTTTTTCTAAAAGATGTAACTTCTGACCTGAATTTTGGCAGTATGAGCTTGAGAAGTCCATTGTTGGGATGGTACATGGTACAATAGAGATAGAAAATGGCATTCACAGAGGTATAGAGGTCAGATGAAGCATGCTGTGCCACATCACATTAACTTCCATACTATTGATTTGGACTTTTATCTTAGTTAAATTTTGGAATTACAGATGGATTTTGAAACTGAGTTACATCATCAGGTTGTTAAGAGACAAGTATTAGACACAGAATGGTGTGTTGGGATGAAGAGACTGTCACTGTGATACTATAGTATAATTCAGTTTTAAAAAATATTGCCTCCTTAGAGGTCCCATCTTGAAATAGAGTGACACTGTGGGTTAGTGCTTGAATATGTGAATTTGGAGGAATGGGGGACACAAATATTTTATGTACTTTTCTGTATTTTTGTTATAATTTAATACAGTTAACTCTATTAAATGGATAATCATTTCTCAGACCTGTAGAAAGAAAGATATAATCTTTAGAGTAAATACAGACACACATGCACAGAACCAAATCCTAGGTAGAATGAAGTGTAAAAATAGTGAAGCAAGCACATTCTACCACTGAATTTTTTTAACATTAAGGATAAAGAGAAAATTTTAAAAAATTATATAAAAACAAAGATATTTAACCCATAGTTTTCCTTTAGATTTCTCTGTGGCATTTTATGCAAGGCAGCAATGATGCAGTGTCTTCATGGTGCGGTAGGAAATAACTGTCAATGTAGAATTCTATACCCAAACTATCATTCAACAGTGAGAGTGAAAGAAAGGTATTTTTTAACATAAGGGTTTACCATAAATAGTCTATCAACCACTTTGTAAGAACTATTCATAGATTTACTCCAGTATGAGCAAATACATACTCAGAAGGCAATAGTGGCACTTAAGAAGTAACAGTGAATAATGGACTTATTATAAACATTAGTAATTATAAATAGCTGATATTTTAACTTTTTAAAATTTAATAACAAGCTCAAAAATTCCAGAAAACAGCAACATGATAAATAATGGTGTAGAAGGTGAAATTAGATGAAAGTAAAAATATGCTAAGCTTTTTTGTTTTTTGTTTTTGTTTTTGTTTGTTTATTTGCTCTTATTTGGGAGGGAGATATTATTAATGATTAATATTAAACTTTGTCAGAAAAATATACAGATTAGTAACTAAGAATATAAATGGAATTTAAAGCTTTAAAAATGGTGAAACAAAAATGGAACAAAGAAAAAAAAATATTGCCAGTGATACTTAGGAGAAGAAAATCTGAAAACCATGAAGATATGTTTATAAGGTCAAATAGAAAGGATTTGATGAGAGATTGGATGTGGAACTGAAAAGGGAGAAATGTCAAACATGAGTTAGGATTTTCTAACTTCAGTACCCAGTTGAAAAAGCTGATATCAGAAAGGAAGTACAATATGAAAAGTAGGTTTCATGCAATAAATATAACAGTTTTGGACTTTTTTAAGTATGAAATTGTCAGTTTAAGGGAAATAAACTGATGATAATAATTAGGTAAATATGAAGAGTTAAAATAGTCCAATAATATATTTCATTTATACTTAGAAAATTAGATAAAATTCCTCTTCTGTGTGACAAGTGTAAATGTTTTATGGAAATAAGTGGTATATGGAGTATGAGCTATATGATAATATTTAAAATGAAATAACATGTATTCTAAATAAATTAAGATGTATTTTATTTAACATTATTTAATATCTTAAATAGTAAAAGGAGAAAGATCATAATTATGGTATTACATAACTGTAATGGTGAATATACTCATTTACCTGAAACATAGCAATTACAAACACTGGAGTAGGTTAAGACTGGATCCCTCAGGGCACTAATGTTTAAGAAAAAGAACATTGAAACTCTCTCTGTGAACCATTACTTCTTAATTATGTACTTTTCTCAAGATCAAATATATAAACTGAAGAGAACCTTGTAAATGGAGTTGAGGGAAAATGCTGGGAAATATAGTACCCTATGAATGAGCTTATAAACAAGAAATGAAAAGACCAAACATAAACTATCAAATAAAAGTTAATGCAAATATTATTTTAATCAAGATGTAGTAAATCATATGAACAAATTCTAGAACAGATGTTATTTAAACCACTACTTTAAGAAACTGTTTAATTAGAAGGAGATAATATGGGTTCCTGTGAACATATAAACTGTAGCAATATTCCCATGATATTAGTTTGTTTTTTATTAAACTTAATAAAATGTGAGATATAATGAGTAAGGGGGAAACCTTGTAACATATATTAAAATTGGAAGTTTCATAGACTAGAAACTTTTAAGTTTTCCAAGATGAAGCAGATGGACTGGGGAGAGGGGCTATAGGGACAGAATTCAGTACATGTGTGGGGGATTTCACACTTGCCATCCACTGTGAATTTGTCAGTTAACTACCTTCATCAACTTTGTGGCAATTTCTTTTGATTTTCACTGTTTCATGTGTTCTCCTTTTGAAAACTATTGGCATTTGCTGGTCTGTAGTGGTGCCTTCTCTGTCTCCTCTGATAATAACTTGAAAAAGTGTGTTAATTTTAGTGGCCTTGGCAAGTGCAGGTTCTAGGGAGCTAATTTATGGAGCAAATAATAGTTGTAACATTGGTGAAAGGTATACTGGAACAGCTTACATACATCGGTATATCATTTTCTATTCTTAAAAAAAAAAAAAAGCAACAACCTGATAAAACAAAAAAACCTACCCATACACAAAACGTGTCATCTTATTTCCTATTGATGAATTAGGATTCATCCCAATATTTGCTAAGCCTCTTCTAGCTTTTACAAAAATTAGTGTTGTTATAAAAACTAGTAATATTTTTTAATCTATGCATTAAAGATTTCATAGATTTTTACCATAAAGACTTTATGTCTATTTATCTTTTGGAGTAATTGATAATATTTTCAAGATTTTCTCCACAGCATTAGCTCAATCTTCTACTCTTCTTTTTTTTAATTTTCTTTTTTTTTTTTATTTTAGAGAGAGAGAGAGAAAGCACGCATGCCTGTGGATGCAAGTGGGAGGAGGGGCAGAGGAAGAGGGAGAGGGAGAGAGAGGATCTCAAACAAACTCTCCACTGAGCACAAAGCCCAACACAGGGCTCAATCTCATGACCCTGAGATCATGACCTGAGCCAAAATCTTGAGTCGGTCACTTAACCAACTGAGCCACCCAGGCACTTTCTAATCCTCTTTATTTTGTTAATTCACACATTTTTAGTAAGACATCCATTTTATTCAGATATTCAGTTTAATTTATTCTATTTCTCCATCTGAGTTCAACAGATGCTTAGGAGATTATATTATTTCCTTCCTGGGTTTTTGAAAAAAATGCTTAAATTATTTATAAAATATCAAAAATATTCAGTTTTGTTGATTTTTTTTCCTATGATTTGAAAATCTTACATACTAGGTTTAATATATTACTAATGACACACACACACACACACGCACACAGACAAAGAGTAAAATTATAGCCATGGATTTATCCCTGGGCAAAATATTACTTTAATGATTATTTAGATCTAACTCTTAATTATGTAATTTCCTAGCTTTAATTTTTTTTTTTGTTTTGTTTTGTTTTGTTTTGTTTTGGTACCATGTGTTCCCCATTCTTAAAATCTTTAGTTTGGATTATTCTCCCCATTCAGCTTGGTTACTTTTACAAGTAATTGTTTTCAGAGGACTATATGATCAGTATATATTATCAGAGTTTTAAGTCTGAAAATGACCATCTAATTGAACAGTAGTTTGGCTGATGAAAGATTTCTAGGACTATGTCCTTTTCTATTTCCATTTTTTTTTTTTTTTAAAGATCTTATTTATTTATTTGACAGAGAGAGACAGGAAGAAAGTGGACACAAGCAGGGGGAGTAGGAGAGGGAAAAGCAGGCTTCCCACCCAGCAGAGAGCCCAATGCAGGGCTGAATCCCAGGACCCTGGGACCATGACCTGAGCTAAAGGCAAATGCCCAAGGACTGAGCCACCCAGGCGCCCCTGTCCTTTTCTATTTCAGACATATACATCTGTCTTTTAGAACTTAGTTGCATAGATAAGTGTAATTTTTATTCCATTTTCTGGTAAAAATGATCTGCTAGAAGCTTGTAGAATTTTAAAATTTAACTTTGAAATAAAACTTTTGATCTGAGTTTATTTTGGTGTGACTTTTCACCCATAAATTCTTTCTGAAACTCACTGGTCCCATTTTAATATGCATATTCAAGTCTCTTCCTTAATTGAGTGAAAGTTTCTACCGTTATTTCTTGGATTATTTTTTCTTCCCCCATCAGCATTGTGGTGTTATTCTGGAGTTCTGATTTTATTTACACTAAATTGCCTAGAAGTGTTCTGACTTTCATCATTTTTTTTCATAGTACCTATCCTTTTTAAATGTCTTCTTTGGAATTCTTTGACTTATTTTTCCCAAATAAGCTATTTAAATGTTTATTTCAGTGTCTTTAATATTTGGAGTATTTATTCTAAACTAGATATAAAATAAATAGTCCAATAGTCCAAAATAAGTCCAAATAAGTCCAAAATAAGAACTAAATTTTTGAGCATTTTCATATCTTTTGTAACTATTTTTCCTAAATGCTCATTATGTTTTCTTCCCAGCTCCATCAAGGTAAAATGTTGAGCAAGCTGTAGTTGCCTTCATTCATAGGATTACAGGGAATGGTAAGGGGGAGTGTGTGAGAGAAGACATCTCTTTTTTCTTTCCTTTTAAGCTGCCCTAAGAAAATTCTTCACATTAGGCTAGGGCATATTCTCACCATGCTTGTATCTACAACCTTTACTGCTGGAAGTCTACATTTACCAAATGTAGGGATTGGATTATTCTCAAATGTACAATGATATTACAATTTTTTTTTCTAATTAGATTTCTGGGTTACTTTAGCAAGAAATGAAGTGTTCAAGTATGTTTTTAGGGTTTTTGTTTCCAGACAAAAGAAAATGTTGCAGTATTAATTCTACTTAAGGTATTTTATGTACTTTTTTCCCATGTAATAACTGGAATACCCTGCTCTGGGCAAGCTCTTCCTGTATCCCTCTTTGTTTCGGATATCCTATGAAGATGAGATGAATGCCTACTCAAAATTTGGTTTGAATGGTGAGACTGATGACAACACACACACTGAGAAGACATAATAAGGTTTATCACTTACACAGTGGTGCTTCTTTGGGTATGTAGGGAAGGCCTCCAAGCTGGTCTGAAAATGGCTTGAAAGAGCAAGAAAAAGAAAGTAGATTGCAGTTTCTTTTACAGTTAAAGTGTGGGACCGGTTTGAGAATTTTCACACTTCATGAATTTAAAGGAGGCAGAGACTTCTGTGCTTTGCATCTTCTACCAGTGCCAAAGTAGGGTGCACCTAGTTTTTCTTGCCCTGATGTGAAGCAAAAGCAAAGACGGAGGGAGGCCCTTTAAAAGCTATCAGGAAATATCAAGATATTAGGTCAGATGACTTATTTCACCCTTCTCGAGACTGTTTCTATTATCCTTTAACAGTGCATCTTTCACAAAATACTGTTACTCTTTGCCCCTAACTCTATATATTCTAGGATCCTTGAAAGAAGAGGCTCTGCCTTGTTTACTGTTATAAACCTAGGGCCTATCACAGTCCTCCAAAACTGACCTTATTGGAAAAAAAATATGAAACATTAAGTATACATTTAATACTTTGGCTGAGTTACCTTTTGCTAAAACAATAGTTGGCCAATACGTGAGAATTTTACTGCACTTCTTATTTAAATTCTAATTAATTGATTTATCTTAATATTCTTAGACACTTTATGAATTGACAATGAAATAATGTTTGGGGGAGCATTATGTAGTTGGGTCAAACTGACTTTCTAGGAAGGCAGATTTTGTGAGGTTTTTATAGGTGTTATTAAACAAGTGGCTTTTTTTCCCCCTCCCTCCCTTCCTTTCTTCCTTCCTTTTTTCCTTTACTAAGATATTCATTTGTTGTAGACATTTTGAGAGTGATATTTTGATAATACAGTACATAGTAATAATAATAATAATAATAATAACATATTATTACTATAATTTACATAATAATTTCTTGTACCACCCCAAATTCCATCCATTATGTGTTATAGCAAACTAAATAGAGAGACGGTATGTGATAACAATAACAATACAAAGTCTTACAGTCAGACAGCCTTGGGATTAAATACTGGCTATACCACATATAGCCACACGTATCTGGGTAAGTAGGCCATGTTGTAATCTGTCACGTCAAATAACATTGTCTTATATTACACATAAAACAACAAATGCTGTGCATGGCAAGGCATCTAGCAAAATGCAGTAAGTTCTGAAAAGAAGTATAAATTTAAGATATATAAATTTAGATGTATAGCTATTATCTTATTTCCTTTGTATTTTTTTATTCTTAGTATTTTTGAAATGAAAGAGGCTCTGGGTATCATCTACAAATCCAAATCTTATCTTTAAGCTCCTAGAAAATACACATTTCTGTGCCCTGTGGTCAGGTGATTTCTATAATGATAATATGGGATAAGGCCAAGAATCTGTATTTTTGTGAAGCTTTTCAAGCAATGCTGAAGCAGAGCTGGATTTTGGGAACCACTGATCTGTACCATATGTTCATTTTATATCTAAGAACCCATGGACCAGGAAAGCTATTTTCTTAGTGTTATAGAGCTGATTTGTGACTGAGCTCAAAATTGCCAGTTCAGGTCTTTGTTCATGGTGACACTTCTATACATAGCATTTAGGCATAAGAGCCAGGATGCTTCATGAATTTAATGAAGTATGCCTGTAGATAAGCCTTTCCTAAGAGAGCCATGACCACTCCGTGGAAGCTGGGTATTAATCATACATAGCCAAGGATGAGTCCTTGTTGCAAGAATGATGTGTTTGGGGTCTGGGTGTCAGAGCCCTGTGGCCATTAAGGCTTTTACCTATTTTTCAGACTAGCCAGTTTCTGAAAAAACATGATATTTAGGGAAAGGAAATGGATTGTTGTCTAGGATTCATCATTTAGAAATATAACTGCCACATGCTTAATCTTAAAGTCAAGATCATACTGAGAAAAGCAAATTGAATGTAGATCTTTGAAATATAGAGCAGTTATTGATGGCTAGTATTTTATTTTGGAGACATCTTGATGCATTTTTTGATGAGTGCAAAATAGTATCACTATTTTTTAAGCTTTATAATTTAATGGATGATCATCTTAGTCGAATCTTCACTCTTAGAATTGACCTTACTCTTTTAAGATTGCTGAGTGCTTTGGCTGAAAATTACTACTACACATTAGGAATCTTATTTTCTCACACCTTCCTTTGATGTTAGAGCCCACAGTTCTTAGAGGCTTCTCAATACTGATTTTGCTGAACAATGACAGATCTCTCACTTAAAACTGAAGCAAAACTCCAATGGAAAAATTAAGGAATTAGAAGCCTAGAAATATGATGACTAAGACATGAAAGGGTGTAGATTTAATTTTCCTATCAGTGCTTTCACCAGAAAGTTATACAGTAGTTTTCTTGAGATACAGAGATAATGTTGGCAGTTAAAGTTACTGTTTCAAATTTGAAATAAGCATACCATTTTCAGAACAAAAATGGGACAACTAAATCTATACCATAGAATGAAATAAGTGTTCACTGAAGTCAAAGATCTTTTTAATCCAATTTGGGTGGTGACCTTTTGATAGAATAACACATAATATACATATTATCTCCAGAAAGTAAGACACAGTTTCCACAAATTCTAGGGTAACTCATGTTCCTTTATAAACCTTTGGAGGAGAAACCTTCATGGCAGATTATTTATTTATTATTAATATAATATATATAAATATATTAAATATTTAATAGCCTGTCCACCATTCAATACAAAACTGTGAAGACTACCGTTTGTACTGAAGGCTTCCATTTTTTTTTCTTATTATTTTCATATTAAGTAGTAGGGCATTTTTTTTTAACTTTGAGATTTTTATAGAAGCTATGTAAATGGTCCTATGTTAATAGATATTGTTAATACTTAACGGCTACATAATGCTTTTATCTGCAGATACCAAAGGGATCTTTGAGTGTTACAATCTCCATTTTTATAGAAACAAAAGAGAATTCTGAGACAAAAAAAAAAAAAAAAAAGTGTAGTTACTACAAAGCTTTCTGAGCATGTTAACTAGCAATATACTAGAATTGGAATGGTTGGAATGAAAATTGTCTACTTTTGTCAAGAGTCTGTTTTTATATGCAGCATTGCCCAATCTGATCCTAGGAGAATGTGAAGCTTGTCATGCTGTGCCTTGTTGGTGTTCCTTTTATTTTAGTTTGATTTCATTCTTCTCTTTTACCTCTCCTTTTTCAGGCACACTGTATCTGCAGTCATTTTAATTATTTTTTCTTAAGTGGCCCCCCTAACCCATTATTAGAATATTAGAGCCCACTTTCCAAAAAGGGTAGGTGAGAAATATTTTTATCTATTATTTACTGGCCAAACAAACAAACAAAAATCCACATATTTTACTTGTAGCATGGTCCTATGGATGTTAAAGGTTATATCTCAGGTTTAAACAGTTTCAAGTATTGAAACAATTTCAAGCACAGAAACTGGATACTTTTGAACAGAAACCTCTTTCCTTCATCTCTGAATTATCTTTATCTTTCTGTTGAAAGCAACACTGATTAAAAAGACCGTCCTTACAAGTCAATCCAGAGACTGTATTTTCTTTATTTCTCTCCATTACATTGAAATAGTTGCCCTGTTATGTGTACTGTTGGCTATATTATTATTTTTTTTAAGTACAGTGTGATTTAAGACAAAAGATAGATGGGAAGACAGTTTCTTGAGTTACTATTTTTATTGTGTCCTCACTGTTGTAGGAGACTTACAAAATGGAGAGTTATTTTCACTTCTGCAATCTTCACAGTTCTGATTTGGGGCTCACTTTCTTTGGCAGCCTTTATCCCTTCCTATCAGGTAGCAGGTGGAAAATGACATTTTCAAAGACCCTTCAGCAGCACTCTATCCTACCAAGACTATGTTGGGTTTAGAAGATAAAGTCACTAGAGGGAAAAGGCAAAAAGGGTTGTTAAGGAGGGAGGTATGGAGGCTTAATTCAAGATGACGGGGAGAGCTTCCTGAGACTGGGAAGTCAAAGGGTCTTAAGATTATTTTCCTTGTTTGTGTCCTTGTGTGTTCAAGAGTAACAAACTGGTGTCCACCTTCTCCTGATGTGGTTACATGCTTGTAGACTATCTGCCTGTGAGAGCCAGAGAAGTAAGTGAGAAAATCTGTGGTGGAATCTCCCCTTGGGCCCCAGAGGGAAAAGGACTCTACTAAACTACATACTATGAAGGAGAAGGGACAACAGAGTGGCAGCCATAATGCAGCAGGTTTTGGGTCTACCTCTAGATTTTGGCAATACATAAGCCCTCCAAATTTCTGTCTGACCCTAGGAGGGGGGAGGAGACCCTAAACACAAAAGAAATGGAACTTTCACCACTAGCAAATTGTGATTTGGCCAAACTGAAAACTTGAATCAGGAAAAAGAATAGGCAGTTTATTTTTGCACAAGAGTTGTTTGGGGGGAAAAAAAAAAAAAAGAGTTGTTTGGGGAAAAACTGTAATTATTAAAAACGCAGGCATTTTAAAATTAAGGTATATTATAAACTCAAACTTACAGCTCTGAGAAAGAATGGCTTATCTAAATTATTTATTTAATTGTAAACATAGAATTTATTTCAGCATAGTTGTTTGCTCTTAATTTACCTTTCATATTCTGGTGATTAATCATTTGTTACAACAAATTTATTTTTAAGATATGCAACTGAGATATTCTTTTGAGTTAAGCAATAAAAAGAACTCCATCTACATAAAAATTGTTTTTTGTTTTTGTTTTTGTTTTTAAGTAGGCTCCACACTCTACATGGGGCTTGACCTCACAACTCTGATACCAAAAGTTGCTAGGTGTTCCCATCTGCATAAAAATCAATAGCATTTTTGGACTTCTGTAATAAGAATATTTGCAGTAACCAAACCCATGATGTTCTTAGTTTTGCTGGAGAAAATCCAGGTTTCCAAAACAAATGATAAATAAATAATTTATTTGTTATTACTAATTTTTTGCTAATACTTGAAAACTTTTGAATAGAAGTATCATTTTATTTTATGTTTAGAAATAAATTGAAAATTTTATATACCATATATGTGTATATGTATAAATGGTACTTTAACTTAATCCACACAATCTGAAAATCAGAGTCATTTTAACCTTGAGAACACATTTATTTTTTATTTTTTTTAATTTTATTTTATTATGTTATGTTAATCACCATACATTATATCATTAGTTTTTGATGTAGTGTTCCATGATTCATTATTTCCATATAACACACACTGCTCCATTCAGTACGTGCCCTCTTTAATACCCATCACCAGGCTAACCCATCCCCCCCAACCCCCTCCCCTCTAGAACCCTCAGTTTGTTTCTCAGAGTTCATAGTCTCTCATGGTTCATCTCCCCCTCCGATTTCCCCCCCTTCATTTTTCCCTTCCTCCTATCTTTTTTTTTTTTTTTTAACATATAATGTATTATTTGTTTCACAGGTACAGGTCTGTGATTCAACAGTCTTACACAATTAACAGCACTCACCATAGCACATACTCTCCCCAGTGTCTAGCACATAGGCCCCACCCTGGACTTGATCTTAAGCCCGGAGATCATGACCTGAGTAGAAATCAAGAGTGAGATGCTTAACCATCTGAGCCACCCATGTGCCCCTGATAGATATCTTCTAAGGTAAACTAATAAATAATTATATTTTCATGTTAAATTTAGCTTTTTCTCCCCGTCATTTTTCTCCCCCATTTAAATGTGTTCTCAAATTTCTGGAATTTGAGAAACAGAGGAAGAGAGAGTTCAAATAACTGGCCAAAGATCAAACAACTGGTAAAGGGTAGATCTGGAATTCAAACTCAGGCAACCTTTTTCAGAGCATATACTCCTGAGCACCATGCCACAGGGCCCTGCTAACTTAGAAATTGCTTACCTTTAATCAGGGCTCATTATGTACCCAGCATTTTGCTGTGTCATTTAAATCATCACACCATTTACTACTTAAACTGCAGCTATGGGATGAAACCATTATTATTCATATTTCAGATATTAGACAGATTTAAAGATAGTAAGTAATTTGTCTAAGTAAATAGGAAAATAAATGTGGATGAGGAATGTGAACTCAATTCTTTCTCAGAATCTGAAGGGCTTAACGTGTCTGCCAAAGTGTTATCCCACAGAAATGTGCACATAATATTTTAATCACTGTTTTATTGCCAAAGACTTTGAGTAATAATTTGTGTACTTCTCACTCATTTTAATGGCCTGAATGATTGAATATATGTTTTGTAACTAGTGAAAAATAACATCCTTAACATTAAGAATCTTTAAATATGTGATGAGTCTTTAAAATGTTTGTATCAATTGACCTAGTTGTTTTGAATTGGAAATCTGAATCTAATCATGTAAGTGCTTTTATATATAAAGGCTAGTCATTGAATAAATACATAGCAGTAAAAGCAAAAATTAATAACAACTTAAATACTAAGCAATAGAGAGAGTTGAGTAAATGGTAGTATTTATTCTTGGTAGAAAATCATGCATTCATTAAAATATTTCCTAAGAGTAGGCAGTAACATAGGAAACACTTATGGAAATATATTCAAAATAAAAATTTGGATATAAATTTGTTCATATGGTAATGGTAAAATTATATTTAGTGATTTGCTCTCTCTTTTTTTTACTCTTGTGATTTTTTTTCTTTTCAAGCATTTTTGTGGGAAATAGAAAAAGATCTGAGGAAACGAGATCTTATGGTCATAGCATACGTTAGAATGAAGTTATTCCTTTCATAGTGCTTAAGAAATGATCTGCAATTATAATAATGTGCTTTGTCTGGCTTATATGGTGTTTAAAGACTAATTTCCAAGGATATACCATTAAAGGTCATTTAGTAAAGGTGGTCACAGGGGAATCAGCAGAAAGCAGTGGTGTTATTTAGGTTAGAAAGGGATTGGCTAAAAACAGGATGAATAAAGTATTTAACTACAAACATCAGTGCTGAAGTTCATTTTTTTCTGCTGGTGTAGAGAAAGCAGAATAAACCTACTTTGATTGCTTTAATTTGATTAATTTGAACATTCCCACTGATACACAAGTCCCCAATCCATTTGCTTTTGGATTTGGTATGATAGCTTCCCATGGAGAGTATGATACCAGGCTATAAACTAAGAATGTGTGAGAGCATGTAAGGCAAGCCAAGCCCAGATGTCATTCTAATGGATAAATGGAATCTGGACCACAGGTGTAAGTTTCCAGATCTAGGACTGGTTATCTGCATACAGAGTTTTCAGTTTAATTTGCTTTCAGGACACACAATCCTGTTTGTAGTGTTTAGAATAAGCAATCAATCCTAGGTAGCCTGTATAAGGAGTGTGCAGAATTTAGGGGAACCTTCAAACATGGGAGATTAGAACCAGGTTGACCTGAGGCCAAATCCTGGGTATGCTATTTATTAGCTGTTTACGCTTGAGCAATGTACTAAACTACACTAAGTTCTAGTTGTCTCAATAAAATTGACTTAATCATAAAGCCTGGCTCATGAGGTTGCTAGAAGGATAAATTAGGGGTGGACTTTCTGCATAGTATTCCACATGCAGTATATTATCACCATTGCCATTGGTAGGAGTAATGTTGCATCCCAAACGCCATGAGCAATAGATGAGTGCTAAGCAATGACTCCACACATTTACTAGATATAGAGAAAAGTTTGGGTAATCTCCAGAGTAGGTAACTTCTGTTTTGAAAGACTGTAGCTGGGAGTAGGAAAACTGGAGTGCAGAATGAAGAATTAAGGGCATTCTGGAAGAATCAGAAAAAAATAGGGCTATATCATACCTCGAATCTTCTGTTAAAGTGACAGCTTACACCACATAGGGGAAAAAAACAAAAAAAAGTAAAATATCAACTTGCATTTAAGATTCTCTACCTGGAAGGTGAATGATATGAGGAACTGTTTTAGGCTGTAACAAACACCAAGGAAACTTAGACAAAGAAATTTAATCAGAAGGAAATTTTGGACTATAAAGTTCAGATTTGGAGATGAAGGAGAAGAAGCAAGTTGTAGTTTTATTTTTGAATGTAATAGAGAATAAATTGGAAATTAAAGAAAAGAAAGTATATCAGCAGTTGGAGATAAAAATTTAAGAAACAAAAGGAGTTGAAAAGATAACACCTATAAAAACACATACCAGAGGCCTCTGAATTGACTTCTTCTTTGATGTACTGTTAAGTTTCTGCTAATATACTTGTAGATATTTCCCATTTACAATTGCACCAAAAAAAAAAAAAAAAAAAACCTAAGAATAAACTTAACCAAGGAAGTAAAAAACCTGTACTCTGAATACTATAAAACACTGATGAAAGAAATTGAAGATGACACAAATGGAAAGATATTCTATGCTCATGGACTGGGAGAACAAATATTATTAAAATGTCCATACTACCCAAAGCAGTCTACAGATTTAATGCAATCCCTATCAAAATGCCAGCAGCATTTTCCCACAGAACTAGAACAAATAATCTTAAAATTTGTGTGGAACCACAAAAGACCTCAAACAGCCAAAGCAATCTTGAAAAAGAAGAACAAAACTGGAGGTATCACCATACCAGATTTTAAAATATACTATAAACCTGTAGTAATCAAAAGAGTATGGTACTGGCACAAGAATAGACACATAGTCAGTGCAACAGAATAGAGAGCCCAGAAATAAACCCATACTTATATAGTCAATTACTCTTTAATAAAAGAGGCAAGAATATACAATGGAATAAGACAGTCTCTTCAACAAATGGTGTTGGAAAAACTGGAGAGCTACATGCAAAAGAATGAAACTGGACCACTTTCTTACACCATACACAAAAATAAACTCAAAATAGATTAAATACGTGAATGTGGGATCTGGAATGAGAAAAAAAGAAGAAAGAAGAAGAAGAAGAAGAAGAAGAAGAAGAAGAAGAAGAAGAAGAAGAAGAAGCAGCAGCAGCAGCAGCAATCTATTTGACATCATCCCTAGAAACATTTTTCTAGATATGTCTCCTTTGGCAAGGGAAGCAAAAGAAAAACTATTGGAACTACACTAAAATAAAAAGCTTTTGCACAGTGAAGGAAACCATCAACAAAACAGATAACCTACTGAATGGGAAAACATACTTGCAAATGATATATCCAATAAAAGGTTACTATTCAAAATATACAAAGAACTTAAACACCTCAACACCAAAAGAACAAATAATCCAATTAAAAAATGGGCGGAGTACCTAAACAGACTTTTTTTTTTCCAAAGAAGATATACAGATGGCAACAGACACATGAAAAGATGCTCAACATCACTAATCATCAGGTAAATGAAAATCAAAACCACAATGAGACATCATCTCAGAGGTGTCAGAATGGCTGAAATCAAAAACAGAAGAAAAAAGCATTGTCAAGGATGTGGAGAAAAAGGAACCTCATGCACTGATGGTGGGAATGCAAGCTGGTATAGCCACTGTGGAAAACAGGATGGAAGTTCCTCCAAAAATTAAAAATAGAATTACCGTATGATCCAGTAATTCCACTATTGGACATTTACCCAAAGAATATGAAAACACTAATTCAAAAAGATATACATACCCCTATGTTTATTGCAGCATTATTTGCAATAGCCAAATTATGGAAGCATTCCAAGTGTCCACCCATAGATGAATGGATAAAGAAGATGTAGGGTGTGTATACACACACATGCATGCATATATACGTAATGGAATATTACTCAGCCCTAAAAAATGAAATTTTTCCTTTTACACCAACATGGATGGGATCTGGGGGTATAATGTTAAGTGAAATAAGTTAGTCAGAGAAAGACAAATTCCCTATGATTTAACTTGTATGTGGAATTTAAGAAACAAAACAAAGAAAAAAGAGACAAAACCCAGAATCTTAAATATAGAAAATAAATTGGTGGTTGTCAGCGTGGATGGTGGGTGGGGGATGGGTGAAATAGGTGAAAAGGATTAAGAGAACATTTATTGTGATGAGCACTGAGTAATGTATAGAATTGTTCATTGTATTATACACCTGAAACTAATATAACACTGTATGTTAATTATACTTGAATAAAAACATGTAAAACGATAAGTAAAAGGTTTCCTCTTTTACACAAATGTTTTTTTCACCTAACTGAATTAAGCAAACATTAGTCAAAAATCATTGAGAGTGGCTTATTTGAGAAATCAATGATTAATTTAAACAAATAGATTGTTTAAGTGGAAATTGAACTTTCATTGTACAAAACTTGGTGGGGGGAGGATTTTAATGGTTTCAGTTGATTACTAGGCTCTCTAAACACTTGTAGGAAACTACTCTTCCCTCTCCTTTTTTGACCCAACAATGCTCCCAGCTCAGAAAGTGTTGGCTTTTTCTTTGCAACATTTTAGTGCATTCATGAATCTCAGAAGGCTGAACTCTAGCCCATCAAATTTTAAGTATTCTTTAGCCATTGCTAATCTATGCTTCATGTTACCTGTTAGACATAGGGCTTCCCAAAGAAGCTTGCAAAACTCTGAGCTACCACCTGAGAGGACAGCACTTCCCTTTACCACCCATACTTCCACCCCAACCCCAAACACGTGTTCTTACGTTGACTTTAGTGGTACAGGTGGGCATCCTTTCTTCATGCATGACAGTTGCTTCTGAGTTCTCCTTATATCATGTCTGCCCTATATCTTGCCTCCCTTTGACAGCATTTTATTTTTTTGTGGTATTAGGATGAATTATGGCTTCAGGTGGTATCAGTCTGATTTATTATTATAAAATTGATCATCGAAATTTTGCCTAATGATTTTACTAACTGTTAAAGATCATTACCTAGACCTATTATTTTTTTGTATTGCAAGGGCTTTAATAACAGTAACAAAATATTGTATTATCGTTTTAGTGAAAGGTTTGGGGTCCTTTTATTTAGCTCCTTTTATTTTTGATTTTTTTTCTTTTTTTGTGATGCTATTCATAAGCGCTAGAGTCAATAGAGATCATTTGTACTCTTCTATCTTTTCAATTCTGGGGTTATTTTGCCTACTATAAAACCTAGAATTTGTATCTTATTGTGATTTCCTGGTCCCCTAAATCATATCTTCAGGGATAAAGACATTATCATCCTGTATTTAGAAAATTTATTTAATGAGCATGTACTACTTATAGACTAGGGGAAAAAAGTATTTTTAGAAGCTGGGTAATAGAAGCAGAGTACATCTAGTGCAAACTACTACTGGTAAGTAATTAAATATCCTTCCACTACAAAATCCAAGGATACCTTTTACTTATAATGATAGTTTGGGGACACATTGATGTATTTTATATGTTAACCTACTTACTAGTACTGTTATGATGAAAGTTTTTTATTGGATCTTAAGGCAAATAAAAGATATGGTCCTCAGGAGAAGTATACTATAATTCTGGTAGCCCAAAATATGTCATAATGGATTATTACTATCCCTGTTTCAATTATGATAAAGGTTTTTGGTAAACTTTTGACATTTTTGAAGGTCTGGTTCTCAATAACTTCATTACAGGACAATTGGAATTATTAGTCCTCTGTAAGAGCTTTGTCTCTCACAGTATACAGTTTCAACCTCCAAATCCATATTGCCGTTTTGCAGATTATTTTTAGAAGACATATTTTACTTCCCTTGAATACTCACAGGCAGACCTCTAATAGCACTACTAAGGGACCACATCCAGTTTTTTGCCAAGGACCCATGGAAGGGTACTAATGTGATCAGATCATATCTTTGAATACTGCAGAAAGTAAAGGGTGATTTCTCATACAAATACTAACTTAACAAAAGTGTGATTCTTGACATGTTTTTTTAAAAAAAGAAAGAAATCTCCATATATATCTTTTGATAAATACAGACTGATACATATCTGCTGCAGAGATTTAATTTTGTAGTTTGCAATTTCAATATTTGTGTTATTCCACAATGGGAAAAAGGGATTCAAGTTACCTTAGAATAAAATATAAAAATTGCCTCAGCAGTAAACATTGTCTGAAATCAAATGATCTTCTCTTGGTAGAATATGGACTATATCATCTTTAAAAATGTCACATTTAGAGGTCCCAGGATGAAGAAGTATTTGAAATACTGCTTTCACATTGTCATGACTAAAAAGTTCAGGGCAGTTTTGCAAATATTTACTCGGTAACTTCTATGTGAAAAAAAAAAGAAAAAAGAAAAAAGGAAAGTATGAATGACACAGATTGTGATTCTATTCGTAATAAATAAAACCACTTTGTGCCCTGTTACAAATTTAAACATCCACTAAGAACAAGCAGTAAAAGAAAAGCATAAAACTGTCTGAAGATAAGTGGTGGCATTGTTTAAAAAAGAGCACTGTAGCAACCTAGGAAGGTATCGATCATTTCTAACGGGTTGGAAGGAGAGGGACAATTGATTCTCAACTCTGATGAATTGTACACGACCAACTCTGGCCTGCAACCCCAGCATTACAAGATCTCATTGTTCAATGGCATTTGAGTACCTATTTTTAGATCAATTATTGGTTCGTTAAAAACAAAACAAAATGAAACAAAAAGCCTATAGCCTAGCCAAACAGAATACTTTTTTAGAACCTCTGCACTAAACTTTTAGACATATGTGAGAGCTACTTCATATTCTTCAATACACCAGTTTCCCCACAATGACATTAGTGAAGAAAGGAAGCAAATGCTTATTATTAACTATTCCTTAAATCGTTGTATTACATATAATTTCTTGTCTAGGAAGTGAAAATAAACAGTATCTCTGACCATCCCGTCCACCCCCATGTAATCATGATGAGGTCTTTAGCACATTTTTACTTCTGTCCTTCCTCAGCCCATTTTGGGTTTAGTTAAGATTATGTTGAATTTTACTTTCCAATTTAATTGACATTACTGTGGATATTTGCCTTTTATATTTCAAAAAATAATTTTACAACAGCATTGAATTTCAGAACACAATATCAAAACTCTGTTGCAACTAAGTTGTGTTTTATTTCTCACCATTCTTTCCTGAATACCACGACTTCCCCTTTATATGTCCCTGCCTTAAAAAAGTATACACAGGCCTTTCCTTTTTTTAAAAGGAGAAAAATACTAATAACTTGAATTATTGAGAACACAGTGAGCTCCAACAATCCTAGACTTTCATTAGTTACTGGTTGAAAAGGTGATGCAAATCCACAGCTCACATAGTGTCACTGTGTTAACAGTTAGAACTGGTAGTTTCAGTTCTGTGGCTAGAGCTGATGTGCTTAGGTCTTTTTCTCACCATTTGCCTAATTTAGGCCAACAATGGAAGGTATTGAGAAATAGTGCCAACTGCTAGACTTGTACTAACTTTTGATTTTGAGTTTGAATTTCCTCTCTGAAGAGTTGCAGCTTTCCACATGAAAAACAAACCTGTGAAAGGACTGGAGGATTAAACATCCATTCCCTTCCCTGCTTTGCAATGAATATAAACGGACTCTGTTTCGGTCTATGCACCTACTCATTTTCTACTTTAGAGCAACTTTTATGATAAGAAAATGTCTGAAGAACTTCTATTTCCGGGGAAGAAAAGTATGTTATATGTCAAAGTTTCAATTGTCAAAAGACTATAATATTTTTAAAGGGTGGGAATCAAGGTCAAATCAAAAGGCTAAGTCTCTTTACGTCCCTGCATATACTGTTTCCATTCCCCTTCTCTCTATTATAATCAAGTCTATTTGTTAAAAGGTTATGCAAAATAAATTAGGCTTTTAGAGCACTGACAGCTCAGCCATAGAGAAATTCATTCCTCTATTTTTTTTTTGTACTTTATACGTGAACACCTGCTACACTTTTAATGAGCTTTAAATTATACTTTACACCCATGTAACAAGAATGGATATTGCTCTTTAGTTATAATCAAAGAAAATATCGGGATGACTTGTTGCTAAGAGCAACAGCTTGTCAAAAAATGATACTTCCTCCAGTAACGATATAGATAGGTCCAGGCTGATAGATGGAAAATATGATTTACACTACATTGAGAGTTATCAATCTTTTAAATTTTCTTGTCTTCTGTGATTTAAGAGGAATTTGTCATTGCTCTGTGACTATGCCTAGATTATTTTCTTTTGTTCTTATCTTTATTCTTTCAGTCTCTTTACTTCTTATAGGGCAAAAGGTAAAAATGAAAATTTTCCTTTATGCTTTTATTCTCTCTGACTCATTAAAATAGATAACTTCAAATAAGATTCCAAGAGCCACTTGAAACACCAAAATATAATGATATGTATTTATTTTTTGGATTTTATTTCCCCCTATAATTTGATTTACTTTAAAATATTTAACCCTACTGAAATGACCTTTAGTCATTGTCAGACTTCCTTCTTAAGCAGTTTAATAATGACAGAAGAGCAAGCATTTGAAAATAAACAATAGTGATTTGGCTATATACCATCTTCACATAAGAGGTCTTAGACTTCATGGCCAACCAGATTTAGTTCTTTTCTACAATGGTGTCAATTTAATGTTATCTACAGAGAAGTGAGGTGGTTGAGTGGAAGAGAGGACTATTGTGGAAGTAGATAAGATATAATGTAGTGGAAGTAGAAAAGGGGCCATGACAGAGAGAGATCCTGGCTGTGAAGGTTTGTATGCAATGTCCCAGTCAGGTGCTGAGAGAGGCAGGATAATGCAATGTAAGTGTGGCAGCTAGGGGGAGTCTGTACATGGATACTATGTATTCTGTGTTGAGATGAATGCTTACCTGTTCCTTGCCTTTATGTTAAATCATATGGTAAGGATGTGGGCATAACAGACTGTTTCCTCGCTGCTTACATTTAGATTTTTGCTTTGTAAGTTTTTTTCCTCTATACTGAGAAGTAAGGCTGGCCTGAATGTGACCACTCTGTTATTTAAAATGCCTTTTTTATTTTTATTTATTTATTTTTAAAGATTTTACTTATTTATTTGTCAGAGAGAGAGAGAGGGAGGGAGCACAAGCAGGGGGAATGGCAGGCAGAGGGAGAAGGAGAAGCAGGCTCCCAACTGAGCAGGGAGCCCGATGCGGAACTTGGTCCCAGGGCCCTGGGAACATGACCTGAGCTGAAGGCAGACATTTAACTGACTGAGTCACCCAGGCACACCTAAAATGCCTTTTTTAATATGGAGTTGAAGTATAGTAAAAAAAAAAAAAAGAAAGAAAGAAAGAAAGGAAAGATGTGGGGAAAACAACAGAATGGAATAGGAGAATAGTACAAAAGTTAGTGAGGGCAGATGAAGAAAAGGAGAAACTAAAGAAACAAGATAGAAATATTTTAGCATATTTTCTCATTGTATAATCCCCTTAAGATTTGGAAACAATGCACTTCTTAATTGGAAAAATAGTTAACATAATAAATGCCTGTAAGTTCAGCTTTCAGGTTTTTTTTTCATTTTCATAAAAATGCTTTTTAAGTTTTTGAACTAAAATGAATAAAAATTAGATAAATAACCTTTCTTTCTTCATGGGTTTCCTAAAATAATTTACCTTTGCCTGTATGAGCACACATTACTGTACTCTTCTTTTCAAAAGGAGAAAGTTAAATGTCTCATTAAAAAGCGGAAGAAGAAGTGTACTTTTCCTCTTATCACCAGTAACAAAAAACTTCAAAAAATGTTTGGTTCCAAAGCTCCTCAATATGCAAACTATCTACTTATACTAATTATTCAAGCCTTGAGAGACTGAAAACTAAAGATAGAATTCTCGTGAGAAAAAACAAACTCTGTACATTACATATGAGCTTTCCTAAAATTCACTGCTTCCATTCAGAGTAGCTTCTGAAAGAATATCATGTCTGGTATTTTAATTTAGCTAATAACAATGATAACTGTTTATAATAAAACTGTGACGATAATGGTATATTTACAGAGATATTTGTTCATTTAAATGGCCTAAATGATATCATTAAGTATGCAAAAAATGTCCTTCAAGCCTCCTTGCTCATTTTCTGAAACGGACAGAATGGAATACAACATGCTAAAACTAGTATTTGATTTTTCATGTGATTTCAAAGAAGCACAGAAATAAAATGATTTAAATCTGGTGAACATGCTCTGTTATGTTCTATAAGATAGTCTCCAGTTCAGGGAGGGTTTTTATTTTATTTTATTTTATTTTATTTTTATTTTTTATCTTACCTTGCTTTTTCCACTACATCTGTCTGCATGTTTACTAAATGGTATTCAGTTTCACCAAAATGCTAAAGCTGAAGTTCAAAAAGAACCCTGTATCAAGTATCCACTTAGGTTTAGTTGTGTCTATATACAACTTAAAATAACACATCGTTTGATAACTTTAGATAAGGTTTAGAGACATTTGTCTTGACTTATATTACAGCATAGTAATGTTAGACTCACTCAGTTATTTAATTGAATGCTCACTATGTACAAACTAAAAAAATAACTTTTAAAAAAATTTTAAAGTGTAGGTTTTGGTAGTTATCAAGCAATTACACCTGGAAGACAACTATGTTTGATATAATTAGGGTGAGCTCCTTATATGAAATGCATGAGATCCTCATTTGTTCAAAAATTGTATTGAACACTGAACATTGGGTATGGCTGTGCATCTCTGTTACAAGAGGGCCTTAGAAGTGAGATTAAGGTATATGGCAACTGGAAAGGAAGAGGCCATCCTTTGGGATTTTTGGAACTACCTGTAAAAATTGTAGAATCACAGGATTAAGCAGACTTAGTAGATATGAAAGATTCAAAATGAGGGAAGAGAATGGCCAGTTTTGACTACTGTACCTCAGCTGCAAGAAGACTGCCTTAACCTTGCATGAGATAAACACGTATGTTGAATTAATAAATGAAGAATGAGAGATTAAAAAGAGCAAGTGCCCTTTATTCTATCTATTTTTTTCTGCTAATTCTAAACTGTATGGGCCTGTTTAAGCTATACTATAAAGTTTTCATGTTTCTCAGCTATTTTTGCAAGTGCTGATTATGTGCTAACTCCGGTCTTTCTCAATCACATAGACTAATTACAGTCTCAATATTAGAGAAACAAACCTCCAACAACAGCTTCCCTCTTCTATCCCATCCTCTCATTCCCCATTCACACCTTGACTAGTAGCATACACAGGCTCATAAAATAATGATTTTGAAGCTTCAGGCCAGTATTCCTATAGTTATCTTATCCTATTAATAGGTACAAATGAAATTTTCCTAGGTGATGAGGCTGGATGGAGTTGTAGAACAAGAGGGATAGGACCACCCTGTATTGTTTTATGATGGATCACTTGGAATTCCACTCTTACACCTAATTGTAGTCTGGACTAATGAATGCAGAGTAGAGATCATTTTTGTTCAACAAATGGACCCTCTACAGAAATACCAGGGAAGGTACCCCAAAAATGAATATAATGATTTGTAAGGCAAAAAGAAAAAAAGTGAAGAAAAATTGGAGACTTTTCTTGAAGTGTTCAACTTTTTGGATGTTTCTCCTTAACAGGAGGATATCCTATTACTGACACAATTTTATTTATTCTTCAGTTACCTGAAACCTTTTTTTTTTTTTTTAAGATTTATTTATTTATTTATTTGAAAGAGAGAGAGAGAGAACCAGTGGTGGGAAGAGAAGAGGTTTAGGGAGAAGCAGACTCCATGCTGAGCAGGGAGCCCCATCTGGGGCTTGATCCCAGGACTCTGGGATCATGACCTGAGCCAAAGGCAGATGTTTAACCAACTGAGCCACCCAGGCACACATGCTTGTATGGTTTTGAAAATTAAAGAGATCAGGTCAACAAATGGAATTACTATCCCTCTGTCAGCTTATCCCTGTGCCATGTGGTATTTTGGCATGTGAACAGATTCACATTATTTTCTTTTATCCCAGAGTTGTCACCTTGCTCTCACATTACTTTCTCATTTCTTAACATATTCGGCCACTAAATAGAGACTTCCATGTTCTTTGTGTTCAGAAGAAGAGGGAAAACTAGAAGTCTTTTCCTGAATTTTGGACTTTGAGGGTATAGAGCCTCTGGGAGAAACATAAAGTTCTCATCTCCTCAGAAATCAGATTCAGAAGCATGGGCAAGGTTTCTCACTTATAAGACCTCCTTATGTGGGGGATTAGAGAGTCAGAGAGGAAGAGGAAAGAGCTAAGATGCTGGAGGCAACCCTGTCTGGAGCCCTGAACCCTGACTTCAGATGCATCATCATAAGAAAGAGAGAGGATTACAAAAATCCCACACAGATTTTAGGAAATCTAAATTCAGAAAGTCCTTTAACCCTTTTCTTGGTACATTTCAAGGAAAACATGGTTGAGGATGTGTTTAGCTGACAGGCTTGAGGACCCCTGGGAGGTACTCTATTCCCTGTAAGACAGAGAGCAGCAGAACAATCCTAATGGCTTCCAGAACAGCCTGGAGGTGGTGAAGTGAAGCACTATAGATGGCTCCATGAATTTCTCATTCCTTCATCATTTTGGATGGAAAAGCAGTAGAATGATCATACGCTTTGAGAGGACAAAACAATTTGGCTTAATGAGCATCAACCTCAGAGGCAAAATGATGACTATTGTTAGGCAAAAATAACAACTGTGTGCCCACCTTAACAGATTGCAGATTGCCACCAGAAGCAAAAGCATCTCATCAGACACCAAGGTGTATTATTAATGACTCAGATGACAACTCCTAATCCCTTCAGGGAAATACTGGTCCTATTGGGATAGGGCAAACCTTAAACTGTCTGATATTAATTTACCTTCACCTTGTGGAATAGATGCTCATACTAGAAAACCAGTTGGGATTCTAGAACATACAAAGTTATCTTTTTTTTGTACTCTTGAGTTTTGTGATTAAATTCAGACTCGGAATTTACAACTGTACTGAGTCAGCCACATGTTCCTCAAGATAACACAGAGGTGAGGTGAGTTCTTGGAGGAGTGGATATAACTGAGAAGAAGCTGGGAGGCATAGGAGGAGCTGTGGATGAACAGTTCATAGAGACTTTGCAATAGACCCTAACTGCTGATAGATCCTAACTTCCAATGTGTTCTAGAGAAAAAGAGAATATCTAAGGATCTGCTTTTAAACCTTTAAGATGGTGGGTGGTGACAAGGGTAAATACTTATAAATAACACTATTTTCCTTTAAAAGGACACAGTTTTAATGTGTTATAGTTAAAGGGATCATATATGTAAAGTTCGTATATTAGTTGCCTGCTGTGATGCTTAATTTTATGTGTAAACTTAATTGGGCAAAGGGATACCCAGATAGCTGGTAAAACTTTATTTCTGGGTGTGTCTATGAGGGCATTTCTGCATGAGATTGGCATTTAATTTAGTAGGTTGATGAAAATCTGCCTTCACTAATGTGGGGGGACATCATCCAATCCTTACGGGCCCATGTAGAACAAAGAATAAGGAAGGATGAGCCTTTTCCTATAATAAATCATATATATATATATATATATATAAAGTACATATATATATATAAAGTACATACTGTTGGTTCTGTTTCTCTGGAGAATCCCCTACTATTGCACCTGCGTATAAGTGGGTATACACATTCTTTTAGTTTCCTTTGTATTTTCTTTTAGAGATGGAGCTAGAGTCAAGCAGAAAGGTTTGTGTTTTTGTTTTCTTTTGGTAGTGGGAAGGGAAATGAGAAAAGGCAATTGAGGGATCAATAAGTCAACCTAAGAATTTTAATTTTAAAATACCAACTTTAAAAAATAGCTAGAAAGCCAAAATCCATTAAAGAAAACTAACCAAATGTGTACAAAATGCACATATACTTTATTTTACATATTTCTATTTTTATGTAAGAGAATGTGTTTTTCTAATCATTCTCATTTGCCTGATCATTGAGCTGTTCATTCATTTTAAACTGTTCTGCTTTTCCCTCTGCAAGAAATTCTGAGTGGGTAATTTTGATTAGTAGCTCTTTCTGCATACACATCTTTTTGTTCTTATTTTCAACTGTTATAGTTTTACTTTTTCTTTTAATATGGCTCTTCACTTTATGACTTGTGATTTAGACTAATATCTCTGATGTGAGTCATTAATGCAGAGATTTTTATCATTTTACATTGACAAAAGTATGAAAATACATTCATTTATTCCTTTAATAAGAAATGTCATACCATAGGGATTTAATAAGTAATTATACATGAGAAAATGAAGGTATGTCAAGGTCTTTGTTAAGTAAAAGCAACAAGTCATGTCATTTTTATCTTTGTGAAGAAATAGGTCTTCCTGGAGGCAATGGTTTAAGAAACATCTAGAAAAGAAGGTTTTAAAGAAAGTGATGGGTAAAACGAATAGTTTCTCGCATGCGGTATGGATCCACCATAGCACCCTGGTAATCTTACTGATCTCTGCATTGACCATGTAGTGATGACTCAACCACAGTCTGAACCACGTGTTGGTAGAATGTGTTGTGATACTCCCTGGAACATGGTAAAAGAGGAAGGCTTGTGAAGAGACAAGTTTTCATCTACTTCCTTAGTTCCACCAGGCCTAAAACTTTCTGTGTCACCCTCATTTGAGTATAGCTGCAGACTGTAGAACTGCTTGACTGTGGTTTAGAGTTGGTTCCCTAAAGATAGAGCACCCCACACTCATGTTGCCTATCATCTGGCTCCTTAAATTTGGTGTGGTGTTGTAAAACTAGGACTGTAAGGTGCTGACATCACTGGCCATGGTTTTGTTGTCTGAAAGTAATAAACTTGTCGACTCCATTTGGGCTCACTGTCTCTGTTTCAGATGAATCTTGGTAAGAACTGCAGGCTACCCAGCAGCTGCCAACAGGCTATTGCTTAGGGATTCATTAACTGCTCAACTGGCATGGAGATTGTAATTAATTATATCTTACTATCCTGTGTATATTATAGGATGCTTCACCATTGCTTGACTTATGCTACCTTTAGGTATTTTCATATATTTCCTTCTTTTTGTATATATTTTTTCCCTTTCTTCAAGCATATGATGTTTCATTTTACTGGATGGGTGGAAGCTTTTTGTTTCTCTCCTTTCCACATATGTACATATATACACTCATGGATATTAACCAAAATGGTATATACAGTATAACCACAAATGTTAAAAAAAAAAATTCCCTGGAATAAAAGGAGAAACAAAAAATATTTTTGTTGTTGCTTATTTGGTAGTGGTGGTGGGTATTCTCTGCAATTTTCCTCCATCCTCTTCTGTTATTCTAAATATGTTTTACCCTTCAGTTTATAGTACAAAATGATCAGCTATTCTTTGCCTTCTCTTTCTAATATGTAAACTCATTCAATTCTGAAGCTAGTCGCTGCACACTTACTCTTGACCTCATCTTTGTTTTCTGCCTCTAAGTAAAATTTGACTTTTAAAGTCTTACATCATCTTTTATTTTTAATATTTCCTTTTCTCCTAGGCCTTTTTGTACATCATACAATCATCATCAAGGTCATTTATCATTAAAAAATAAATTCAAAAGAAAAAAAAAAAACACCTTAATCAAACTGGAAAATCACTAAGCTTGTATCCAATGCCTGTCTTTTCCTTAATTACCAAACTTCTTGAAAAGTAAGAAGTAGCCTATTTTAATTGCTCCCACATGTTTATTTCCCACTCATTTCTCAGCCCACTGGAATCTGGTATGTACTCCATGTGCTCCATGGAAATAGTAAGGTCACAAATGACTAATCACAAATTTCTCAACTTTCTTAATACATGGTTTTGCATATACTGTATATAACACTAACAACACAGAATTATTCTAGATTTTTCTCTAATTAATGACTACCGTTTCTAACCATGCTCTTTTAGGTTCTTCTCCAATGACTTTCCCTAAATACAGAACTTTTCAATTTCTTTACTTAAATTTCTTTACTTAAATTTCTTTTTTTTTTTTTTACCATGTCTCTTCCTTGAAGGTCTCTAGTTTCCTACCTTTAATAATTACATTTATGTGTTGGTTATCAAATATGTATTTATGGCCCATATATTCCCCTAAGCTACATTTCTAGGTATAGATAGGGGATTTTTATGGATTTCTTAGTAGTCCCTTAAAATTAATATACCCAAAAACCGCTCAGTATCTTCAGTGATCGTATGTTATGCATTCCTTATCTCCACAATAAATATTTCTATTTTTCCAATCCTTATAGAACTATCATTCAAGCCTTTTCTACTCTCAGTGACCCAACTATTTTCCCCTATCCATTTGATAGGTCTTCTTTATTTTACTTTTCCAGTGTCCATTGAAGCAATCTCATCTATTCATTCCTGTTATTGTCCTAATTTAGGCCCTCATTACAACTCTTAAAATAGAGCCTTTATCAACCAGCTTATGGCCAATATACCTTCTTCACATAAGTCTCATGCGCTTCTATGTCAGATATGCTTGTTTGTATACACACAACCATCACTTTCCTCTCCACTGGGAAAGCCCCAGTATTGCTTTGGCATTCACCACCTCTTGTCCCTAGGAACAGTGAGTCTCTGTAGTCTGTTGGAGTTCATCACAGTTGGTACAAGTTGGTCATATTTGGTTTATTTCCCTTGGTGTGACTGTTTTTGTCATGGCCTGTGACTCATTCCAAGAAATTGCACATGATGGGAAATCTTCTGTAGACTTCTGGGAAAGGTTTTACTTATGGATTAAAAGAGATTCAAGGTTGGAAATGCTCCTGTTTTTAACAGGGTGTCGGTTTTCTGCATGTGAAGCTTAGAACTGTTGCAATTATCAACCATGAGAGTAGATGTCACCAGCACGTGGGGATGAAGAAGCAGATTGATGGAAAGTCTCTGGTCTTTAATGAAATGACTGAGTAATTGAATTTGCCAACCCTCTAACCACAGTATCTCTAGTAACTTCTATATAATACGGCAAACCATGTACATTTAAAGCCCTTTAGCTTAGTAAGTTGGTTTACGTTTGGCTGTTATTTAGAGCCTAAAGTATATCTGTTGCAACTCAAGTCACTTCACTTTGTTGCTTTACTTGTTCTCTATTCCTTCCAGAATAAATTGGATCACACTTAGCATTGTATTTAAGGACCTGTATGAACTTGCGACAACATACCTCTTCAAAAATACTCTTCACAACTTTTACGTTCCATCCAAAATGATCCTTTAATTCATTGCTCTTGAACATGTTTTAGAATCTTTCTCTCCTTTGCCTTGCTAAATTTTACCTTCCACTTGTAAGAGCTTCCCTTACACTCAAACCTAATTTTTCTATTGAAATCATTATGATCATCTAAGGTTGAGTTCAAAAACACAGTATTCATGAAGTCACCCTATTTTACTGGTTGGAATTTGAAATCTCTTCATCTGTTGGGTATTTATGTCAGGTGAAATTTTATTCTAGTGCCTGTCACAATCTCTTCTATCACATAAGACATTGTGTATTATGTCCTTTTTTGTCCTTGTAGTTTCAATTATACTTAGCAATGTATCTACCTATACAAAGCTGTTAGTCCACAGTATGCTCTGTACCTGAAACAGGGCAAATTAAAAAATAAAACAAAACCTGAAACCCTTCACCCAGAGAAGAGGAAAGGACACTTGCTGAAATTTAATCCTACTTTGGGACACAGGGATTGTGATTTGGGGATTTATCTCAAGAGAAATTTTATACTGTGTTCCAGAACACATTTACACATTGCAGCATTGTTTGTAATGTGAAAAAATTAAAATGACCTATGTTTCCTTCTATAAAATGAAAAAAAAAACTTTATTTAATTCCTACAATTAAATGTTAAACAGCTACTAAAATAAATGAACTAAACCGGTATATGTCAACATGGTTAGATCTTAAAAACTTAATACTGGATAAATAGAGAAAATTATATAATATATAATATGATTCAGAAGTTTTAATATTAAGATAATAACTGATATCAGGAAGGAAACTTGGAACAAACATCTTGACTTCAAGGAAAAGACTTCACAACAATAAACTGAAAGATGTGAGTCCTTTTTTAGGACCGCAAAGTAAAAAGATACCTCTTATTAGTTAATATTTGTGAGATGTAATGATGTGCCCAAAACAGAAAAATTGTGCATTTCTTTCCCAACTCTTTTAGTATGACTGAGATTATCTGCATTTCCACGCATCATGATTGTCTTCCCTGAGAAAGAATTTTTTTCTCCCTATTCAGGACAATTGTCCTGCCTGTGTTCCAGGTATTATTTACCCCATTGTCTAGAGAACTTTACACCCACAGTTATTTATTTATTCTCCTCATTTTAACTTCCACTTAGTATACTTTCTTTTCTGTTTATAGTTTATAAACATGTTTCTCTTTCTCTTTCACTCTCTCTTCTCTTTCCTTTTCACAAAATTATTTTAAGGAAGTGCTATATATATATACATATGTATATATATATAGTGTTCATGGTTTAAATTATTATTTATTTCCCTGTTCACAGCTGTATTCTATTTTCTAGCATTCATCTGTATATTTTAGCATCACCCAAGAAATCCTATTCACCAAATCCAGTAAACACTCTTTGGTTATTATTTTTTCTTAATTCCTACTGACCACTCTCTTATAAACAAAATCCTGTTTTCATTTGCCTTTCCTTTTTAGATAAGCATTTTAGTTAAGAATAATTTTCCTTTTCTATCTATATCTATTATCTATCTTCATATTATTTGCAAAACCAATTGAAAGTAAATTATAGATATGATATTTGACCCCTAAATAATTCAGCATACATTTTCAAAAACAGGGCTGCTCTTCTTCATAACCATAATAATATAATCAAACTCAATCAATTAAACTTCGATAAAATAATGTTACATGACATAATTCATATGATTCATATTCAGATTTTCACAGTAATGTTCTTTATAACTCTTAGTTACGGTTGTTTTGTTAATCTAGGATAAACACAATCATGCATTATATTTAGTTGTCAAGTCCCCCTAGACTCCTTAATTTTTTTTAAGTAAGCTCTACGCCCAATATAGGGCTTTATTTTTTTTATTTTTTTATTTTTTTAAAGATTTTATTTATTTATTTGAGAGAGAGAATAAGAGAGAGCACATGAGAAGGGGGAGGGTCAGAGGGAGAAGCAGACTCCCTACCAAGCCCGGAGCCCGATGCGGGACTCGATCCCGGGACTCCAGGATCATGACCTGAGCCGAAGGCAGTTGCTTAACCAACTGAGCCACCCAGGCGCCCCCAATATAGGGCTTTAATTCATGACCCTGAGATCAAGAGTAGCATGCTCTCCGGACTGAGCCAGCCAGGAACCCCTACACCCCTAATTTAAAATGTTCTTTGGGATGCATGGATAGCTTAGTTGGTTGAGCATCCGACTCTTGGTATTGGCTCAGGTCATGATTTCAGGATCCTGAGGCCGAGTCCTGTGTTGAGCCCTGTACTCAGTGAGAAATCTGCTTGAGATTCTCTCTCTCCCTTTCCCTCTGCTCCTCTCCCCTGTTCATACTCTTTCTTTCTCTAAAATAAATACATAAATCTTATAAATAAATAAATAAATGAATAAATAAATAAATAAATAAATAAATAAATAAATAAATAAATAAAACGTTCCTCTCACTTTAGGGGGGGTTTAATTATGGCAGTATAAATTTTTAAGGTCTAGACCAATTTTTTAAATTAGAAAAACTTTATTTTAGAATAATTTTAGATTTACAGAAAAGTGAAAATCATCCAGTTTGCTTATATCACTCCTTCTTTCTAGCTTTTAACACCTTACATTATCATGGTGCATTTTTCAAAACTGAGGAATCAACATTGATGCATTATATTATCTAAAATCCTGCCTTATTTGAGTTTCTTTAGTTTTCCAATTAATGTCTTCTTTCTGTTTTGGGAGCTCATTCAGAGTACTACATTGCGTTTATTTGTCCTGTCTCTCAGATCTCCTCTGATCTAGGTCAATTTCTGATTTTTTCTTGTTTTTCATTGTTTTGACAGTCTTGAGGAGTACTGAGTAAATATCCTGTAACATGTCCCCAATTTGGGTTGCCTTTTATTTGTATTTTCTTTTTAGATTAGGTAATGATTTCTCTGACATTGGCCATAGCAACATTTTTCTAGGTATGTCTCCTGAGGCAAGGGAAACAGGTAAAAATAAACTATTGGGACTATATCAAAATAAAAACTTCTGCACAACGAAGGAAATAGTCACCAAAACTAAAAGACAAAATGCTGAATGGGAGAATATATTTGCAAATGACATACCCAGTAAAGAGTTAGTGTCCAAACTATATAAAAAAAACTTAACACCAACACCAACTCAACACCAAAAAACACAAATAATCCAATTAAAAATGGGTAGAAGACATGAACAGACATTTTTCCAAAGAAGACATACAGATGGCCAACAGACACATGAAAAGATGCTCAACATCACTCATCATCATCAGGGAAATGGCAATCAAAACTACAATGAGCTATCACTTCACACCTGTCCAGAATGACTAAAATCAAAACCAGAAGAAACAAATGTTGGCAAGGATGTGGGGAAAAAAGGAACCATCTTGCATGGGTGGGAATGCAAACTGGTACAGACACTGTGAAAAATAGTATAGAAATTCCTCAAAAAGTTAAAAATACAACTATCCTATGATCCAGTAATGCAATACTGGGTATTGACTCAAAGAATACAAAAACACTAATTTGAAAGGATTTATGCACTCCTGTATTTATTGCATCATTATTTATAATAGCCAAACTGTGGAAGCAGTCCATGTCCATAAGTAGATAAATAAAGAAGAGGTGGAATATATTTATATGTATGGATATTATGGAATTTATATATATAGATATTATGGATTTATATATATGTATGGGTATAATAGAATATTATCAGCCACAAAAAGAATGAAATCTTGTTATTTGCAACAACATGGATGATCTAGAAAGTATAGTGCTTAGGGAAATAAGTCAGTCAGGGAAAGACAAATATCATATGATTTCACTTATGTGGAATTTAAGAAACAAAACAAAGTGAAACGAAAAAAAAACAACAGACTCTTTTTTTTTTTAAAGATTTTATTTATTTATTTGAGAGAGAATGAGAGAGAGCACATGAGAGGGGGGAGGGTCAGAGGGAGAAGCAGACTCCCTGCCGAGCAGGGAGCCCGATGCGGGACTCGATCCCGGGACTCCAGGATCATGACCCGAGCCGAAGGCATTCGCTTAACCAACTGAGCCACCCAGGCGCCCAAAAAAACAGACTCTTAACTATAGAGAACAAATTGATGGTTATCAGAGGTGAGGTGGGTGGGGGGATAGGTGAAATAAATGATGGGAATTAAAGAGTACACCTACCAAAATGGGTACTGAGTAATGTATAGAATTGTTGAGCCACTATGTTGTACACATGAAACTAATATAACACTGTATGTTAACTATATTGGAATTAAAATTGAAAAAATTAATAAAATTTAAATAAATAAATAAACAAATAGGCTAAAGTAATGGGTTTTTTGAAAGAATACCACAGAGGTGAAGTGTCTTTCTCATTGTATCTATCACATGGTACCATGTAAATTTCACTGATGAGGTTAACATTCACCATTTGGTTAAGGTGGTATTTGCCAGGTTCCTTCATTGTAACATTTCCTTTCTTACTCTATTTTTGAAAACAATTCACTAAGTCTAGACCGTAGTGATGTGGTTCTAGCTTTGGCCACTGGGAGGTCTTTCAGCATGCCCATAGTATTTCTGATAGTCATTCTTTTTGATTTACATCTTGCCTTTTTCTCTAAATCTCGAAAGCATCTCAGGATAGAAATTCAGTACATTCGGACCCTTGACTTTCAGTATGTTATATAAACAGGAAGAATGCTTTTCAATTCAATATTTAAATTTTTGTAAATCTACTTTCCATCATTTGATTATCTCCAACAAATTAATTTGACATACGAGACGTTATTAAAATATATTTACTGTGGTGAAAATTAAAACTCATAGAATATAAAAAATAAGCTATCAAGCCATCTGTTGGAGAAACTTGATACTTAAAAGGACTTTCCTTTCCCTGACACTTGTACTTCTCTCCCACCTCTCATATGCTGTTCTATATATGACAGCTGTCATGGGTGATTAGATTTCTTACCTGCAAAATCTAAATTCTGCATGCTTAATGTATCATTTTATCTAAAATAATATATAGTCATGGAAAGGGTAACTATATTTATACATGGATATATTTGTATATTGACAACTTTTATTCCACTATAGTGCAGAGGAAGCCTCAATATGTCAGTTGCATTTGACAGAGGACTTACTGATTAATTTTTCAAAAGGGGCATGAATATTTTTACACACTTTTGTCTAATTTTAAATTATCTACTCAGTGTTAAGTGGCATTTTTTAAAGATTGATTTTCAAGAAAGAATTTGTTCAATAGCATTGCTATTGATTGAAATTTAGCAAAGAACACATTCACAAAAACAAGACCAAGTCTATCCCCGTACTTTACCTGCTTTTGTGTGCAGCATTCAACTATTACATGTGAAGAATAGAGATGTAAAGTGGTATAGTGGGATGGTATGAAGTTTACAGTTCTAGCTCTGCTACTTAATATTTCTCATCTGTATAAAATAGAGAAAACAGTAATCTCTTAACAAGATTATTCTAGCAATCAAATAAATTTAAATTAATACTCAGTAGTTTTTTTCAGTAGTCTGTGGAGTAGTGGTAAGTCATATTTAACTTTTTTATAAAATACATGGACTTCTTTCCTCTAAAAATTAAACAAGTTATGGAAAATTTAATGAGTATTTTGTAACTATCCTGGATGACAAGTCAAACCATATGTGATCATTCATTGAACAACATCCTCCCAGACAAAAATGCCTTTTGCTTGGTGGTTAGGCTCATCCTAGCCTTGAACCCACTTGTCTCTTGCCACCTCCTTGTCTCCCTTCTCAAAGGATTTAGAACTTGTCCTCTCGATGTTGTATTTAGGGAGACAACCAGGGGAGGTTAAAGAGAAATACAAAATGCTACAGGAGGTTTACAACCATATTCATTTCCTAATTCTTCTACAGTAAATAACGTATTTCCAGCAGGGGAGATTGAAGCTTCTCGGAATACTGAGGCTCAGTTTTGCTGTTACTTTGCTACTTCTTTTCCCATTTAAAGCTCACCTTGAAATCCATTTTTCCTTTGATATTGCCTCTGGAAAATGATAGGGAGACAAATGGAGCTCATAATGAACTCATGTTCTGTGATCTCAAATTGTTACATGTCAACCCTTTTGTTTTTCCTATTGTTCCATGCTTGTAAGTTGTGTCTTTGGAAGTGACATGAATTTCATCAGAATTAATGGAATATAAATATGTAAGAAGTTATCTCTCAATGAATTTGATCATCTCGGTGTCTTGAACTGATCAGTATTGTTTCCATGGGTGTATGAAATTACCAACGACTATTTTAAACAGTGTGAAAATGCAAAACCATCGTAATAACACCCACTGTTGCCCACACACATTTGCTATATTATTTCCTGGACCTTATGAATATGTATACATTTTTTGCATATCGTATGTCTATTCTACTTAAAATACTTTTCAGGTTATTGAAGAATTTCAAATATTATATAAAATGTCAATGGTTATGAAATTTACTACCAGGGAAATGATTTAGGCACTGTGGCAAATATGCATGTACCCAACCCCAAATTAAAGGAAATGTTCTTAGTTATTTGACTTGTAATAACTAAGTACATAGTTACATTTAAAAAATGGATCCTGAGTATGATAAGGGTAATCTGTATAAGTAAAATATGCAGTATCAACATGTTTCCTTTGCTTTATGATATACAAAATTGAATGATACTTTGCATGTTTTCTTATAAAACCTAAAATATCATTAAACACATAAAAAATTAGTTTAAAAAACCCAAAAAACAGAAATCAGTTCTACACTCAGTATATTAGAATGCAGTTCAAACAACCATAGGTTTTAAAAAAAATCAAAACATATACCATCCATTTTATTCATACTGTATATTAAGCATAAATTTCATATTTTACAGAAAAGATGACAATTGTTACACTGACTGTATATCCAAGATGTTTTATTTTATTTTTTTAAACGATTTTATTTCTTTATTAGAGAGAGAGAGAGAGGCATGAGCAGGTGGAGCAGCAGAGGGAGAGGGAGAAGCAGACTCCCCGCTGAGCAGGGAGCCCGATGCAGGGCTCGATCCCAGGACCCTGGGATCATGATCTGAGCTGAAGGCAGACGCTTAACTGACTGAGCCACGCAGGTGCCCCTCTAAGATGTTTTAAAGACTGATACCCTTTTAAAATTATTTTCCTCAGTATACCAATAAAGAATATCAATAGTCATTATAAGCCTATAGATTTTGCGTTTGATTTTGCAAACTTGGTTTTTTAGAAATTGAAACTAAGGAAAGAAGAGATTCACACCTATTTACACCTTTCAGTATTATATACTTTAAATTTATACTAGTATGTGGTTACATAAGAAAGTTTTGTTATAATTTCTCCTTTAGATGACATTATTATTTTACTGGGAGACTAAGACTTAAATTCATAAAATAATCTGTAAATATGGTAAAGATTGGAGTCTAGTGTATGATTCATCAGCAGATAATCTAAGAAGTTTAGGGAGAAAGTGATCAATGTAGTCTTGTGCTTTGGGTGGGAAAATAAGACTGACCAAGATTGAAAGGGTGTCATTATTAGGCAACAAACCAAGAAGAGATGAAATCAAGGAGATGCCCCACATTAAATATGGCCTGAAATAATAGATTGGGATAGTGACACATTTGAATATTAAACCTATCAACTTGAGCAAAAAGACTAAGGACTAATTAGATACAAAAATTAACCTCACATCTGACTTTTCTAAGAAGCTCAATTTATTTTAGGAATGAGGTCTAAAATGAGTTCCAACGTTTAAAAAGCTTTAAAGACCATATTAGTATAAACCTATAGAAAATATTTTCCCAGTTCTTATAACTTCTAATGTTTTTCTGTTTTTATTGCAAGCATTATAACTATTCTAAAACTGTTTCCAAAATACAGTTCTTGAAAAATAGACTTCTTATACCTGAGCTTTAAATTTATTGATTTATTTGTAAATCAAAGGAAAATGCTTTGAATACTTGTAAAGCAAATATTATCTTCTTCCACTATTGGAGATCGTAGAAGTGTATTTATTTCAGCAGTAAATTAGCAACTTTTGAGATCTCTGGAGTCTATGTATAGTAAAGCTACTTTAAATAATTTCTTTTTGAACAATTACCTGGTTTAAGTTGTACTCTCTATTGACTCTATAATAAATTGCTGATTCATGCTTATAGAATATTCACTACTTGTAACAAATGGTTAATTTCTAATGCCATAAATCAGTTGTTTATTTCTAAAACACTTAATGCCAAAATTACTTATTTTTATAATAAAATTTATGGAAATTATGTGAAGTAATACAGTATAAGAAGAGCATACACTAGTTATTTTTATGAAAAATAAGTTATTTGTAAAGATTTGATGAAAGTAAGTCACTAAAAAATTGTTCTCTAATTTTTTAAAGACAAAAAGGTATCAAAGTATGCTAATGTCTGTGGAGGCCAGGGGAAGGCCTCACCAATATGGGCCACTTTGGTATGAACATTACAATAAGTTACAAGCAGTCAAACCCCAGCAGATTTAGGAAAAGCTCTTTCATCCTCCTCAACTTCCTGCTTGTACCAGGAATAGAGCTATTATAACAGAGATTGCTCTCCACCAAAGGAGCTTATCTGGATAACAGGACAACCTGTTTTCCAAATCATTTCCTCTTACCTTCCTGCTAATGGTCTTTCTTCCCTTTGTATTCTCAGATTTCTACCCCTTTCCTCCGCTCATGTAAGCATTGTGTTACCTCACTGTCTTTGGAATTTCCATGTCTATGTGGGTTCCCCATATGTATGCTATTAAGTTTGATTTTCTCCTGTTACTCTGTCTCATGTCTCATGAATTTTAGTCCAGCTAGAAGGATCTTGAAGCTCAGAGGAAATCTTTCCATCCCGACATATTGAAAATAATTCTGAAAAGAGAGTGTCTCTTCACTGTCTGGGTTTAAGTTCTCTCACTTCACTTGAAAGAAGCCATAATTGGAAAACATATTTTTGCGATACATGTCAGAAATAAAAAGAACTCCATACTTTAGATATTTATTTAAAGAAAAGACTGTAAGTCATATGGTGACAACTGGATAGCTCTTTGATAAAAGATAAATTAGGTTCTTTTTTCCTTCCCACTTCAGGATAAATTCCAAATTGATTAGAGAATAAAATGTAAAAAAAAAAAATGGAACTATATATGTGCTTAAAATGATTGTTGTGAAGTTTTCAGTGGTTGGAAATTTGGAGAAAAACACAATAAGCTAAGCCCAAACTAAGCAAACTGAGAAATGATATTTCCAATATGACAAAGAATTCATATCCACATCTACCAAGGGCTCTCAAATTTCAAGAAACAAAAATCAATAACCTGTAGCATAACAAGTAAATGATGTAAACTAGAAAAAATGACCTTAAACATGTGAAAAGTTGTTCACCCTCACTTCTAATAAAAGAAATATAAATCAACATTTTTATTTCATGAGATTGTCAAAATTCTAAGAGCATAACAAGATATTTTGTTAACAAAGCTGTAGAGAAATGGGTAGTCTAGGATATTCTGGTGAGGTTGGCAAAAAAAAAAAAAAAGGCATTACAGGTCTGGAGGAATAGCTGGCAACATCAACAGAATTGCACATTCAACTAACCCTCTGATCCCACCTCTAGGAATCTATCAGTAACGTGCATCAGCAAAAGTATGATATGACTTATATTCATTGTGGTATTCTTTTTAATAGCAAATAGTTGAAAGCAACTTATTGTTCTTCAATAGGGAACTGAATGATTAAATCTGTATACTGTGTATAATGCAAAGAGATACACTGTAGCCATAAGAAACAATGAATATAATCTTTATACAATGATATAATGTGATTTCTATGATATACTTATGTGTGGAAAAGACACAACGTAGAGTAGTGTATATATATTTTTTCAATTATCTATATGGGGAGGAAGAGTCAAAATGGAGGAGGCATGAGATATTTACCTAAATATCTTGTTATATAATTTTTTTTTTTTTTTAAGATTTTATTTATTTATTTGACAGAGAAAGAGACAGTGAGAGCAGGAACACAAGCAGGGGGAGTGGGAGAGGGAGAAGCAGGCTTCCTGCCGAGCAGGGAGCCCGATGTGGGACTCGATCCCAGGACCCTGGGATCATGACCTGAGCCGAAGGCAGACGCTTAACGACTGAGCCACCCAGGCACCCCCTTGTTATATAATTTCTAATCTGCAACCTTTTAATATTCTTACAAAATCAAAAAAATAAAATAAAATTGAATCAGAAAGTTAAAAGTTCCTAAATATAAAAACTAATGAAACTATATGTCAAGGTTGATTTATAATATATTCTTCTGTTCACATTAGTTTAGAACATATTATATACTTTTCTGTTCAAACTTAGAGAACTATATTTGAAGGAAAAATTGAAGTGCAAATAATTCTTAAAACTTCCTTCAGTCTTATTGTTTTATAGCAATACTGGTATTATTACATTGAAACTAATTTGTTTATAATTAGATAAAACAAGAGAGTAATAAAATTGACTTCATTTTGGAACCAAAATTTTCTGTGTAAGAGAAAATAAACATAAGTTTAAAATAAAGTAGGTCAGATAAAAATCCTGTGGTAGCAAATTTGAATTGGAAATACATTATGAATGCATAAATTTGTTTTGTTTCTTTAAGATTTTATTTATGTATTTATTTTAGAGAGAGAGAGAGAGAGAGTTTGAGTGGGGGTGGAGTGGGGGGAGGACCAGAGTTGAGGAGGGAGAGGGAGGAGGGGAAGGAATCTGTAGCAGACTTCGCACTAAGCATGGAACCCATCGCAGGACTCAATCTCGCAACCCTGAGATTGACCTGAGCCAAAACCAAGAGTTGGACGCTTAACTGACTGAGCCACCCATGTGCCCCAAATTCGTTTTGTTTCTAAAATACATTTTTCCTTGCTCTGGCTCTTGAAAAGGCCAAGAAGCAACAGTAACTGAGTGGCATCCAAATTGTGACTTCTCTAAATACCTTCCACCAATAAAAAGAGTAGCAATAGCTACAGAAAGAAACATGGAATATTGGCTGAAACATCTTATTGTACCAAAAAACAAGGATGCCATCAAAGAAAAAAGTTACATCAAAAGAAAACAGAGGTAAAAATGAGATAATCTGAGCACTGTAAAGAAAACATTTTTTTATGAAAAATGTTAAATATCTAGCAGTATATTTATATAAATCTTCAGTTCAACTAACCAAAAGAGGAACTTAAGGCACTAGTCAACTGACCTTCAATCCAGGCCTCACCATCATTACCACCACCAAACCCAGACCATTACAGCCAGGCTATGCCTTGGATAGTGATGGTCAGGTACCTTACCAAAACAAGGGTCACTTCCAAAACAAATGTCTGGGAAGCAGAGCTGGAGAAAGATGCAATTCTCTTTTCTCTTTTCTTTCTGACTTACTTAATTGATTTGGTTTACATGGGTCTTCCTATATTTCTACTATACGGTTTCCTTTATCAGTGCATTTGATTATTAACTCACTCATTTATTGCTTTAGTTACTTCTCTTCGCAAAGTCAACAACAGTTATATGTATGACCGATAATTTAATATTGAGGAAGTAACTATCAGTAACAATAGTTAAACATATACAGCATTTACTATGTGCACTATTTCAAAGCCTATAACTTTAATTCTCATAGAAAGTCTATAAGATAAATGTTAGTAAATGTTGTTGTGACTTCCATTTTCACATGAGAAAAATTAGGTTAGAAGACCTGGCCAGATTAGAATCAATGGCCGAGCTGGGAATTAAACCCAGACAGTGGGGTGAGGAGTCCATGTCCAGGACCAGTCTTAATAGCATATTTTTGTAGTTTCCTGATTGCCCTCAGCTTTCCTTTGGAAGATAATTATTTTAATCTTTCCCATATATGCTTCTATTTAGCTCAATGAATATTGAAAAAAATCCCTTTCATGTAACTGTTTATCTCATAAAAATCGAAAGACCGTGCATAAAAAGAATTAATGCACATTTATGCACACTTTGTAATCTTAAATTGTAATGGCTTGTTACTCTTAAAATCTACTGCTCTTTTTTAAGGGACCTTTTGATGGTGCTTATAAACTCTTTTTAGTCAATTTAAGATTACATGTGCTTAAAATGATGGTGTTCTCCCTATAAAGAGAAGTTTTCAGGTGATATTAATTAATGGATTCTTACTTCTTCCCCAGTTCTCCATTTTAAAGCAAAGCATTATTTTAATACATGCAGCTAGTAGATATTGCCTCCTTTATGATACAATTTAACAATATGTAACATTCACAAAATTTACAGAGCATAAGATTAGCTTTCTCTTGCTATCATTTGAAAGTTTTCTAATTTATGTTTTTATTAAATCTTCAAAAAAGTTAAAAATTAAAAATGTGGAATTTGAAAATTAACTTGTACTAAAGACAACTTTAAATTCTTTGCAAAGGAGAGTGGAGTATTAGCACATACTTTGAAGTGAATTAAGCAGTCTTAAGCAAAACCATTACACAAATATTTATAGAACAATCTTAACAATTAGGTGAAGTTAAAGAACACTGTAAACAATGCTGAGTAAATTTTTGTCATTGCGGTCCAATGTGTTATTTTAAACAAACTATCAGTGGAAAAAATCTTTTGGAAAAATTGTCTTTTCTTTTTTAGTTCCTGTGGCAGAAAGCACTTTTAAGTAATTTCTACTTAAAATGGCATATTTGTGATAATTTATTTAAGTAAAAACATACGGAGTAATCAATTTTAGAATGTGTCTTACAGCAACGTATTTCCTTACAAAGATATTTCACAAGAGACTTTATGTATATAATTTGATTTTATAGTAGGAAGGAGGTGACATATTTCTCTTTATATTTCTGAATCTATGTAGTAATAATGAAATACACCTTGGATTTATGTTGTATTTTGACAAATGTAATTTATGCTAGCAAATATTATTTTCAATTTTATAAATTATAAGCAGGAAATGATATTATCTAAAAATGCTCATTTTCCATATTCAGTGGGTGCACACACATACACTCAGATAAACATGGGGCTACTTGAACACATAAATTTAATTACCTATCATTATTACTACAATAATCTATCTAACACTAAATTCCCATATGTCATGCATATTTACCCCAGAAGGAAAGTGTTGCTCTTTCTAATTTGTGGCATTTTTTAATATATCTGATTAAAACTTGCCTCCTTTGAATTATAAACAAGTTTTAATAATAACCTTATGATTAGTGAATGACTTTTTATAACTCTAAATGGGAATGAAAAAGGATATAGATGTCAAGTACATTAGAATATGACCTCTAGCTAATTAAATTAAATTATCTAACATTTTTCAGCAAATTTACCAAGAACTTTCCTATATTTTATTTGCTATGACAGTTACAGAGGTCTTGTGAGATTACTGTTACTGTTCTCAACTCCATTTTACAGATGGGAAAATTGAATTTCAGAGAGTAAATGAGTCATCCAAGGTCATAGAGTAATAACTGGGATTCATACTAAGTTCAGCTTCCATATCTAGTTTCTGTCTTGTCCTACCATAGTTATTCATTATAAGTAAATATTTTATTACTGGAAAATATAAGCTTAATCATTTGTAGATAGCACTATAAGTTTGACACCTCTCTGTCAAATTTAGATATGGTGCTTGTTGATAAGAAGTTTCACTGTGTTGATGTAAAAGTTGGGTATTCATCCTTTCTGATGGCTGAGTAATATTCCATTGTATGTATGGACCACATCTTCTTTATCCATTCATCTGTTGAAGGGCATCTCAGCTCTTTCCACAGTTTGGCTATTGCGGACATTGCTGCTGTGAACACTGGGGTGCATATGGCCCTCCTTTTCACAGGACATTAGGAGAAGAAAAGGAAAAATGAAGGGGGTGGGAATCAGGAGAGATGAACCATGAGAGACTATGTTCTCTGAGAAACAAACTGAGGGTTTTAGAGGGGAGGGGGGGATGGCTTAGCCCAATGATGGGTATTACAGAGGGCACGTACTGCATGGAGCACTGGGTGTTATACGAAAACAATGAATCGTGGATCACCGCATCAAAAACTAATGATGTATTGTATGGTGACTAACATAACATAATAAAATAAAATTAAAAAAAAAGAAATTTCACTGTGTAAAATGTGTTACTGAATTTTTAAACAGAATATCCACTGAATTTTCTTGTACCATGCATCATTTAGACTGTTTCCTCTAATGTAATTCTGAATGTCCATAACTGCTGATATGTGTGTGTATGTAATTTACATATGTGAATATATATTATATGTAATTTTTTTATGAACCTTTAAAATTAGAATTTATTTTATACAAATAAGATGCCATAGAGGACAAGTGATATTTAAGATCTAGCACTTCCCACATTCCTTTCTATCAATTCTATCATATGCCAGAAGATTTTTGTAATTTTGCAAATGAATAAAGGAAAAGAACTACCAAGAGCTAGTAATTAATTAGAGCAGCTAAAGTAAGGAATAACTGGTATGTGAGTTCCAGGAGATAATTCAACTAGTAGTAACTCTCCTACATCCAAATCTCATATATGGAACATAAAAAATACACTGCTGGAGTCATAATCCAAAACTGCCATGCCCTATACCAGAGAAGCTCAACACAGATTGAAATGACTGGGAACTATAATAACCATGTGCAGATATCCTGAACTACATCACCACTTTTGGCATTTATACTTGTAACAAGATCTGGAATAGGAAGTTTACGTAAAAAAATTGTGTTTTCTATAAACAAATCATAAAATAAATCAGAGTACAAATCATAAAAGAAATTCCTGCTTAAGTTTGAAGTCCAATGTGAAAAAAAAAACAGAGCCAAAACAAGGTTGTTGGGTTTTTTTTAATTTTTATTTTTTTATATTTGGGATGATGTCTTGTTAATAAATAATTTGCTTTATGGAGCTATAGGGAACATTCTTGATCTAAGTAGCAATGGTGAGCAATAAAAATGGGCCATACTCTGTGGAAAACTGTAACTAACTTGTGATTTGTCTTCATATGAGTTTTGGAGAAAAGATGTTCTGGAAGCATATATTATCACCTACCTTTAAAATTCAAAATAAATCATAGCTAGAGAGTCTCTTTATACATTTTATGAAAATTATTACAATAAAAAGAAAGGAATATATTTAACTCATTATAGTTAACGCTGATATTTTTATTTATTCAATTATATTTTATTATTTCCATTATTGATGTAAAAATTACAAATAAGTCAAACGGTATAGAAAACATGCAAAAGCAAACAACATCATCCCATATATTCACTTTTGAATCATAGTTAGACTACTTCTCTATAGAAACAATGATTTTTAAATGTCTACATTTGGTCCTCTTGTGTGTTCTTTTTTGTTGTTGTTTGTTTTTATAATACTAAGTAATTGTTCTTGCTAGCATTTCTTGAAATATAAACATTAACCATTTTTTTGTTATTCCTTTCTATAATAAATGAAATTAAGAACACATAGAATTCACTTCATGTCACTTCTTTCTCTAATTTCAAGTCAATATATGATCATTTTAGTCACTTTTATAGTCAAAGGATACTCAGAAAATAAGTTCTTATTTCACTAATTCATGCTTTTATTTACTGTTATTATGAAAAATTTCACACATACAAAAAAACAAAGACTAGAGCATAATGACCATGCATATCTGTACTCATCATATAGGCTTAGCTAATAAAGTATTTTTTCTATATATGCTATATCTATTTATATATTTTGGGCTGAATTATTTAAATTGTCAACATTATATTTCACCTTTGTATATTTATGCATGTCTTTCTTAACATATTTCCTATGTAACCATAATGATGTTCACATTTAAGAAAATGACTTCTTATATCTGGTTCATATTTAAATGTGCTCAATTGCCATCAATTTTAGATGTCTTTTTAAGTCCATTACATAACATAAAAATTTTAACACTTTTCTTTCTTCCCCACTTTTCTAGCTTTCTCTCTCCCAACAAACACCTTTTATACTTATGTTCACCATAATTAGCTTCTTGGTTTTTGTTTTTTGCTTTGTCTATGGTTTGCCTTTAAAAGTTAAAGCAAAATTATAGTGAAGAAACAGTGGATGTGGAGGAGTGAAGGCAGTTGCATTGGCTAAAAGAAGAGTTGAACAACCAAGCACAGAAAATGAAGCAAGAGCCTCAGCTGGACTTACAAGGAACTCTCAAGCTAGATTGACCCTTCAGAAGTACCTTTCAATCTGTAGAGGTGTTGGACCCTTTATTCCCACTTGCATCAGTGATAGATAGCACACTTGCCACATCATGGATGGGGTGTAAACTTGGGCCTTGGCAACTTCCTTAGGCTGTGGGAAATTTCTGGGAAGCAACTCATCTGAGAACTTTCAGAAGCTAACACTCTTGGAAGCTTAGGGGAATGCCTAGGTCCTCAAGAGGTGTCTGGGTGGCACATCACAGCATCTACTATGTCAGGAGCTGAGCTGAGCAGCCAGGTGTGGCCAAGTGCTACCAGGTGTCAGAGTGGCCAAGCCAAAATGAAAGTAACAGCCAAGTTTTAATGCCTTGCTTTCTACAATAACATAAGCAAGAGGCTAAACAGTCCCCCCAAAGCACAACACTGGGTGAGAGTCAGGAGGACTGATGCAGACATGGAGATTGTGAAGGAAACTGGAACCAAAGGCTCCTCTGATTTTGGTGGGATGGAAGAGAAAGATGAGGGAAGAGGACTGAGAGTGGAGAAAAGTATCTTCAAGCCCCCACACCTCCGCCCCCACAAGGTGGGTTTTGGCAGAGGCACCTGGGGAAGCTCTCAGCTGAGTTTCTCTCTGCCCCACCTCCATAAGAAGGCCTCTAAATGGAGGAATCAAAGATAGGACTGAAGATCGGAGTTAGAGCCTAGGCAGGGAGGGGGCTTGAGTCCTTGATTAGAACTCCCTCAGAGTAGCAATGCATTGGCTATGTCCCAAGTCTGGGTGGAGAGGGCAGTTGCTCCCTATGAGGTCTGCCAGGTGAAGTCTGCCAGGTGAAGTAATTGCGTAGGGTCAGGCCTGAAAAATCAACATAGCTGAGGCATCTATGAGTCAGTTATGAGTCAGCACTAATAGATTGAATGACCATTACAGTAAAGATGCTAAAGGATACTGATACTTTGGACAGGAAAATTTAATTACAACAATTAAGGATATTTCAATACTTTAGCACACACATACAAACCACCCATACTCACACCCACACATAGTTAAACAAGAATAAACATCTGAATTCTAACAAAACATTTCCCAAATATAGTTAAAGAATAGGATTTTTTTTTTTTTTAAGGCCTAAATTAGTGGTCTGGGAGACAAATTAGAAGAAATACCTTAAAGTATATTTTGATAGTATAAAATGAGGGTAAAACATATGGCATGACACATATAGATTAGTTTTATTTTATTTGTTGTTGTTTAAAGATTTATTTATTTATTTTAGAGAAAGAGAGACAGAGAGAGCAGGAGTAGGGGCAGAGGGAGAGAGAATCTCAAGCAAACTATGCGCTGGTCACAAAGCCCGATGTGGGGTTTGATCCCATGACCCCAAGATCATGGCCTGAGCCGAAATTAAGAGTCGGATGCTCAACCAACTGAACCACTCAGTTGCCTCGCATATAGATTAATTTTAAAGATGAAAAGGACAGGGGGGGAAAGATGGAGGAGGAGTAGTGGACCCTATTTCAACTGGTCCCTGGAATTGAGCTGGATATCTACCAGACCACTCTGAGCACCCACGAAACCAGCCTGAGATGTAAGAAGATCTGGATCTCTACAAACAGAATATCGCAGGCGGTTGGTTTCAAGCTATGAAGCGGGGAGCCATGATTCCACGGAAAGATATCGGAGGATAAACGGCAGCAGGAGGGTGCCTGTCTGTGGGGATCCTACATTGCCAGTGAGCAACAGCCTCACACGCTGGGGACAGGGCACAGACTTGCAGACTGGTAGCAGCGGGGAAAGGACTTTAGGGCAGCCCCCGGGTTGGAAACCCAAGCGGCGGGGTCGCCCCCGAGAACTGGGAGTGGCTGGCAGTTTTAGAAGCACAAAGGGCAGAGACATGCTCCGTCCAACCTGGAGGCAGGACTGGGAACACTGCGAAGGGGTGCACAACCCAGGCCGCTGCAGTTTATAGCAGCACAGACAGAAATGGAGATGGTATAGCCTGGAGAGCTCACTAAAGAACAGACTGCGGTCTCTCTGCTCTGAGGCAGTGGGTTGGAAACGGTCTCTTCTGCTCTGACTTGTGGAAAAGACACGGAAAGCCACCAGGGAAAGCCACCAGAGAACAAAAGCCCCCAAAACTGATTCCCGCTGAGCCCATCCCCCACCACAGGGGGGCAGGGCAACACACCCAAACAGGGTTGCCTGAGTAACAGCACCGCAGGCCCCTCCTGCAGAAGACAGGCTGGGAAAACAAGAGGCCAGCAACCCTAAATTCCCAAGAAAACAGGTGCATCTTGCTTGGGTTCTGGTCAATAATTTGGACTCTATGCATTCCCTCAAACACCCATCAACAGAATGACTAGGAGGAGGAGCCCCCAAAATAGAAAAGACTCAGAGATTATGACTTATGCTGCAGATTTACAAATGGATGCAGATATAACCAAGATGTCGGAGATGGAATTCAGGCTAGCAATTGTGAAGGCAATGGCTAGAATGGAGAAATCAATTAACAGCAACATAGAGTTTCTAAGGGCAGAAATGAAAGGTGAATTGGCAGAACTTAAAAATGCTATCAATGAGGGTGCCTGGGTGGCTCAGATGGTTAAGCGTCTGCCTTTGGCTCAGGTCATGATCCCAGCGTCCTGGGATCGAGTCCCGCATTGGGCTCCCTGCTCCTTGGGAGCCTGCTTCTCCCTCTGCCTCTTTCTCTCTCTGTCTCTCATGAATAAATAAATAAAATCTTAAAAAAAATGCTATCAATGAGATCCAATCCAATCTAGATAATCTAACAGCTAGGGTAACTGAGGCAGAAGAGAGAATAAGCGACCTGGAAGACAATATAATAGATAAAAAGGGAAAAGAGGAGGCCAGGGAAAAACAACTCAGAATCCATGAAAATAGAATCAGAGAAATAAGTGACACCATGAAGCGTTCCAAAGTCAGAATAATTGGAATCCTGGAGGGAGTGGAGAGAGAGAGGGGACTAGAAGATGTATTTGAGCAAATCATAGCTGAGAACTTCCCTAATCTGGGGAATGAAACAAACATTCGAGTCCCAGAGGCAGAGAGGACCCCTCCTAAGATCAAGGAAAACAGGCCAACACCCCGGCATGTAATAGTAGAACTTGCAAATCTTAGAACCAAGGAAACCATCTTAAGGGCAGTTAGGGGGAAGAGATTCCTTACATACAGAGGGAGGAACATCAGAATAACATCAGACTTATCCACAGAGACCTGGCAAGCCAGAAAGGCCTGACAAGACATATTCAGGGTACTAAATGAGAAGAACATGCAGCCAAGAATACTTTATCTGGCAAGGCCTTCATTTAGAATGGATGGAGAGATGCAGAGCTTCCACGACCAGCAGAAACTGAAAGAATATGTGACCACTAAGCCGGCCCTGTAAGAAATATTAAGGGGGGTTTTATAAAAGGAGAAAGACCCCAAGAGTGATATACAACAGAAATTTACAGGGACAATCTATAAAAACAACATCTTCACAGGCAACATGATGACAATTAATTCATATCTTTCAATAATCACTCTCCATGTGAATGGCCTAAATGCTCCCATAAAATGGCACAGGGTTGCAGATTGGATAAAAAGACAGGACCCATCCATATGCTGTCTACAAGAGACTCATTTTGAACCTAAAGATACATCCAGACTGAAAGTGAAGGTATGGAGATCCATCTTCCATGCCAGCGGACCTCAAAAGAAAGCTGGGGTAGCAATTCTTATATCAGACAAATTAGCTTTTAAACTAAAGTCAGTAATTAGAGACACAAAAGGACACTATATCATTCTTAAAGGGTCTATCCAACAAGAAGATCTAACAATTGTAAATATCTATGCCCCCAACATGGGAGCAGCCATCTACATAAGCCAACTGTTAACCAAAATAAAGAGTCATATTGATAACAATATGTTAATTGTAGGAGACCTCAATACTCCACTCTCAGCAATGGACAGATCATCTAAGCAGAAAATCAACAAGGAAACAAGAGCTTTGAATGATATTCTGGACCAGACGGACCTCATAGATATATACAGAACATTCCACCCTAAAACATCAGAATACTCATTCTTCTCGAGCACACATGGAACTTTCTCCAGAATAGACCACATACTGGGTCACAAATCAGGTCTCAACCGATACCAGAAGATTGAGATTATTCCCTGCATATTCTCAGACCACAGTGCTCTAAAACTGGAACTTAATCACAAGAAAAAAATTGGCAGGAATTCAAACACTTGGAAGCTAAAGACCACTCTGCTCAAGAATGTTTGGGTCCACCAGGAAATCAAAGAAGAACTTAAACAATTCATGGAAATCAATGAGAATGAAAACACATTGGTCCAAAACCTATGGGATACTGCAAAGGTGGTCCTAAGGGGGAAATACATGGCCATCCAAGCCTCACTCAAAAAAAATAGAAAAATCCCGAATTCACCAACTAACCCTACACCTTAAAGAACTAGAGAAAAAGCAACAAACAATGCCTAAGTCACGCATTAGAAGAGAAATAATTAAAATTAGAGCAGAAATCAATGAGTTAGAAAACAGAAACACAGTAGATCAGATCAACGAATCTAGAAGTTTGTTCTTTGAAAGAATTAATAAGATCGATAAACCACTGGCCAGACTTATACAAAAGAAAAGAGAAAGGACCCAAATTAATAAAATTATGAATGAAAGAGGAGAGATCACAACTAACACCAAAGAAATAGAAACAATTATTAGAAATTATTATCAATAACGATATGCCAATAAACTGAGCAACCTGGATGAAATGGAGGCCTTCCTGGAAACCTATAAGCTGCCAAGATTGAAACAGGAAGAAACTGACACCCTGAATAGGCCAATAACCACTAATGAGATAGAAGCAGTGATCAAAAACCTCCCAAAAAACAACAGTCCAGGGCCTGATGGATTCCCTGGGGAATTCTACTAAACATTCAAAGAAGAAATAATACCTATTCTACTGAAGCTGTTCCAAAAAATAGAAACAGAAGGAAAACTTCCAAACTCCATTCTATGAGGCCAGCATTACCTTAATCCCCAAACCAGGCAAAGGCCCATCAAAAAGGAGAATTTCAGACCGATATCCCTGATGAATATGGATTCCAAAATCCTCAACAAAATCCTAGCTAATAAGATCCGACAATACATTAAAAGGGGTATCCACCACGACCAAGTGGGATTTATCCCCGGGATGCAAGGGTGGTTCAACATTCACAAATCAATCAATGTGATAGAACACATTAATAAGAGGAGGGGGAAGAACCATATGGTCCTCTCAATTGATGCAGAAAAAGCCTTTGACAAAATACAACATCCTTTCCTGATTAAAACTCTTCAGAGTATAGGGATAGAGGGAACATTCCTTAAGTTCATAAAATCCATCTATGAAAAACTCACAGTGAATATCATCCTCAATGGGAAAAGCTGAGAGCCTTTCCCTTAAGATCAGAAACACGTCAAGGATGCCCACTCTCGCCACTATTGTTCAACATAGTAATAGAAGTCCTAGCAACAGCAATCAGACAACAAAAAGAAATAAAATGTATTCAAATTGGCAAAGAAGAAGTCAAACTCTCTCTTTTCGCAGATGACATGATACTTTATGTGGAAAACCCCAAAGACTCCACCCCCAAATTACTAGAACTCATCCAGCAATTCAGTAATGTGTCAGGATACAAAATCAATGCACAGAAATCAGTTGCTTTCTTATACACTAACAACGCAACTGTAGAAAGAGAAATTAGAGAAACGATTCCATCTACAATAGCACCAAAAACCATAAGATACCTCAGAATAAACCTAACCAAAGAGGTAAAGGATCTATACTCTAGGAACTATAGAACACTCATGAAAGAAATTGAAGAAGACACAAAAAGATGGAAAAATATTCCATGCTCATGGATTGGAAGAATAAACATTGTTAAAATGTCTATGCTACCCAGAGCAATCTATACCTTCAATGCCATCCCGATCAAAATTCCAATGACATTTTTCAAAGTGCTGGAACAAACAATCCTAAACTTTGCATGGAATCTGAAAAGACCCTGAATCGCCAAAGATATGTTGAAAAAGAAAAACAAAGCTGGGAGCATCACATCCCAATTTCAAGCTATATTACAAAGCTGTGATCACCAAGACAGCATGGTACTGGCACTAAAACAGACATATAGACCAATGGAACAGAATAGAGAACCCAGATATGGACCCTCAACTCTATGGTCAAACAATCTTTGACAAAGCAGGAAAAAACATGCAATGGAAAAAAGACAGTCTCTTCAATAAATGGTGTTGGGAAAATTGGAGAGCCACATGCATAAAAATGAAACTCGACCATTCTCTAACACCATTCAGAAAGATAAACTCAAAGTGGATGAAAGACCTCAATGTGAGATAGGAATCCATCAAAATCCCAGAGGAGAACATAGGCAGTAACCTCTTTGATATCGCCCACACCAACTTCTTTCAAGATACATCTCCAAAAGCTAGTGAAACAAAAGCAAAAATTAACTTTTGGGACTTCATCAAGATAAAAAGCTTCTTCACACAAAGGAAACAGTCAACAAAACAAAGAGGCAACCCGCAGAATGGGAGAAGATATTTGCAAATGACACTACAGATAAAGGGCTGGTATCCAAGATCTATAAAGAACTTCTCAAACTCAACACCCAAAAAACAAATAATCAAGTCAAAAAGTGGGCAGAAAATATGAAAAGACACTTCTCTGAAGAAGATATACAAATGGCTAACAGACATATGAAAAAATGTTCATCATCATTAGCCATCAGGGAAATCCAAATCAAAACCACATTGAGATACCACCTTACACCAGTTAGAATGGCAAAAATGGACAGGGAAAGAAACAACAAATGTTGGAGAGGTTGTGGAGAAAGGGGAACCCTCTTACACTGTTGGTGGGAATGCAAGTTGGTACAGCCACTTTGGAAAACTGTGGAGGTTCCTCAAAAATTTATAAATAGAGCTACCCTATGACCCAGCAATTGCACTACTGGGTATTTACCCCAAAGACACAGAGGTAGTGAAAAGAAGGGCCATATGCACACCAATGTTTATAACAGCAATGTCCACAATAGCCAAACTGTGGAAAGAGCCCAGATGTCCTTCAACAGATGAATGGATAAAGAAGATATGGTCCATATATACAATGGAATATTACTCAGGCATCAGAAAGGATGAATACCCAACTTTTACATCAACATGGATGGGACTGGAGGAGATTATGCTAAGTGAAGTAAGTCAAGCAGAGAAAGTCAATTATCATATGGTTTCACTTATTTGTGAAACACATGGAATAGCATGGAAGACATAAGGAGAAGGAAGGGAAAAATGAGGGGGGTGGGAATTGGAGGGAGAGATGAACCATGAGAGACTATGGACTCTGAGAAACAAACAGGGTTTTAGAGGGGAGAGGGGAGGGGGGATTGGTCAGCCCAGTGATGGGTATTAAGGAGGGCACGTACTGCATGGAGCACTGGGTGTTATATGAAAACAATGGATTGTGGATCACCACATCAAAAACCAATGATGTATTGTATGGTGACTAACATAACATAATAAAATTAAAAAAAAAATAGAACCTAAGGCCAGCTGTCACCATGCTATGGACAAATGCCACCAGAAGGCTTTTCATAGACTAAATTGAATTACCTGGACTAGTCTTATGCAGGTAGAGAGTATGCCTCAAAGGACATCATTTTCCCCAAACTCAGAGAACCCAGTGAGATTAAAAGTAGCAGAATTCACTTATTCAAGCTTTCTACCTGCAGACTGCCCCCAGTCATGGGACCAAACATGAGTCTTAGGGGAACATAGAGTGAGGGGAAAAAAGGGGATCATCTTTTCCTATACTATCAGAGAACAATTATGAACAAAGGTTTTTATGATTTTTGGACAGTGATCCCTTCCATTGCAGTGAAAATTTACAAAAAGAGAAAGAAAGAAAGAAAAAGAAAGAAAGAAAGAAAGAAAGAAAGAAAGAAAGAAAGAAAGAAAGGAAGGAAGGAAGGAAGGAAGGAAGGAAGGAAGGAAGGAAGGAAGGAAAAAAGAGCATTTGATAAGGAAGATTCAGAAGATTAATGCTTTCTCTGAGAAAAACTGGAAGAGCCAGACTAAAAACCATCAATTTGAAGACTTTGGGGAATCACTGAGACATTTTGGAAGCACAAGGTTGAAAGAAGAGTGGATGATTGCCAAGGCTGACGGGGCGGTGTTGACTCTCAAAGTCATTTCTGAGACTCTTCATTGATGACCTGAATGTACTCCCAGGGGCATCTTCCACTGGCGTCCCTGGAAACACAAACAAAACTTGAGCACCTGCTGTATGCTCACTGATTCTCAGGGCCACCCTGCGACATGGAGATTACTGTCCCCATGTTACAGAAGAGGGAAAGGGAGGTTTGCAGAGATTATGATACTTACTGAAGGCCACACAGCTTTGGAGTCCTGGAACCTGAATTCAAACCCAGTTCTCTCCAACTTTAAAGCCTGGGCTCGCTCTACTACAACACAGACCTTCTACTGACGTGGGAATGCTCTGTGATCCAAATATCCCCACTGACTGTTCTAGGGCAAGACATGTTCTCTGGAGGCAGGTGGAGATATGTCTGGATAGGCTGTGTGGGATGACAACAGGACAACAGCATTACTTCTGCTCTGGGACAGTGGCTTCAGCTCAAGGGCAGGAAGTCAGAAGTCTTAGGCATGAACAATGGATAATCTCAGTGACTGAGAGAGGTCCACCCACCAATGAGAGAGGAGATCATGCTTTAGGTCATGAAGGGAATGTGACTTCTTGCTATGACACTGTGAGGACCCCTTAGGCTGTTGGGCCAGGAATAACTCAATGTGTCAGCTTTATGACACAGAGAGGGATTTACTCTTGTCCCTTGCTGTGTCCCCAAAGTCCAACTCTATGGGGGTGACGCAATGGGTAGTCAAGAAATTTTTAATCATCAAATGAAGAATGAATTAATTAATTAATGAATGAGGAGCCTAAGGGCAGTGGAGAATTTAGATTTAATGTGACATAAAAAATTCTTAATGAAATTAGTTACCCAGAGACACACACATAAGGAAATGAAGAAAAGTTAATTTCTCATTATTCCTTCTGTGGAAAGTTCTGGTGAGTGTTTGAAAGAACTCCTAATGCCTGCACAAATAACTAATGATGACCACTGTGAGGTCTCCAATCCAGGGAGGGCCAGCACATGGCTTTAGTGAGCACCCAAAGATGGAAGCACATAGTTTAGGGAGAGGATTCAGAGTTTAACTGAATTTGTCTGCATTTCAGAGGAATAAGAAGCTAGGCCCTGGAAAGAGAGAGGCAGCACTGGGTCTGAATAGAGGTAGCTGGGGCATAGAAATACAGAAGGGGGGTTATTAAGTGATTTTCCTATGAGATATGTCATATAAAACCCATCTATTTTCCTCAAAAAAAAAAAAAAAGATGAAAAGGACATACGATATAAGCAATGAATAGATAAATAAAAATACACCTGAGTATTTAGACTGAAAGAGCTCACCAAAATCCAGGGAGTATTTAGTGGAATGCAGCTGGTTCCAGGCATTTATTTGTATTTGTGTGTTAAAACATATGTCTTATATACTGGCATATGATTATAAGAGCATGGTGTAATATGTATGATTATATACTGGCTATAAACAGCCTATTAAATTATCAATATAGCAAGAGGTAGGGGTGAATGATATGGGTGAGAATGAGAAGGAGAAATGAAAGAGCCAATGAAATCAGAGATAAGATGGAGCTGCCACTAAATAATCATGATTAAATGCTTCATACATTAGAAATAGCATCAGTCTTAATTGTTTACACAATGTTTTAAATTAACCAGATGTAAAAACATTCTAATCAAAGGCTCAAATTACGGAGCCAACCTATCTATATTAAAATCTCAGATCCAGCACTTACTAAGGTATATATATAACTTTAGACAAATTACATAAACCCCTATTCATTGATTTCCTTATTTGTAAAATATGATACAGGACCAGCTTCAGAGGACTGTACTGAGATTCACTACATGAAAAGATCATAGAACAATACCTGGTAAATAGTAGGTTTTCAATAAATGAAGATTGATCTTATTATCATTGCTGTTGTGTTTACATATCCAGTGTCATGATTCTTGTGTAGGAGAATGTTCATAGTATGAAAGCCATTTTGTTTTGCTCTATTTCACTTTGTTTCAAAATAGTGCCTTGACTTTATTACACAAAGTGTAAGTTGTTTGTTTTGTTTTATAATTTATAATTTCCTTATTTTTATAGTTCTGAAAAAAGAAGAAAAAGCTTTTTTTCTATATCATAACAAACTATATCTTACTTATTCAGTTTATATATAATATATTTTTATTCAGTTTATATAGGATAAAGACAAAAATAAAATAATATATATGATAAAGACAACCACATTATGCCGCATACATAGCATTTGTCCAGATACTCCACTTTTTCTTCTATCACAATAGAAACTGTCTCTATTTTTGACTTTGGTTAAGCATTTAATTTTACACTGGATGACTTATTCTCAAACTCATATAAAGTTATTACTCAGACAATTAACCCTTGTTTGTTTGCATTGTCTAGCTTTCCTTCTCTATTATTTCACTGAGGTTGTAAATATTCTGTTGTTTTCATCATTAAACAAAATGCAAAACAAAACAAAATCCTTTTTCTTGACCTAGCTACCTTCACATTTCTTTATCTTAATAATGGACTCTGAGAAACAAACTGAGGGTTCTAGAGGGGAGGGGAGTGGAGGGATGGGTTAGCCTGGTGATGGGTATTAAAAAGGGCATGTACTGCATGGAGCACTGGGTGTTATACACAAACAATGAATCAGGGAACACTACATCAAAAACTAATGATGTACTGTATGGTGATTAACATAATAAAATAAAAAAAATAATGTAACTCTGTGAAAGAACAGTCTGTATTTGTTAACTTCAATTCTTGTCTTATAATTTCCTGTTAAATTTTTGCAAAACTACTCCAATTGAACAGCTCTAGCCAAAGATTCCTCTATACCAACATGCATTCCTATGCAATATAACTTGAGTATTCCCAACATCCATCCATTTCCCAGCTCCTTGTGACTGATATGCTTCCTAAAGCATCTGCTTTTGGCTTTGGGACTATGTAATAGGGGAAGACTGGGAAGACAATAAGTAAACTGTTGGTAGAGACTGAAGGAGGTGTGAGGAAACTGACATATAAAAATATAAAGTGGACAACATATTTATAAATATAGAAATTACTAGCTTTCACTGATCTTGCTGCTTCTTTCAATTTCAGTTCATCTTAGACCCTAGCCCTCAAGAAGCTACAGGATGGCTGTATCCGTTCTAGTACTTTTCTGCAGTGTTCTGTTTCCTCAAGAGCAGATTTCAGGATCTTGCTTCTGGGTAGCTCCTCATCTCTGGCAGTTGTGTTTTCTTTCAAATAGACTAGGTAGAATGTCTACATTCGTATCTATTCACCACCTTTTCCAGAAGAGAAGCTGAGCTTTGGAAAACTACATACCATTCATGTTTGCTCAATATTTTCGTTGCAGGAGGGACAATAATGGTACACGGGGTTGTACAGTAAAATGAAAAGAGGACTTGAGTGAGCATATTAGTAGTGAGCTTGGGACAGTTGAGTCACTGGAGAAAGAACCAAGGAAAAGCAAATGAAGCTATGAAGTAACATCTGGAATAACCATATCACATTAAATCTACCAGTAATTTTATACCTTATAATGACATGCAATATTAGTATTTTGGAATCCTTAAAATTGGTGACTGGCCTTGAAAGATAGCCAGAGATTTCTGAGTAAATGTAGGGAAGACAAGCAGAATCTTAGATCCTTGATGGTAAGTTCCTTGAGGGCAGACAGTATCTTATTTATCTCTGTGTTCCCAACACCAATCAAACTTCTTGCATATGGATATGGATAAATGCATGTTAAAAGTCATCAATCTTTATGTAAAAATAAACAGGAAAGCAGGAATTCTTAGATATATTTTATAAATAGTAAATAATGTAGTTTGGTTGGAGTCTAAGTGATATGAAGGTCAAGGGACCAAGCTTGAAAGGGAGTAAATCCCTTGTTATTGTGTTAATATCTTCTCACTGCATAACATCAGTAGAAGACAAGCATTATGTCAGAGTCTTTCAGAGATAATTTTCTCGACATAGAGATGTCAGCTTTGTAATAGAGAGTGTGCATATTTAGGGAATTGATAGCCTTTTAAGCATGTCCTAGTTCATACCATACCACGTAGGCAATTTTATTTTGAGACTATGAATAAGGCCATATTTTCCTGTACAAATAATTTGAAGGTAGTTTACTTGAGGAACATTTTGTTTTAATTATTTTAGTAGTCTTAAATACATTCATGAAAAGGAAACGGGAAATTTATTTTCTGGGATCCTTGCTAATCAATATTACAAACTCTTTTGGGTATATATGAATAGGTGATTTGATTTAACTAACATGTCTACCAACATGTAATATAGTTTCCCGTTCTGGTTAGGAACAAATTACTTAAACTGAGACGTTGCCTTCGGAAAGAGCCATTGTCTATTGATCAAAAGAAAGCTCCTTTTTCATTGTGGGATGCTGGCACACTGAGGAAGAAGGGAATTTTGGAACTACTTGGCACAGCTGCATAAGGCATTAATAGCAGCAGCGATAGACTAGGGTGGCAGGTGCAACTGGCTAGAAATTGGGAAAGACATGCTGTGCTGTTTGCAGAAAAAGATTCAGTCCTTGCCCTTACCCATTGTGGAGACAAACTAGATCTGCTGCAAATTAATAAGCAAAGGCTAGAAATTGGATATAGTTCAGAACAGGTTGGAGAGACAGTGAATTCAAAAATCAAAGCAAGGAACAGGAAGTTACTGGGAAACTGAGTTGAATTTCTATAGGCTTTGAGGGAAGAAATGGGTGTTTGTCCTTTGCAGTGTTAAATCTCCTGTAAGAAAGTTTCAGCTGGGGCACCTGGGTGGCTCAGTCGTTAAGCGTCTGCCTTTGGCTCAGGTCATGATCCCAGGGTCCTGGGATCGAGTCCCACATCGGGCTCCCTGCTCAGCGGGAGGCCTGCTTCTCCCTCTCCCACTCCCCCTGCTTGTGTTCCTGCTCTTGCTGTCTCTCTCTGTCAAATAAATAAAGAAAATCTTAAAAAAATACAATAAAATAAAATAAAAAGTTTCAGCTGTTTAAAGATTATTAAATGGCTATTAAGAAAGATGTATTTGCTTTTCTTATGTACTTGACATCTAACTATAAACCTGGGTTGAGAACATAGTTAAAAAGAGGTACATTTAATCTCTGAAATATTCTAAATAGAATATTAGAGCTCTTGGTAAGGAAAGAAAGGAAGAAAAGGAAGGGAGGAGGGAAGGAAGGAAAGAAGGAAGGAAGGAAAGAAGGAAGGAAGGAAGGAAGAAAGGAAGGAAGGAAGGAAGGAAGGAAGGAAGGATAGGAGGGAGGGAGGGTAGGAGGGAGGGAGGAAGGATGGGAGGGAGGAAGGAAGGATGGGACAAATATTTTTTCTTTAGAAGCTTAGGCCAGTGTATTCTTCTCTGCTGTGGCAAGTAATAATAATACTGAGTTGACTCCTAAATTCCCCAGTTTTTATTCTCTTCAAGTAAAGCAATTATTTTTATGTAAATATATGTTTGTGTATGAGAGTAAAAGGGAAAATGATTACTGTTTTTCAAACAGCATTTATTGTTAAGAATGAAAATGAGAACTGAAAAGAACTTTAACTTAATATTTTATTTCAGCATTTGAAGTCAATACTTCATGCATGTTAAAAGTCATCAATCTTTATGTAAAAATAAACAGGAAAGCAGGAATTCTTAGATATATTTTATAAATAGTAAATAATGTAATTTGGTTGGAGTCTAAGTGATATGAAGGTCAAGGGACCAAGCTTGAAAGGGAGTAAATCCCTTGTTATTGTGTTAATATCTTCTCACTGCATAACATCAGTAGAAGACAAGCATTATGTCAGAGTCTTTCAGAGATAATTTTCTCGACATAGAGATGTCAGCTTTGTAATAGAGAGTGTGCATATTTAGGGAATTGATAGCCTTTTAAGCATGTCCTAGTTCATACCATACCACGTAGGCAATTTTATTTTGAGACTATGAATAAGGCCATATTTTCCTGTACAAATAATTTGAAGGTACTGATTTATATAGACTTGTATTTGGGGGTATTTCACTACGTTTTATTTGCATTGTGATAACTGTTTAAATTTATTAGAAACTCTTTTATGTACTGGAATAGTTTGAGAAGCATATTGATTATCTATTCTTGGCAGTTAAATATCTGTAAAAGGTCTTGACTATAGAGTCATCTGAAATTAACACTTAATGTGTGATATATTATTGGCAAACTTTTAATATATTACACATTTTTATGTGTAGTATTTATTGCTCTTTCCTCCCCCACCCCCATCTAGTGATGCTCTCCTTCTCCCTATGTCTTCTTAGAGAATCACATATTGCCTTTTCAAAACCTGTGCTCTGTTGGTCAAAGTGTATACCTTGGAATTCTTAAGAATAAATGTATTAGTTTCATTTACACTAAAGACTGTTTTGGAGGCACATTAAACAAGACTGTATCAGTAAATATTTAGAATCTATGTTTAAAATAGTATAACTTGAAGGTAAACCTGAGTCACTGAATTTATATCCTTTTAAAATAGAAATTCAGCAATATTTTCATGGGTAAACAATGTCACTTCTTTTTCTTTATCATCCAAAGATAGGAGTGACTGGTAAGAGATAAAACTAATCCCTGAATTTATTTATTTTCTGTAGTTTGGGTGGGGTGGTTAGTTGGTTGCTATTTTCACATTCATGTTGAAGTGATAGTGTAGTTGTTTTCTCTTTGGATAATTTTCTTTATTAGGGAAAGCCTAACTTTAACTTCTGAGGTAAAGAAAAATATTTGAAGAAATCCACATTATTTCTCAAAGTGCTAAGCTTAGTTCTTTATTCAAAAGCCCTCTGTTAGAAGAAGCAATTGAGGACTATCTCTTCAAAGCCTTTATACAGCAACCCGGATTGCAACCTGATGGCCAGCTAGAGGAAAAAAAGGCAGTGTAGGGGCTGAGGGCAGGCATCCCAAGGTGAGGCACTTTGGCATGATGATTATTGTGAGCTGAAGACAGTGAAGACCCTATGGAACTCAAGAAAAACTTCTGACCATCCCTTAACTACACAGAAGAGTCTGGGGTCTTTCCCAGAAAAGGGTTATTAAAAGAGATAAATTTTATCTGAGTAACCCAACTGTATGGCAGGGCAAACATCTAATTGTCAAACATTCTTTCCTCTTCTTATCATCCAGTGAAGTGCATTCTTTTCCTCTGAAGTCCCAGACCCCCACCCTCTTCTCCTTAGTTCCGAACGACATGGATACCTCATTTTGCCTGACTGCCTTTGGAATTCCCATGTCTGTATGGATTCCCCATGCATATGTTATTGAATTTGATTTTCTCCTGTTACTCTGTCTCATGTCAGTTTGATTCTTCCTCCAGCTAGAAGAATCTTGAAGGGTATAAAACATTCTTGCTCCCCGACAGCAGCGTTTGGTAGCATGCTCAATCCTGCTTTAGTGGCAACAGTTTCATCTCTGCCTCCAGAAGACTGTGTCCTTCTCCAAACTCTATGAAGGTATTCAAGAAACTGAAACTTTCTTACAGCAAACTGAGGTGGATAACTCCAGGTAATCAAGCTGGAAGAATCCTTAAGGATTCATTAAAGCACAGTCATGTAAAATACTGTCTAGCCACTGGTTACTGGGAAACCATAAAAGGAGAAAATCAGACGCACAGCAAACACATAAAGTAGGTCATTTAGACTTTGGGCAAGAAATTCTAGTTGACGACCAATTACCTTTAATTCAAAACTGTTTGAATTTGTTTAAATTTGTATCTCAGACCCTCCTCTATCACTACTGCCTGATTTAAACTGTATTTTACACAGTGAACACTGAAGAGAATTTTATTTGAAACAAACATGTTGAGTAAATTTCCCAGGGAATATGTCTGTGGTGATAATGAGTGCTTGAAATTAGTCTTTTCTACCTACCATTACCTGAGAATAATAGAGTACCAATAAGAAAGTTAATCTTTTTAAATTTGTCACCTGGTGTTGTCAAAGCAAACAATATTGAAATAATGCTTAATACTTATCCTAATCACTGTTTACCTTAAACTGTCAAACAAGATTAGCTCCATTTCAACATCATTTTCTAGTATATTGTATTGTTTAATGTTCACATTTAAACATTTTGTTTACTTTCTATACCCAGTGTTTCAGCTCTTTCCCTTTCAGTACCTTAATTAGAAATTTGAGTGTTGTCCTTGATTTTTTCTTCTCTCTCATTCTCAGTTCCCAATCACTGATTTAAATTTATCTATTTTACTCCACCTTTTTAGTACTACTGGGGATAATTCTATCATAAATTCCCTTCAAGTCTAATTTGTATTAATGCCAAAGTCATCTAATTCATTTTTTTGTGTGTTTTTCATTTTATATTCTTCAAATATGGTTATCACACCTATGCTACAGCAATGAATGGATTTAAAAAAAATCTGTTCAAGTGCTATTTGTTTAGTCATTTTGTAATTCAAGACAGAATTATTGACCTGTTATTTTATAGTTTCTGGAAATATAATTCATTTATCTAGAGTAGTTCAACAAACAAATCAGATTTGATTAAGGTTGTTTACAATATAAAATCCCATTGCATCAAATTGGTTCATATCTTTCTCTTTTTGATTTGGTCTTTGAAATCTCCAACTTGTTTACCGCTGCTGCTCCCATCACACATATAACCACCACCTTATACCAGGAAACACATGCACCAGAATTACTGAATTGCTTTATGTCTCTAAGCACATTTTGTTATTTTTACTCACCACATTTCTGTTCTTGCTGTTTCTTCAGTCTGTCATTCTATCTCTCTCCCTTGCTTGAATAATCCTTCTTGACTTTTAAGGTTCAAATAGATAGTCTCTGATCCAGAAAGCTTTCTTTAACCATTTGAAAGTATTTATCATTAAGAATGAGATTAAAACTAAAAATCTATTTTCAATGTTCAAATAATCATTAGGACATTCTCTATCACTGCATTTGCCATAAGGCATTATAAGTACAGTCCTCATGTCTGATTCCCACTAACTGAAAGCCTTTTGAAGATAAAGACCATTATTATTCATCTTGTTTTCCCTGGCACTGGCACTGTGTTTAACACATGGTTAGGATTGAATACATTTTCTCCATTAATGGATATATGGAGAAAAAAATGACAAAGCATATTCCTGCATTTTCAAGGTGACTTTTAATTGATTAATTTGGGGATAATGTTACCTGATTAAATAGTAAGGTCACATAGTTTTCTCTCTCTCAATTTCTCTCTCTCTAATATATATGTGTGTGTGTATACATATATCTGTATATATGTGTATATGATATAATATACATCTGATGCTATATAGTATATATTTATATATAATCATATGTATGATTTACATAATGAACAAAACAGAAATTAATTTCTGCAATATTACCTTATTCCTAATACTGGATGATAAGAAGATATTTCACACAATTTGAAGGCGATTCTTGATAGATGTGTTTCTTTTTCAAAAAATGTTGGTTGATCAATCATCATTATTAATTAAACAGTTAAAATACAACATAAAATATTTTATTTTATTTATCTGATTTTATTTTATTATGTTACTCACTATACATTACATCATTAGTTTTTGATGTAGTGTTCCATGATTCATTGTTTGTGTATAACACCCAGTGCTCCATTCAGTAACTGCCCTCTTTAATACCCATCACCGGGCTAACCCATTCCCCCATCCCCTGCCCTCTAGAACCCTTAGTTTTTTTCTCAGAGTCCATAGTCTCTCATGGTTCCTCTCCCCCTCCAATTTCCCCCCCTTCATTTTACCCTTCCTACTATCTTCTTCTTTTTTTTAACTTATGATGTATTATTTGTTTTAGAGGTACAGGTCTATGATTCAACAGTCTTACACAATTCACAGCGCTCACCATAGCACATAGCCTCCCCAATGTCTATCACCCAGCCATCCCATCCCTCCCACCCCCACCACTCTAGCAACCCTCAGTTTGTTTCCTGAGATTAAGAATTCCTCATATCAGTGAGATCATATGATGCATGTCTTTCTCTGATTGACTTATTTCGCTCAGCATAATACCATCCAGTTCCATCCACATTGCTGTAAATGGCAAGATTTCATTCCTTTTGATGGCTGCATAATATTCCATTGTATATATATACCACATCTTCTTTACCCATTCATCTGTCGATGGACATTTTGGCTCTTTCCATAGTTTGGCTATTGTGGACATTGCTGCTATAAACATTGGGGTGCACAGACCTCTCTGGATCACTAAATTTGTATCTTTGGGATAAATACTCAGTAGTGCAATTGCTGGATCATATGGTAGCTCTATTTTAAACTTTTTGAGGAATCTCCATACTGTTTTCCAGAGTGACTTCACCAGCTTGCATTCCCACCAACAGTGTATGAGGGTTCCCCTTTCTCCGCATCCCCGCCAACATCTGTCATTTCCTGACTTGTTAATATTAGCCATTCTGACTGGTGTGAGGTGGTATCTCATTGAGGTTTTGATTTGGATTAACTGAGAGGTTCCCCCCTTAGGTCAGGAACACGGCAAGGATGTCCACTATCACCACTGCTATTCAACATAGTATTAGAAGTCCTAGCCACAGCAATCAGACAACAAAAAGAAATAAAAGGCATCCAATTGGCAAAGAAGAAGTCAAACTCTCACTCTTTGCAGATGATATGATACTTTATGTGGAAAACCCAAAAGACTCCACCCCAAAACTGCTAGAACTCATACAGGAATTCAGTAAAGTGACAGGATATAAAATCAATGCACAGAAATCAGTGGCATTCCTATATACCAACAACAAGACAGAAGAAAGAGAATTTAAGGAGTCGATCCCTATTACAATTGCACCCAAAACCATAAGATACCTAGGAATAAGTCTAACCAAAGAGGCAAAGAATCTGTACTCAGAAAACTATAAAATACTCATGAAAGAAATTGAGGAAGATGCAAAGAAATGGAAAAATGTTCCATGCTTATGGATTAGAAGAACAAATATTGTGAAGATGTCAATGCTACCTAGAGCAATCTACACATTTAAAGCAATCCTTATCAAAATACCATCAACTTTTTCCAAAGAAATGGAACAAATAATCTTAAAATATGTATGGACCCAGAAAAGACCCTGAATAGCCAGAGGAATGTTGAAAAAGAAAAGCAATGCTGGCGGCATCACAATTCTGGACTTCAAGCTCTATTCCAAAGCTGTCATCATCAAGACAGTATGGTACTGGCACAAAAACAGACACATAGATCAATGGAACAGAATAGACAGCCCAGAAATGGACCCTCAACTCTATGGTCAACTCATCTTTGACAAAGCAGGAAAGAATGTCCAATGGAACAAAGACAGTGTCTTTAACAAATGGTGTTGGGAAAATTGGACAGTCACATGCAGAAGAATGAAACTGGACCATTTCCTTACACCACACACAAAAATAGACTCAAAATGGATGAAATACCTCAATGTGAGACAGGAGTCCATCAACATCCTAAAGGAGAACACAGGCAGCAACCTCTTCAACTTCCGCTGCAGCAACTTCTTCCTAGAAACATCGCCAAAGGCAAGGGAAGCAAGGCAAAAATGAACTATTGGGACCTCATCAAGATAAAAAGCTTCTGCACAGCAAAAAAAACAGTCAACAAAACCAAAAGACAACTGAGAGAATGGGAGAAGATATTTGCAAATGACATATCAGATAAAGGCCTAGTATCCAGAATCTATAAAGAACTTCTTAAACTCAACACCCAAAGAACAAATGATCCAATCAAGAAATGAGAAGAAGACATGAACAGACTTTTTTACAAAGAAGACATCCAAATGGCCAACAGACACATGAAAAAGTGCTCAACATCGCTCGGCATCAGAGAAATCCAACATAGGATATTTTAAAAGGGTAGGTATGAGGAGGAGGATTTCCCAAGTAAATTAATCTTGAAATTGGAATTCTTTCAGTCTTGAATGGGTTACACTTCTCCCCTGCCCCCATTTACTAATTACTAATAAAATACATGATTTCTGATTTGTTAAATTCTTTTTGTCAGGCTTTCACCTTCACCCACCCCTGGTCAGTCCTTTGTTTGCTCTCAGAAATTAATGCGCCTTTCAGGTCACCATAAAGAGTTCCACTTTTTGAAAAATGAGAGGTTTTTACATATAACACTCTGATACTTACATAAATAATCATGATTTTTATATTATCATGAATTTTTTTTTTCTGGTGTTCCATCAAAAGTGAAGTTTTTCTAAATCTTTTCACATCCTAACAGTATAAAATTCAAGTTTATTTAGAGTTATGGACATGATTTGGTTTACTTTTCAGTTCTGCCATATTAGTTTGTATTTTAATTTTTAGTTGTTCTGTTTTTTGAAAGTGGTGATCATTTTGTTTAACCTTTAGTTTACTTTGAAAAATCAGGTTATTACACATTATTCAGCTTTGTTGCCTCATTTTAGTGGTTTGTCATTATGCTCTCCTGAACCATTATTTATTTCATCACTTTTTACCTCATAATTTGTATGGGATTAAATAAATCTTTTTTTGTTTGTTTGTTTCCCATGTTTAAATGAGATACATATCTTCAGGCTGATAGGAGGAGTAGGTAGTAATATCCTCACCTCATGCGCTCCAAAGTGCCCCTTCTCTGATTTCTTTCTTTCTTTTTTTCCATGTGTACAATGCAATGATTTCATACTGTGTATATTGGAAAAAGATCACCACAATAAATCCAGTTAATATCCATCACCGTGCATAGTTACAAACTTTTTTCCTTGTGATGAGAACTTTCAAGATTTAATCTCCTAGCCCCTTTCAATTACACAGCAGTCTTATTAACTGTAATCACCATGCTGTACATTACATTCCCATGATTTATTTATTTTATAACTGGACATTTATACACTTTACCCCTTTCACCCATCTGCCACCCCTTGCATACCTTTGGCAACCACCACTTTATTCTCTATATTTATGAGCTCAGTTTTTTTCTTTGTTTTATGTTTATTTTTGTTTGTTTGTTTGTTTTAGATTCCACATATAAGTGAGATCATATGTTATTTTTTTTAAGTTTTTATTTAAATTCCAGTTATCTAACATACAGTGTAATAGAAGTTTCAAGTGTACAATATAGTGATTCAACACTTCCATACAACACCCAGTGCTCACCACAAGTGCCCTTCTTAATCCCCATCGACTATTTCACCCATCCTCTCCACCGACCTCCCTTCTGGTAACCATCAGTTTGTTCTCTATAGTTAAGAGTCTGTTTCCTACTTTACCTCCCTCTTTTTTTTCCCCTTTGTTTGTTTTGTTTCTTAAATTCCGCATATGAGTGAAATCATATGATTTTTGTCTTTCTCTGACTGACTTATTTTACTTAGCGTAACACTCTCTAGCTCCATCCATGTCACTGCATGTGGCAAGATTTCATTCTTTTTTATGGCTAAGTAGTATTTCATGATATATATATCACCTCTTCTCTATCCATTTATTAGTTGAAGGACACCACTTGGGCTGTTTCCTCAATTGGGCTCTTGTAGATAATGCTGCTATAAATATCAGGGTATATATATCACTTTGAATTACTGTTTTTGTGTTCTTTGGGTAAATATCTAGTAATGCAATTGCTGAATCATAGGATAGTTCTATTTTTAACTTTCTGAGGAAACTCCACACTGTTTTTCAAAGTTATATGGTATTTATCTTCCACTTCTGCTTTAAATGTGGAAAATGTCCTTACTGAGCAACCACTTTCCTCTCTCTGTCAGAATTCTCTGCCTTTCACCCTATGCTCTAGTTGTATAGCTCTCCAAGATTTGTCTTTCAAGATGGCATTCTCAATGTTATGCACTTTTGCTGGTAAAATACTTTCTGAAATTGTCTCCTTATGGACTTTATTATCTGTAAAGTGGTTTGTTACACTTGATTATGAAGTTGTTATATTATTCTGGATATATTTCCTTCTATTCTTAGAATGGGCTGTTAATAAGAAGTTGTCTACTGGCTCAGGCTGAGGGTGGGTGAAAGTCCAGGAGGAAGCAAAGCAACTAACCAAAGTTTGATGCCAAATATTTAGTTCCAACTGATTAGTGGAGGTAATATTCTTTTTTATTTTTTTGATTCCCAGTGTTCCTGCCCTGTGTATTTTTTCTGTTTATTTGAATTTCCTTCAGAGTTACGTATTACATTCTGCAAGAATTTACATGCTGTGTATTTCTGACATCCTCAGAAGCTGAAATTGTCAAAATTATGCTTTATTTTCCCACAAAACATGCTCTTTTTTTTTTTCTTTTTCAGTTTAGGCAGCACTTGAAGCTTCTCAGGACTTTACGAAGTCTCCACTCAGAATTTGGTTTGCTTTGTGTATGTGTGTTTTGTTCTGTTTGTTTTGTTTTTGGTTCCCCAGAGTATAAAGTACATCAGTAATTCCCTTGTACTCCTGATATTAGATCCATTAAGAATGTCTACTTTATAATGCCAGGATGTTGTGCTTACCACCATGTGTGCTATCAAAGGAATTCAGGGATGACATATTTGATTAGAACTATGGTCCTTACAAACTTAATTTTATGCCTTTAAAGTTGCAACGCAAGTAGCATAACGTTCTGGCCTTGAGATCAGAACAGATTTAAAATGCACTTGATAAATCCATTTGTTCCTTAAGTGAAAAGTGATGCTACATAAACACCATTAATTTCAGTAAGTACAGGCGATGTATTTTTTCTCTACTTAAAAAAAAATTGCCTCCTATTTGCTAAAATTTGTGAGGTGCAAAGAAGTAAGTAATGTATTTTATTAAGGCAAAGCATTATTTTATAAATGAATTCTGTGAAATATCCATTTAGTGGATGCCAGTGAAATTTAAACTATGTCCTCCAATCAAGGACTAGACAAGTTGTCTTTTATCACTGGTTATATTCAGTGATGTATGCTGGAAGTACAAACCAGCACTAGAAGAATTAAGAACTCTAAAAATGGAAAGAAAGAAAAAACAAATTTTTGTAGAGGACATTGGTACGTATACAGAACATTTAAAAAATCTAGATGGATAATGTGAGCTAACAAATGTATTTAGCAAATTACTTCTTACTTAAGAAAAAAAAATTAAGCAGGTGAAGGTATATACAATATATAACAAGAAGAAAATTAAATGTCATAAAGATATCATTTATTTTTACATTGATCTATAAATATAATTACAGTTTTATAAAAATGAATTTTTATATTCATTGTCAAGTTATTCTTGAATTGGTAAAAAGATCAATAATATCTAGGACAATTTTGAAGACAAATTAAGGAAGACTAATCTGTCATACCAGATATTTAGGTTTACAGAACTATAGAACAGAACTATGATACTCATGCACATTGACCACAGTGCTGAAATTTGCAGTAGCTTTGTAATCCTGGTAAACAACTATGGTTAAAGAAATCCCCTCACCATTTTGTGTTCTAGAAACAGCTTTCTGCAAAAAAAAAAAAAAAAAAAAAAAAAAAGCCTCCCCTGTATGAATTAGGTCAGACTCATGGATATCCCCCTTGTTTACCACAACTGGCCAGATACAGAACCTCCAAATTTCCATTTGGGGCAGTGTAAATGATTAGCTGAACTGTATTATCTCCACTAATCAGTTGGAACTAAATATTTGGTATCAAACTTTGGTTACTTGCTCTGCTTCCTCCTGGACTTTCACCCACCCTCAGCCTGAGCCAGTAGACAACTTCTTATTAACAGCCCCTTCTAAGAATAGAAGGAAATATATCCAGAATAATATAACAATTTCATAATCAAGTGCAACAAACCACTTTACAGCAGCTTACGATTGTACACATTTATTTTTCAATGGAAATATGTGAGGAGATTGTCTATGCTTGTTCTTCTGGGATTGGCTGAGATTTATTCTAAACTGTTGGTTGGGTTGAGGTCAGCTCCAACTGTCTCCTATTGGCTACTTAGGAAAATTCGCTTCATGTTGAATAGAATGGCTGAAGTGCAAGAGGCAAAGCAAAACAATGTAAAATATTTCAAACCTCTGCTTAACACAGGTTTGCTAAATCACATTGCCCAAAGCAAGTCACATACCTGAGCCCAAAATAATGGCTTAGAGAATGTTACTTCTTGCACTCTACAGGGAGGTGCAGCAAAAAACAAAACAAAACAAAACAAAACAAAACAAAACAAAACAAAAAACATATATATTAATATATATATCCAGTCATCATTACCTGTATTTTGTACCTCTACAAAAATTTGTTTTTTCTTTCTTTCCATTTTTAGAGTTCTTAATTCTTCTAGTGCTGGTTTGTACTTCTAGCATACATCACTGAATATAACCAGTGATAGAAGACAACTTGTCTAGTCCTTGAATTTGAGGACATAGTTTAAATTTTCACTGGCATCCACTAAATGGATATTTCACAGAATTCATATATCAGTGGATTTATTCTACTGCAACAGGTTCAGAGGAAAGGATAAGATCAACAATACAGTCTACCACAATTAGGTACATACTATTTTGACTTCTTAGGTAAGAGACAAGAAGATGAGAGTATTCCCAATTTGTTTTATTATGCAAGGTAGGACATAAGATTTGACTGTATTCAGTAGGAGTAGTGAAGTCAATTATTTGATGAAAATGGTGAAAGTTTCAAATATATGCTGAGTGGAATGAGGATGTGCACACAAAGAATGATTCCCAAACAATTTTGAGGAGCTGGTAGGGGTTGAATCACACATTTAATAGTACCATCAAGTCAACATGGCTTGGGCCATGGCTGTAAGAGTGGTTGCTGAAGGAGAATACATGTAATGATGACTGGATTTGAGGACAAAAGATTTCAAAATTAAGTTATTGAAAGTAGTGTCTACATCATAAAATTGTTTGATGATAGTATTTTAATGAGTAAATGGGTTATGGCCCAAGTATAAATGTTGTTCTACTGTGAAATGATCATATCAGTGGATGAAAGAAAGCTTGAGAACTTTGAAATAATGGGTGAATTTTAATGCAATTGCCTTTTGTATAGGAGGAAAATAGTTGAATATTTTCTACTTCATATGGTTCAACCTACTAGTTAGCTTTTACCAGACAGTGGAAATAATGGCTTGGAGCTAGGAGAATGCATTATGCTTTTACCTCGACTCTTCCTTTCTGATTATGTGAAGTTTGTGTGAAGTGGTGGAGAGTGAGAAATTTCCACGAAAGACAATTGGGGAAAGAAAGATCCTTTGGAGAATTAAAAACCTCAAATAAGGAAGCTGCCAGATTCATCTCTGGGCAGAGACAGTCAGTTTCATAAATGGCTTTTAATTTTCCATCTAATAAAATCTAAAGTTCTTGGTCTGATATGTAACTATATTCAAAAGGTGATATGTCCATAATTTGCATGTCAGGTCTCATCATATTGCTTTAGGCGATTTTAAAACTGCACTGTTAGGTCTTGGGGGTGGGAATCTTTTATTGATTGTCCCTTTACCTACTCCAGGACTCACATTACACGTTTGTTACATGTTTATTGAAAGAATCAATTACTGCATGAATATTTAATAATAAATAAATAAATTCATGAGCATAACTCACTAATAGTGAGCATATTTAACAACATAAAATAACATAACTATTTGAGGGAATTACCCCAGAAGAGGTACTTTTACTGTAGTTCCTTTGAGGGATTGGTTTGAGAATTATTTGAAAGAAACACATCTATATGGCTATCAAAGTGGGAGAATAGGCCTTGAGAAGAAACTTAGTTTCTGTTTTATTTTCCACTTGAAATGGTATAAAATACAGATTCTATCTGGTGCACTCTGAAAATTGTATCTCAAACTAATTACTATTTAGAATGAACATTCTTAATACTTCTTACCAAATATTTTTAGGTGAGGAAAAGTAATTTCCTTCTACCCTTCAAAATAGTGGGGTCCAGAAAGACAGATTGACAGGAGAAACACACACACAAGTTTATTAACATGTATACCTCATGCATAAATGGGAGACACCTAGGGGAAATTAGTAACTCAAAGTGATGGCTTAGAACTCTAGTTTATATAGCATCTTCAACAAAAAAGCAATGCATTTTCAGAGAAGTGACATGACAAAGGAAAGTAGTCTTAGGTTTCCAAGGGCAGGAAACTGTGGGAAGATAAATATGTGGGGAGAAACTAATGGTAGATAAAAGCTAGCTAGTAAAGTTTGTAATTTAGATTCCCTTGGTGTCTTCTCCAGACTGATGGTGTCTATAGTTGACTCCAGTGATTAACTTTTGTCTTTCCTGGTGGAGAGGGGAGGCAGGGCACCTTCGTAAATTTATGTCCTGCTTTTGGGCAAATACAGGAGAAAAGGAGCTTTTCTTTTATCTGCTTCTTTTCAGTCGCCTTCAGCCCAAAATAACCCTTATGCCAAAGTGGTATATTTTGGGGTGGCATATTCTACTACCTTTCTTGCTGGAACATGAATTTTATGAAAAAAAAAAAAAAAGAAAATAAAACAAAGTACTACGTTGTTTTAAACATCCCAGAATGCCTTACCTCCTAAGATTTAAAAGCACTGCACTATGATGTATCCTTATTTTTTTATATTTGAAAATTGACTTTAATATTAGTGCAATAATTAGAAAAATATCATTTAAGAAACTATAAACATAAATTCTTCTGAATCTTTTAATGTATAATGAAGTATTAATGAGTTCAAACCAAAAAGATATCTAATTGAAATATTTTTAACATTCTGTGATTTTCAGTACATACCAATTCATTCAAAGGCATTATGTATCTACATGTATAAAGCATTTTTAATAAATCAAAAGTTATTTTAGTTTTTTAATTGAACATTTATAAAGTAGACTTTGATGCTTCATGTGATATAATCCCAAATACAAAGCAATTGCATGGTTTATACATATATTTGAATGCTAATTTCTTATTTCTAATGCTATTAGCTGGTTTAAAGTTTTGCAGTATCTTTTATCTTGTTAGTATGTTTGATTGATATCTTTAAAACTTCAAAGATGATATTTTGTCAATATTTGTAGAGCATCTCAAATTGTAGTGTGATATTTAATGATGGATTTAGACTGATTCTTGACATATTTATGACTCCAATCAGCTTAAATTTTATCTGCTTTTTTGGAATAAAGCCATTTAGCTACAAAAGATTCAAGCAGTTTAAAGATTATCAAACAGTATGTGTTCTTTTAGTAATATAGCTTAAAGTGTTCCTATTGTGGTAGAAAAAAATCCTTGAGATGTACCAAGCCATCAAACAAAATACATGAAGTGCCTCAAAGGCCTTATGATTCATTTATTTTGTTGCATTGGTTTGTATTCTTTTTTATGTTTTTATTATACTCCGTAGCATAAGGTTAATTTTAGGAAAGAAAAGATTAAAAATTATTTTGAATCATGATCTTATCAGTTTCATGATTTCTGAACATCATTTAAAACTGATTTGCTGTATTATTCTCAAGATTTAGATGCTGAATAAGGCATCTAAAGAATAGAAGTAAGAGATTCAGATATTTGAGATGAACCTTTTCATACAAGCCACTGTGAAAACAACCTGTATTTATACAGGCAAATCATATTCTTTAAAAAACTTAAAATTTAAGAAAACTATGTCCTTTTTTATACTGAAAGTTTTAACACTTTCTAAAAATTAGAACTCTGTGTCATGAAGGAGAGAAATGAATATCAAAGGTGAGATTGTGCATGCATAGGTTTTTTCTGGTGGAACTTGATTCACATTATTTGAAACTCATTGTAGAGAGTGGATATAAAAAAGACAGCAACATGAAAAGAAAGCTTTGTAAATTCAAGTTTGAGAAAATAAAAGTTTGTAAAATGGTAATGTACACAATTAATTCTATCTCTTAACCCATACACTTTTTGTGGCCTTTTTTTTTTTTTTTTTTTTTTTTAAGAATTTGCAAGTTCATGAGTTAGGACTCTTCACATTATGCTTCAGGGACACAACACAGGCTTGCTTTTTTATCCTGCCACATGTCCTTTAAAGGCAGGCAGGAGGTGCTGCTCCAATCCATCCGCAACATGAGAAAGTGAGTGTGGTAAAGCATACACTGTGTTTTCACAATGTCAACCTAGAAGTGACTTTTCTATATAGGGCCATTTCTATATAGGGCACATTCATTAGTGGATCCAAACCTGGAATATTTTAAAAGTTCAGGTTATTTTATATTAATAAAAATTTAAGCAAATTAGGAAAAGTCATGTGGCTAAAACATCAAGGATACAGAGTAGCTTCTATACAAAATAAAGATGGATTCCGGGGCGCCTGGGTGGCTCAGTCGGTTAAGCATCTGCCTTCAGCTCAGGTCATGATCCCAGGGTCCTGGGATCGAGCCCCACATCGGGCTCCCTGCTCAGCGGAGAGCCTGCTACTCCCTCTCCCTCTGCCTGCCTCTCGGCCTACCTGTACTCTCTATCTCTCTGTCAAATTAAAAAAAAAAAAAATAAAATAAATAAATAAATAAATAAATAAATAAAGATTGATTCTCCTTATTCTTAGAAATGTGGGGAGGTCATTATTGAAAATCATTAAATCTTGAACCAAATATGGAAGAACCATCAAATTCTAGACTAGTCCTTCTTTCACCTAGAAAATGCAATATTTGGAAGTAGCTAAAACGGACTCTATAAAATAGCTATTCTTTAAGAAGGATTCCATTTCATAATATTTATGTAGCAGATTCTGTCAAAACTCTGCCCATATGCCCTCAAAACCATTCACCCTACTGGTGCATGCCAGCCTGGCTTCTAATGGCCAGCTCCTGTCCTTTGTCAGAAGAATCAACTTCACCTGACTAATTGTCTGGAAATTAACATAACCTTCGAGGCATTCCTTAACCAATGACTAATGGTTATAGAAGTATAAGTATCCCGGGCGCCTGGGTGGCTCAGTTGGTTAAGTGACTGACTGCCTTCGGCTCAGGTCGTGATCCTGGAGTCCCGGGATCGAGTCCCGCATCGGGCTTCCTGCTTGGCAGGGAGTCTGCTTCTCCCTCTCCCGCTCCCCCCTCTTGTGCTCTCTCTCTCTCTCTCACTCTCTCTCTCAAATAAATAAAATCTTAAAAAAAAAAAAAAAAGAAGTATAAGTATCCCAATGCTCTTACTCACATTTCATTGCCCAGTATGAGTCACGTGGACACATTCAACTTCAAATGCAATGAGTAGGCAATGACATGGCAGAACAAATGTTAAATACTTGTGAAAGAACATGCATCTATGATAAAATATGAAACTGTAGAAATATATGAAGGAATAAATGTAGTGATATAAGTGATCCTTGATGAAGGTTAAAAAAAGAAGATAAACAGGATAGAAAAACAGGTAGTTCACATACCATAAAAATAGCTTCAAAAAATGGAAAACTTTACATTTAAATTTTTTTTTAGATTTATTTATTTATTTGGGAGAGAGAGAGAGAGCTAGAGAGAGCACAAGAGGAGTGAAGGGGAGAGAGAGAAGCAGACTCCCTGCTGAGCAGGGAACCCAATGTGGGACTCGATCCCGGGACTCCGAGATCATGACCTGAGCCAAAGGCAGGTGCTTAACCAACTGAACCACCCAGGCACCCAAAATGGAAAACTTTAAAATAATAAAATTATGTCTTAAACACACAGTTTGGATTGAGCTTCTAGTTTTTGATCATTGGGTTTTATTAATAAATCGTCATGTGAAAATAGTTTCAGCAAAGTTAAACATTGATACACAACTAAGATATCATTTGGGCATATGCTCTCCTTTGCTCAGAAAGAGAAGGGGAATTTTGATTTCTAGGCTTGATATTTAAAGGGTGTAGGCCATGGAATCTGTTGTTCTTTAATGCAGACTGTTGGAGTCTGCAAAATAGCATTGTCTCTGAGAGACAATGACAGATGCTTGCTACCTCTTGCATCTCCAACATTTTCTGATTCATCGGTGCCTGTTCAGAGGGTAGCATCATCCAGTCAAGACACAATGAAGCCAGATGTATTTTGACTTCTAAATAGACTGAATAATTAGGTCTGGCATGAATTATTGCAAGAATTATCCTCTCCCACATCAATAAGGAAAACAATCCCAATATTTTAGTGAACCTCATTCTTACATTTCCAATATTTTTAGCATTAATAGAAAAATGCATTGAATTAATTTTAAACATGTTTAGTTGTTGTCTTTTTAACACTTAATTTAAGAAAATTAAGTTTAAGTAACACTTATCTTTTATGCAGGTAAAAGAAAATTTCTCCAATGAATACATAAAAATAATTTTGCATACTTTAAACTAGAGATTTATAAAGATTTTATCTTTATTTTAGTATTCCTTATAAAAACATGGTTGAAAAAAAATTTCAACATAAAGTTGTTTTCTTAAATTAGAGTTTCTGACTGAAAACTATAAAAGAATGCAGAGCTGAAACATATTTGAATGTTTGAAATTTGTTTTTAAATAAGTCCTGAATATATTTAGAGATCTCAAAATATTTCATCATGAGTATTACTTTTGTCTAAAAACACCAACTAAGGTTTCTCTCTTTTAAAAATATATATGGTTTGGAAATATCCTCATAGGCTTGGCAGGGGTAAATTATGTTATTTTCCCAAAAAGTAAACTTTTCTTGGATGTCACTGCATAAAATTTTGAGCACAGTTGTTCATGCTGGGTTTTCTAAGCTGAAAGATGTCACTGCCGGGTCTTAAACACATGGGGCGGAGTGCCAGTGAGAACAACTTGCCCAGTATCTGTCAAGCCAGGCCGAGCATGGGGCAGTGCCCAGAATCCATGAAGAATACTCTGAAGGTCAGGACATCAGCTAACTGAAAAGAGCTCAAAATGAACTTTAGAAGAGTATAAAGTGCCTTTATGGCTTTTAACATGCAGAAAAGGAATCGGGATTTCTTGGCTATCACAAATTAAAATGAATATCGATGGCTTGGTTAGAAGTCATACCCTTTAGATAGTACTATGGCTCAATAATAATGCTACCCACAATTAAAGAGGTGATATGATCAATTGCTCCTTCAAAATGACTGGAAAATTCTTCGGGTATTTAAAACCTAGAAAACTATTTTTAGTTAAAAATGCACACAGTTGGGGCGCCTGGGTGGCTCAGTCGGTTAAGCGACTGCTTTTGGCTCAGGTCATGATCCCAGTGTCCTGGGATCGAGGCCCACATCGGGCTGCCTGCTCGGCGGGAAGCCTGCTTCTCCCTCTCCCACTTGTGTTCCCTCTCTCGCTGTCTCTCTCTCTTTCTGTCAATTAAATAAATAAATAAAATCTTTAAAAAAATGCACACAGTGAATGAATCTTAGCATATTGGATACCTGAGAGATTATGTATCTAGCATTACAATCCATAGACAACAGGTACACCGATTCAAAATAAGATTTTGTCACTGTATAGAAAAAGGAAACTTAATTTCCAGTCTCTAGAAGTGGCAAAGATGTAGTCATCACTACCTTTTTTCCTGCAACATAACAAGGAATAGATGACAGATAGTTTTAAGCTGCATATTTAAAATGAAAGTAATTGACATGATCAAAGTGTTTCATTTTGTGTAGGTGTTTCTCAACTGGATACTAGCAAAGAAGACAAGGAAACAGCTAACACAGAAAAAATATACAGGGTAAAGTGAGGGGAAAGTAGATAAGGAAATCTCAAATAAATATATCAACTGAAACCAATTGAAAATATATCTTTATATGACACACATTGTGATTTTTTTCTGATTCTTAATTTTCAGTTGTTTTAAGTAATAACTTCTTTATAATAGATCAAGGACTTAGAACCATTTTTATGATATTTCCCCTTTTACATATCCTCTAACTACTATTACATTTTTAATGCCAATGTAGCATTTGATTTATTCTCATTTCCCGTGGGGACCAAGTTGCAATAAAATGTTGTCCATTGGGTTTGCTAACATGTTTGACCTAGAGCATAAACCATGTATATTACACATTTGAAGAAATATACTGGATAGCAATAAAATCAAAATGACAAAATTGAGAGATTGTGTCCTTTAAAAAAGGGCATATGTGTTTTACATTTCTTTCTTATTTGAATTTCTGTTATTAAAAGGTAACTTCATCATGAAAGAAATGGAAATTGTTAAAAATATGTGGTTGAAAAAAAGTGTTAAGTGATGATTTTAGTTAAATACATTAAAAATGTTAGCAGATGCACGACGACTTTATTTTTTTTTACTAAGAAAAGGTATGCTCATGTCTAGAGAAAGTATGAAACTATAACTCTATTCTTGGAGCGGTCTTTAGGTAATTTCTCTGTAAGCTTCTTGTTAATTAATAATGGCTTCTAATAAATCAGATTTTGTCATATTAGTCAGTAAACAAGATATTATTTTTATTAAGTGACTAAGTGACTTGCATTTTGTAAATGTGGAGGGCAACTGGCTTCAAATTTTATTTTTTATTTTTTAAAGATTTTATTTATTTAACAGAGAGAGAGAGGAGGGAGGGAGAGAGTACAAGCAGGGTAAGTGGCAGGCAGAGAGGGAGATGCAGGGAGCTTGATGTGGGGCTCGACCCCACGACTCTGAGATCATGACTTGAGCTGAAGGCAGATGCTTAACTGACTCAGCCACCCAGGTGCTGCTTTATTTAATTTGTTTTTTTATTTTTTTTAAGATTTTATTTATTTATTTGACAGAGAGAGAGAGAAAGACTTCAAATTTTAGACTAAATTTGATAATTAAAATTATAATGAAAATTTTAAACAATATGTCAGTAGGATTTGTTCTAATAAAAGATTTCTGTGGGAAAGAACTGTGCCTAAATCAAATGTTGCTGCAAGAGGCTTTTTTTCCATAAACATATTTAAATGGCTTTAAAGTCACATTTATTCATGTCTCATGAGTACTATTTTTAATTTTAAAGGAACAATGTCTGTATTTAGAATTTCAATGGAACAAGATTGATACACTAAAAAGACAACATCACTTTTGTAAGACTCAGTCAAGCAGAAATAATATATTGTACTAATTTCTAGATTAAATTAGCTTAAGTTTTTAAAATATTTATATTAACTATCCTAATTAATTTGACAATGTTCTCTTTTGGTAAATTTATAAGATTTTAAAACTCCAAATAACCCAAATAACATTTAATTAATAATTAATTAATTAATTAATTAATTATTAACTAAACGATAGTCACATCATTATCAAGTCATTTCTCTTTCATTTTGGAAAATATCTACCAAATTCCTATTCTCAAAGATAAGAGTTTTATTTTCTTACTATTTCTTACTATTGAGCTTTTTTTCCTATTAAAACATATAGTTCATAAAAAACTTCAAGTGAGAGGAAGTAATCATTAACAAAAATGTGTATAATTAAAGCAAAGTACAAGTCAATATAAGGCTCAATACATCAGTTTTCAGTATAGTGTAAAATTCTAATATGGTATTGTACTAACCATTTAACTCTAGTATAGAGTTTAAAGGACAAAGGGATTAAAATTAGCTATAGCTTCAATATGAATATAAAATGATTTTTTTTTATATTGTAACAGCTGTCATTTGGCAAGATAAAATATCACCAAATAAGAAGAGTAAAAGCCTACTTTAAGGGTATAAAAGACATGTGTATTACTCTATGTAGTGGAATGCAAATATAAAAGAACATAGATTTAAGAAGTGGAGCACCATGACCATTATCATAAGCCTGTTCTGAAAAATAGATATGAATTACAAGGGTAGGTAGAAGATATGTGTGCATTTAAGAGATCACCGCTAAAATGAAGCTGGGTGCTGACTTCAATCTAATGATAATTTGTATTAGAAAAATTGTTCATTTATAAATATTCTTTTCAAGCTCTAAAATCTGATTTTATGCTGTTGCTACTACATAAATTAAGTATGATTTTATTTTCATTTTTAATAACAACCTATAGTCTCAGAAAGTACTTATGTGAAAACCATCCCTACATGTTTGGGAGACAAATGGTCTCAAAAAGATGAAATATTTGGATTAATCAACTCCTTATTTCACTTAATATTTGTATGGTAACTTTCATTAATTATGCTATTTCAAAAACATCCTTATTATAATATTTTGTCTTTATAAGAAATATTTTGTCTTTGTAATATAAATATATTTGGCAAGTATAATATATAAAAATAATATATAATATAATGTATAAATACAATGTATACAAATATATAATATATAGTATAATATATAAATATAATATATTAAATATGTTATATATATTTTGTCTTTGTAAAGAAATGATAACTATTGACTGAAATTTTCATGTTAACAGGCCTGTCTCAAACTATCTGTATAGGACATGTATGAACACACATGTAGATATATTGCTTCAGTCTGTGGCATTGCAGTATATCACTGAGAATTTGTCCCTTAAATTTATGGTTTTTAAATTTAGTATTTGTAGAACAAAATTATACATAAAATAGAAAACAAAATTCTAAGGAAGATAAAGTTTTATTTGAAAATGAGTTTGTCGGGGCACAGTCAGTTAAGCATCTGACTCTTGATTTCAGCTTAGGTCATGATCCCAGGGCCATGAGATTGAGCCCTACACCTGGCTCGTGCTCAGCAGGGAGTCTGAGATTCTCTCTCCCTCTCCCTCTGCCCCTATCCTCCAATCCCTCTCTCTCTCTTTAAAAAATAAGTAAATATTTTTTTTTTTTAAGATTTTATTTATTTATTCATGAGAGACAGAGAGAGAGACAGAGGCAGAGGGAGAAGCAGGCTCCCCGCGGAGCAGGGAGCCCGATGTGGCACTCGATCCCAGGACCCTGGGATTATGACCTAAGCCAAAGGCAGATGCTTAACCAACTGAGCCACCCAGGTGTCCCAAAAATAAGTAAATCTTAAAAAAAAAAAAGAAAATTAGTTTTAAGCAAAGCTGTAAAATATGTGCAAATCTGACTTCCCTTTTAAATAATAAATGTATATAAATATAATAATAATAGTTGTCTCATGTTCAGCATATAGTATGTTTATATGAAAGCAATCACATACATTTAAACATGAGAAGTCTTTGTTCTTCAGCAGTTGTTGCATAAAAGAGCACCATGTCTGAAATAATACTCATTTCTTTCAAAGTACCTATTTTCTAATAGTGTGTTACTACTAAGACTTAGGGTTTGCATGTGAGTATGCTTGGAAAAAATATAATAATTCACAGAGTGAGCACAAATGATTAATGCCCTTTATTTCCACCCTTTGGTGTATTTATTAATTCCAACCCTCCGTTATGAGCACTTATTATACACAGTTTTTCTTTGGTTAAAGCATTCTGTATATGTGTTGAAGATCAGAGATGAACAAATCTCCATCAAAACACTCTGAGGACAACTAGGAGACTAATACTCACATAGCTAAGGAGGGAAACACACACGAGATAACACGTAACCCCAGGGATAGAGGTGCAGATTATAGATGAATGTACATTTGTTGTGAAATCACAGCAAAGAAGCAGCAACTTTATCAGCACCGTCTGTTACTGCTTCTGTCTACAGTTCTTAGAGCCATGAAAACGTTGGAGTAGTCTCTTCACTCATAACCAGTCACTTTTCAGTTGGTTCATTTCTCTCTGTTGCTTAACAGCAATTCATATTTATATCAATTAAAGGATAAAATATAAGTTTGTACCAAAGGCTCAAGGTATTATGTGTACAAAAAATACCAAGTCTATCCCAGTTTTGCCTGATAAGTTCATCACAGCAAGTATGTGTATGTACCAATTTTTTTTTTAAGAGAAGAGATGAAAATAAAAGCAAATGATCAAAGAGAGCAACCAGCAGGATTCTTGATGTGCCTCTTATCTTTCTATTAAAATGCAAGACGTGTCCAAAAGCTACTCTTAGTAGTGATTTATGTTCAATAATACTTATCAAATGTAAAATTACATTGTTTTTTATATTATATTATAATTATAAATGTAAAGCTTTTTAGGGTAAAAATAATAAAGAAAGAGTTTATATTGATGTCTTAAAATTGTGAAATATAGGTCTATGTTTTCGTTGTTTGTTTTTCAGAGATTTTATTTATTTATTTGACAGAGAGAGAGAGAGAGCATAAGCAGGAGAGAGGGAGAAGGAGAAACAGACTCCCCACTGAGCAGGGAGCCCAATGCGGGGCTCTATCCCAGGACCCTGGGATCATGACCCGAGTGGAAGGTAGGTGCTTAACCGGCTGAGCCACCCAGGTGCCCCTATAGGTCTATGTTTTGAATAAAATGTTTAAATAAGTTTTTTTAGCTACACAAAATATGTTTTAAATCTTTAAAACACACTTTAAATGTGCATGGTTTAGGGATAGCTTAGATTTAGGAGTTTATAAAATAGAAAAATATGATAAATCATTAGGTTACTTAATTTAATTAAATATTAATTAACTTTCTAAAATGCAAAATAAGTATTATAAACATGTTGAAGATAGTGAATTAGAAGGAGATGAATAACAGGGCTTTTAACAATTGACATTTTCCTCTCATCTTTATTGCATAAAGTGACAAGGATGATACCTTTGACTTACATAGTTGGATGAGGAGTGCTCCCTTAGATGCATTACTAGAGAGAAGCAAGTTTGGGAGTGTGGAATCATGAGTTCAGTTTGGTCATGCAGAGCATGAAGGGTTTTGAAGTTCTCAAGGACGATGTCAAGCAGGCAGTTATTTTTGGACAGTGTTCTGAATCTGAGAAGAAACATTTCCTACCTTTCTGATGGTGAATTCTATGGGTCAATTCGGCACCCATATACATCTCCTTAAACCATACTTAATCCCCAATGAAGACAATAGCAAACTCATACTTTTGCCTAACATAATACAACTATCCTGCGTACAACTGAAAATGCACTAACCCTTCCCCAGAAGAGGATGCAAAGTCCTTGGGTGATATTTACTCTTCTTGATATCCTGTAACTTAAATATTGTGATGTAAAGTTCAAAGGCTTTAAATATTATGATATAAAGTCAGCATATCTTATGTATCATGTTGGTAGAATTATGACCATGTTACTGTCCTTGTTTGGGGATTAAATATAGGTTAAGGAGCTGTGTATGGACGCCAAGTTGACAAAGGGGTGGGCTTGTGATAATGAATTTTGTGTGTCCATTTGGCTAGGGTGTGGTACCTGATATTTGCTCAGGTGTTGCTCTAGATGTTCTATGAAGGTATTTTTTAGATGAGATTAGCATTCAAATCAGTAGACTTTGAATAAAGAAGATTGGATAGGCCTCATCCAATCTGTCAAAGGCCTTAAGAGAACAAAACTGATTCTTCCAAGGAAGAGAGAATTCTGTCAGCAAACTGCCTTTGGACTTGAGCTACATCATCAACTCTTCCCTAGGTCTCCAGCCTTCCAGTGTACCCTGAAAATTATAGATTTTCTAGCCTTTACAATTCTGTGAGCCAATTCCTTAATGTAAATACCTCCCCTCTCCTCTCTTCCTTATATTTTGTGTTTCTATGTGTGTGTGTGTATTCTACATCCTATTTCATCTTTATCTCTAGAGAACCCTAATCCAATCCTTTTCTCATTGATATGCAATGCCACTTCCACTAAAAATCATGTAGTATATGTGCTTGGAGGAGTATGAACTCTGAGTTCTAGTTCATCCAGCCAGTTTTAACTACTATGGCTTGATAATAAAGCTCCTTTTCTTCCCCCCACCAAAGTGCCATGGCTATTTTTGACTTTTACGGTTCCATTAGGATTATAGTATCAGCTTGTCAAGTTATGCTAAAATTCCTGGTAAGATTTTCATTAGAATGCCAATGGATTTTTTTTACTTGGAGAGAAAACTCTCCCATTTCTTCCATCTGTTAGCTTTTTCTCATTGCATGTCTCCTAAATATGGTTTGTAAGCATTGACTGTGTGCTCATCCTCAGGGTAGTTTTCATGACAGCCGCATGTGTCTTGGGCTTGGGAAATATCTATAAAGGGAGGTTTTATGTTTTTCCCAGGATGGGACCCACAGTACTCTCAGTTTTCAAAATCGTAGGTTTTCATACAAATTTCTCAACTTATTCAAAAAATATTGCAGTGGTTTGAATTTAATACCCACATCTGCCTAAGGTTCCTGACTTCTCACGGTTCTTTCTTATTTTAGACTAACCCCTTAAAGAAATGCAAGAGTTCTTGGAAGTTTCCTAAACTGGTGACCAGAATTATTTGATTCCTTTTTACACATACTCTGTGACTTCTGATTTTTTTGTAGGTGGCTCAGCTTCAAGTTCCTTTTTATTTGGCTTCTGATTCTTAGAATCCTTGGTCTATGTATATATCAAAAACATAGCTTCTTGACATTACCTGCTCCCATAGTTCCCAAATACATTTATGCTTCAGCTCCTGCATACTAGATCTCTTTATATTTTCTTTGATTTCACTGATCATAATTACTAAAGATATACTTACCTTTTTTAGTTTTGATTTCCCAAAATCAAGTCAGTTACTAGATTAATTATCATTTCCAAGGCTTTTGGAGCAGTGACTTGTCAGTGAAATGATCATGTAGACTACATAAAATTTCTGCAGTCTGAAGCTGGTGCAGCCACTCTGGAAAACAGTATGGAGGTTCCTCAAAAAGTTGAAAATAGAGCTACCCTATGACCCAGCAATTGCACTACTGGGTATTTACCCCAAAGATACAAAAGTAGGGATCCGAAGGGGTACGTGCACCCCGATGTTTATAGCAGCAATGTCCACAATAGCCAAACTGTGGAAAGAGCCAAGATGTCCATCGACAGATGAATGGATAAAGAAGATGTGGTATATATATACAATGGAATATTATGCAGCCATCAAAAGGAATGAGATCTTGCCATTTGCAACGACGTGGATGGAACTGGAGGGTATTAAGTTGAGTGAAATAAGTCAAAAAGAGAAAGACATGTATCATATGAGCTCACTGATATGAGGAATTCTTAATCGCAGGAAACAAACTGAGTGTTGTTGGAGTGGGGGGTGGGGTGGGCGGGATGGGGGGACTGGGTGATGGACACTGGGGAGGGTATGTGCTCTGGTAAGCGCTGTGAATTGTGCAAGACTGTTGAATCTCAGATCTGTACCTCTGAAACAAATAATGCAATATATGTTAAGAAAAAAAAAGAAGAAGAAGTTGGCGGGAGGGGAAGAATGAAGCGGGGGAAATCGGAGGGGTAGACGAACCATGAGAGACGATGGACTCTGAAAAACAAACAGGGTTTTAGAGGGGAGGGGGGTGGGAAGATGGGTTAGCCTGGTGGCGGGTATTGAGGAGGGCACATTCTGCATGGAGCACTGGGTGTTGTGCACAAACAATGAATCATGGAACACTTCATCTAAAACTAATGTTGTAATGTATGGGGATTAACATAAGAATAAAAAAAAAAGAAAGAAAAAAAATTTCTGCAGTCTGGTAAAGGAATGCTGTGTTTTATCCTTGACCTCCATTTTTCTCATTTTTGAAACAAATAATGAAATAATAAGTTATGAAGATTGTTTTAGATGTCATTTGTGACACCTTTCAACTATTTATAACATATACTTAATAAATGGGAAGCATTATAGTATCTTACTTACTTAATTCAACTATGTATGCATGAAAGAGGGGAGAGAGAATAAATAAAAGTTTTAAAAATATTAAGAGTACAGGTAGAAGCACTTGGGTGGCTCAGTTAAGCAGCTGCCCGCAGGGAGGGTCATGATCTCAGGGTCCTGGGATGGAGCCCTGAATCTGGCTCCCTGCTCAGTGGGAAGCCTGCTTCTCCCTCTCCCTCTGCCCCTCCCCCCTCACTCATTCTCTCTCTCCCTCTTTCTCTCTCTCTCAAATGAATAAATAAAATCTTTAAAAAAAAAAGAGTACAGGTAATTTTGCTGATATTTCAGTTATGGTGCTCATTCCCAAAATATAGTTAAGATGAGACCCATGAATCAATTAAGCTGTACCAAAGCAAACACACGGAAACAGACAGATGTATACATACATACACACCTACAGAGAGAGAGAGAGAGACAGAGAATGTCATCTAAAAGCAATTCACAAGTTTTCTTTTTGTCCCTCATACTTAACTGAGAAAACTGATTTGTTATAATGCCAGAAAAACAAAACAAAACAAAACAAAAACAAAAAAGCCCAAAATACTGCTGTGTCAGGTGTAATTTTAAACATGTCCGATTTTCTCTTTTATCTTAATCCTCATGGAATAGGTTATTCCATTTTTCAAAAACTCAAAACTGAGGTTTACAGTTTTACCTATAAGCATCAGTTCCTTCTGAAAAATTAAATACTGATAAGCTTCATTACAAATAGATACCAAGATGATTAGATTAGATATGTCCAAAATTTGGACTATTGTGAAAGTGAACTGTGCTTTGTTTTCTTGCTGTGTCTGTTATTAAAATAAGTTTTTCTCATGTCCATAAATTACCAAGATGAGGTAATCCATGAATCCAAGGATTTCTTTCCTCCTTCCCTCCCCCTCTCTCTTGCTCTCTCTGGATCTTTCTCTCACTTTATTTGGAATATCAGGTAGTATCATATGCATGTATATTTGTATATATCTCTCTATATATGTTTACACTCATATTTATATGTTTATATATGTTTACACTCTATTCAACTTATACTTTTTTTTTAATTTCAGTTGTCTAACTTGCTGAGTTTAAATCTTCATCTTTTTTTGTCCGTTAAACAAAAACCTTATAAAACTACTGAATACAATTTCAGCTATATTATATAGTTTGGAAATTTTGTGATTTTAAGATTTTTATTTTGCTAATAGTTAACAAAATTCATTTCTTATATTACTCACAAATTGTGCTTTAAACAATATTTCCACTTGGTTTTGCTGTTGTCATTGTTGTTACTTTCTCTTAGTTATTTTGAATAATGATTTCTTTTTATATTTGTATCAAGGAATCTGTTTCTTTTTACAATTTCACCTTGAAAAATAACTGTCTTGTGTCTCTGTGCCACCTTTTTAAAAACTAGCTTTTGAAGTGTTCCATGAGTTAATAAAATAGTAAGATATATTCTCTCTTGATAATGGTCAGTTTTCAATATATCTTATGAATAATATCTAATTATCAACTTTCTATGTTCCTATAAGTTCATAGATCTGGGGTGGTTGCTAGAAATGGATGTTACTGGTAACTCTTCTATTCCTACTGAATTAAAATCCATAGATATGAATATGCTTTGTTTGTTCATATGTTTTGTTTTTTAGATTCCACATAAGTATAAATATACATTATTCATTCTTCTTTGTCTAACTTATTTTATTTAGTATAGGGCCCTCTAGGTCCATTCATATTGTCACAAATGGCAAGATTTCATTATTTCTTATGGCTGAGTAATATTTGTGTGTGTGTGTGTGTGTCTGCGTGTGTATCTCTGTATGTATGCATTCTCTATATATACTATATTCTTTCTATATATACCACCTCTATTGGTGGACTCTTAAGTTTTTTCCACATCTTGGCTATTATAATTAATGCTGCAATGAACGTAAGGATGTGTATAATCTTTGAATTACTGTTTTCATTTTCTTTGGATAAATACCTAGAAGTAGAATTGCTGGATCATGTGGTAGTTCTATTTTTAGCTTTTTGAGGAACTTCCATGCTGTTTTCCATAGTGACTGTAGCATTTTGCGTTCCCGTCAACAGTGCATGATGTCTATTGGCCATCTGTATATCTTCTTTGGGGAAATATCTATTCAGGTTCTCTGCCATTTTTCATTTCATTATTTTTTGATGTTGAGTTCTATGAGTTTTTAAAATACATTTTGGATATTATCCCCTTATTGTTTATATCATTCATAACTATCTTCTTCCATTCTGTGGGTTGCCTTTTCCTTTTGTTGGTGGTTTCCTTTACTGTACAAAAGCTTTTAGTTTGAGGTATTCCCATTTTTTACTTTTGCCTTTATTGTCCTTGCCTGAGGAGACAGAAACAAAAAAATATTGCTAAAACCAAAGTCTAAGAATTTACTGCCTATGTTTTCTTCTAGGAGTTTTATGGTTTCTGTTCTTACATTTAAGCCTAATTTCATTTTGAGTTTATTATTTTATATGGCGTAAGAATGTGGTCTAGTTTCTTTTTTTTTTTATGTAGCTATTCAATTTTCCCAACACCATTTATTGAAGAGACTGCCTTTTTTCCCCATTGTATAGTCTTGCCTCCTTTGTCAAAGATTAATTCACCATATAAATGCAGGTTTGTTTCTGGACTCTCTACTCTGTTCCATTAATTATGTGCCTGCTTTTGTGCTAGTATGAAACTATTTTGATTACTGTAGCTTTGTAGTATAGTTTGAAATCAGGAAGTGTGATACCTTAAGCTTTGTTCTTCTTTCTCAAGATTGCTTTTGCTTTTTGGGGTCTTTTGTGGTTCCATACAAATTTTAGGATTATTTGTCTTAGTTTCTTGTATTTGGTATTTTGATAGGGATTGCATTAAATCTGTAGATTGCTTTGGGTAGTATGGATATTTAACAATATCATTTTTTCCAGTCCCTGAGCATGGCTTATATTTCCATTTATTTGTGTTGTCTTCAGTTCCATTCATCATCAATGCCTTCAGAATACATGCCTTTTACCTCCTTGGTTAAATTTATTCCTAGGTATTTTATTCTTCTTGTTGCAAGTCTAAATGGGATTGTTTACCTAATTTCTCTTTCTGATAGTTCATTATTAGTGTATGGAAATGTAATAGAATTATGCATATTAATTTTATATCTTGCAACCTTACTGAATTCATTTATGAAAATTGTGGTTCTTTATATCCCTTTCATATTTAACAATCAATCTGTTATTTAAACCCTAATACTTAGGGTGCATGGGTGGCTCAGTCATTAGGCGTCTGCCTTCGGCTCAGGTCATGATCCCGGGGTCCTGGGATTGAGCCTCGCATCGGGCTTCCTGCTTGGCCGGAAGCCTGCTTCTCCCTCTCCCACTCCCCCTGCTTGTGTTCCTTCTCTCACTGTGTCTCTCTGTCAAATAAATAAATAAAATCTTTAAAAAATAAAAAATAAAATAAAATAAAATAATAAAATAAAATAAACCCTAATACTTAAATAAGGCCAAGGCAGTTGTAGTAGGTGGATTAGTTATATTTCCTTTAATCTCCACAATAATCTTACTGTGATATTGTTATTAAGAATTACGGGGCTGAAGTAATTTATATGTGGTCATAACTTCAGTAAATTGAAGGTTTGGTTGAATTTCAGGTCATCCAGCTCCTGGGCCTTGATCTTAACCGCCGTGCATAAGGTCCCATGTGAACAGAGGCATATTAACCATGCCTCTAATAAAATTACACAGAGAGCTATGAATTTGTTAAGGTGTTCTTGATTTTAAAATGGATACAGAGGCTTGTGACTACAAAATCTTCATTGTTAAGTGTGCTTAATTAAAATAACATAATCTCCTTTGCTCCATTCTATGCATTTCACATTATAGAGGGTATTTATATCACAATTTCTGCTATTATGCCATTTGCTTTTGACTGATCTATATTTGCTCAAGTTTCATTTGAGGATTTTGATTTCACGCTCTCTCCCTTATAAAAAGAATATTCCAGATTGGCTTCCAAAAAAAAATGCATACTTTTGTGTATTTACATCTAGGGATTAGATTAGTGGAGAAAATTGAAGTATCTTAATTTGATTTGTGTGAAATTTTCCACAGCTTTGCCTTCAAGATTCAGATGCAATTTGAACATGTCCTCTTGTATCCAAGAGATGATTGCTCAGTAACTTCTGTTAACAGTACTCTTGAAATTTTACTTCTTTTTTATTTTTTGGACTTCCATGAGTATTTTAACAGGAAAATGAAAGAGAATAAATCAGAAACACAAAGAGTGTCCTTTTAAATTATCAGGAAACTAATAGAGAGTTAAAGATTTAATTTTGTTTGTTATTTTTAGCATAGGAAGTACAACAGATATTTAGCATTGGGGAATATTTTACTAAGTAATAAATTTCTATCTCAAAAGAGGCTTAATTTTGACTATAAGGGGAGAAGGAATAGCTACTTCCAGTTCATGGATAACATAGTAACCATGTATGAATCGGGGAGTGAAGCAGTAAGTTTGATCTTTAAATTATAGTATAAGAGGAAGCAGATTTCATTTCTGGGATATAACATTATTTTCACCAATCCAGAAAAGTTACCCAAATTAACTGCCAAGGTTCTCTCTTTGTATGTATAACCCTTTAGCTGATTAGGAAGATTCATTGTATTGTTAAAGTCTTTTAAGTATAGATGTTTGCCTATTGGGAGCTTGTTCCTTTTTCATAAAAGTTTAGATAATGAAAATCAATTCTTCATGTATTAATTTTAACCTACACTATAGAAGTTCAGGCATAACATTTTCTGTTTTCTGACAGATTTAAATGAGCTGGTTTCATTTTGGATATGTAGCTTTCAACTTATATAATGCATCAACACAGAGTTGGATTTGAAATTTGAAATCAGAATTTTAAACAATTGACTCAGATCAACTGAAAACCAGGAGCCAACTATTCCACATTTATCTAGGTCTTATTGACAGAATTCTTCCTTTTCAGTGTTTAAAGCCATGTACTTCAGCCTCAGCCATCTGTTACCAAGAAGACCAGCATAAATACCATTCTATAACTTAGCTTTTAAAAAAGCTACTAAAATAATATACCATTAGTCTTTATTTTTTTTCAAAAAAAAAAAAAAACACCCTGTTATTCCATTAGAAATACATTTCTATCATGTTACTTCATTTTATTCATGAGGTAAGAATTCAGTTCTGTCATTTAATAGACACACAAAAAATAATTTTATTACATAACAACATCTGACCATTTCTTCAGTTTTAATTTTAACTATCTTCCACATTTCCATGAATTCTCAGACCACTCAATGAGACCAAAAAAAAAAAAAAATTGTCCTAACTTTATAGTTGGTGTTATTTTATACATAAAAGAACATGTTTTCTTTAGGACAGCTGCAAACTAATATTAACCTGCCATTTGGAAGCATGGTGAGCTCTCTGAGTAACAATAAATGTAACAAGTTAGATTGGGTCCTAATCTTTTCACTCTGATGAAGTGAGGATCTATTGAAAATAGTGATACTATGATAACACTAATTTGGCTGGTACTGCTGTCCCAAATCAGAGCTGTAGCTGGAGGCAGCTGGAGGTATTTTATTGGAAGCCAAAGTAAATTGGGGCAGTTCCCTTAGCAGTATAAATTAGTCAGAACCTTGGAGACATAGGTATATTTTTGGAGTGAAGTACTGAACTATTTTTCTAAGAATTATGTCACCTTAATTCAGTAATTTGGTATGCCTCGGGGTTTGCATGTATTTTAGAGATACTGTAATGAAGCGTGTGAGTATTCACTTAAAGACAGAAGTCCCCCAAGAATAAAAGGCATGCCTAATTCACTGGAAATGCTATCATTCTCAGAATGTTTCCAGGAGTAATGCAAACTTGTACTGGCTAGGTTAGATAAGTTATTAGGAGCATATGGGGATGAAATGGCTAAAATGTGGTAAAGAGATCACTGAAAATTAGGTCATCCTCAAATGAATTAATAAAAGCTCAGAGTTTACAAACTGAAGGACTACGAAGTGGGTTGCCTCCTTATCTTTTTTCCTTCTGGCCTCTGGCTTGGATGGAACTACCTTCACTATTTCAGTGGTTTCAAACCCTATATGTTTTTAGTAATCCAACTTAAGTACCATGCAATAAAAATGGAATTTTACACATTGAGGTAATTTTCTTTGCCCCATACAGTGGTTTGAGAATTCATAGAAATGTTGTATATTACACAATTTAAACTGAAGAAACAGAGAGATATTGGTATGGACTACAAACTTTTTTTTTTTTTTTTTTGTAACGACATTTTAGTGGAAAACAATGCCAAATAGGTTTTAAAAACTCTATGAAGTGCTTGTTTAAGCTACTTTGGTTCATTCTAGGATATGCTTCTTTTTATCCTGCACATGACCCTTATACCATTCCAAGTTTTACTATAATTGTATATAACTTTGTATTTTTCTTCTCCTTATTAGAATTTAAACTAACAAATAAAGGTGTGATATAGCCAAGGAGCACAGGTTTTGGAATTAGACGGCTCTATATTGAAACCTTAGTTTTTCTTTTAGTGTGGTAAACACCTGGATATTTTTCTTAAGCTTTGTGAGCTTTATTTTTCTACTTTCAGATACGAACATTACATATATTATTATTATATACTTTTTTTTTTAAGATTTTATTTATTTGAGAGAGAGAGAATGAGAGAGAGCGAGTACATGAGAGGGGGGAGGGTCAGAGGGGGAAGGGTCAGAGGGGGAAGCAGACTCCCCGCCGAGCAGGGAGCCCGATGCGGGACTCGATCCTGGGACTCCAGGACCATGACCTGAGCCGAAGGCAGTCGCTTAACCAACTGAGCCACCCAGGCGCCCGATTATTATATACTTTTTAAATTAAGTCTGGAAAATAAAATTTCCTCTTCTAATTCTGGGTAACAGCATATTTAATGAGAAAAAAAACACATGGTTTTGTCTCATTTTCATTATTTGTATTTATATTAAATACACATATGTCCATACATTACAAACAATGTACACACTTTTCTCATCACTCTACTAAATATGCTTTTATTAGAATTTTAAACTGTATGTTATCAAATGGATGTTAAATTGTGCTTTTGAAGCTCTGTTCAAAATGATTCACTTTCTATGGTTTAGATAATAAAGATGATGGAAAACATCATTTTGGGAACAAAATCAGTGGCCAGGTGTGTTGTATTTACACAAAGAATGCGGTCAACATCAAGGACTTGCATCAATGTCAAAGTGATCCCTGATAGTCTGATGTTTATGCTGGAAAGAAATGTACAATGCTGCTGGTAGAAAAGCCAGACTATGTCCATACAATATAAGCATTTAAGTAGTTGAAGCTCAAGAATACAAGACTAGTATTTTGATTTCCACTTAAGTAACACAATAGTTGATTAATATATTTTCACTAATGTCATTGCAGTTTGTGTTATGTAAACACAGCATATGTTAGGCTGGGCGGGGGAAACATCAGAGGGTTATACTGGAAGCCTTTTTCATCCATTTAATATGTTAGTTAGTTGTAGAATATTTTTTCCTATGAGAATATACTATTAAACACTAAGAGACTGAGGTCAGGAGACATTTACATTTCTTAGGACCCTCTCCAAATAATACAGTAGCCATGAATAAATTAATTAAGGTAGAGAGATGTTATTATTTTGACCTCAAGTGACTAAATCAAGGTAATGGTTTTATTATGGAAGGCAAATAGTAATCTGTGTTCGTTGGGATACAGTGATCCATCAAAATCTTAATAGATCCATGTGAAGAGGAATATCTCAAATGTTTGAGTACAGGTCTGTTTATCTAAATTGTTTAGCACACATTTCTATAACCTAAAATTATATTTTAGAAACTAAAGTTTAGCCAGATAGTTATTCTTAGAAACCAAATGTTCTACAGTGATTCTTTTTAGAATATAAAGACACATGCATTTGTCAATATGATAGAATATGATATTAGTTCAACATCATCTTTTATCATTATTATTATAATTTCTTAACCTACCAGAAATTTTTCTTGCTCTGTGTTAGAAGGACAACATTTGTGATATGCTGATGTTATTGTCCTTCAATGATGGGAACAAAAACATGAAAATGAAAATACGTCTTTCAAAAGAAAATTACTTTCCAGCCGAATGATACAAAATATTAGTAAATAATTCTTAAAAACCATTTCATTAAAAAAATCATGTATACAAGTATTTTAAGGCAAATAAAGGGGTGACTGGGTGGTTCAGTCAGTTTAACATCTGACTCTTGATTTTGGCTCAGGTCATGAATCTGGGGTTGTGGGATCCAGCAGGGAGTCAGGCTCCATACTCAGCATGGAGTCTCCTTGTCCCTCTCCCTCTGCTCCTCCCTCCACCCTCCACACTCGTTCTTGCACACACACTCTCTTTCTCTCAAATAAATAAATAAAATCTTTTAAGAAAATTAAGGCAAATAAAGATTAGATTTTTAAATGTAACACCATGTTTTCAAAGGAGGAAAATAATGTATTCATTTATTTATTTATTTATTTATTTATTTATTTATTTATTTATTTATTTTTAGTTCATGTATGTGTACGTATGAGAGTGGAATTTAACCAATTCATTTAGGAAATGATCTTTGGGCAAGTGAAGAGCATTTTAGTCACTTTCAACTACATATGTAATTACATGAAAATTATATAGAATTTCTTTGGAAAAATCCAATTTGGAATATTTTTTGTTTCTGTGAATAAATAGTTTCATAGACTGAACTATTAAAAAATCAGTATCACTAAATGCAGATATTTCAAAGGCACCATATTAAAACAAGCTCACTATATTCTATCAGTATGCTTTTATCTTTATTTTTTAAGATCTATTTATTTATTTGAAAGAGAGAGAGAGAGCAAGTAGGAGAGGGGCAAAGGGAGAGAATTTTCAAGCAGATTCCCTTCTGAGCATAGAACCAAACTGAGCAGAAACCAAGAGCCAGCCCACTTAACTAACTGAACCATCCAGGTGCCCCTATCAGTACGCTTTTAAACATGAATTTAATTCTGATTGCTTCAATGGTTCTGAATCATATCCTGTGTTAGGAGATTACTATATATAAAGTAAATGAATATAAAACTCTACCTGTGCCTATGATTGTTCATTTTAGCACATTTAAAAAAATTACTGTAATACTTTGATAAACATAACCAAGATGTCCTTCAGTTGGCCAATGGATAAAGAAACTGTGATGCATCCATACAATGCAATATTCTTCAATTACAAAAATAAATGCACAACCATGACAAAAACAAGGTGGAGGGACCTTAGATCGTATTGCCAAATGAAATAAACCAGTCTGAAAAAACTACATGATGTATATTTCTAATTATCTGACATTCTGGGGAAGGCAAAACGACACCGATTTTAAAAGGATTGGCGGATGCCATGAGTTGTGGGGAAGGGTTGAATGGGTGAAGCACACAAGATTTGCTTAGGGCACTGAAACTATTCTGTACAATACTGCAATGATGGATACATGACATCATGCATTTGTCAAAATTCAAAGCACTTTATAACACAAAGTAAGAACCTTAATATTTGCAAATTTTTAAAGTATCACTTAGGAGGTCAAAGGATCCCAGGATGGAATGCAGAATGTGATAATACAATCTAACTTTATGAAACAACCTCATCAAGGGGTGGGGGATAAACTAATCACCTACCTAACTTTGGAAATGAAGTCTGTATGACTAAAGGCAAAGGAACTGTACATAAGCACTGTACTCTAGTTGACAGAGTTTCCTCCTATAAAGGTATAGGTTAACAGTGATGATACTACTTTATATGTATAGTAACAAGTAAATGGAAAGTGGATGGGATGAGTCAGGTTTCCCACTGTTTGAGAAGGAATGTACAAATAAACAAGGAGAGGAAACTAGAATGATCCACTTGGTAATAATGGACTAGAGTTGGAGGCATCAAGAACTCTTGTTTAGGTTAATATAGATCAGATGGTTAGATATAAAAAATATTTATGCATATGTGTACATATATGAGTTAGTATGCATACATATATTTCCTTACTTTGAGCTGAGAGAACCTAGAAACAATGGCACTCCAATAGTGATAAGCACATTAAGCACAAAGAACTAGATTTCTAGTACCATTCTCCAATATCAGGGAACAGGGCTTCTCAGAGAAATAGCTGATTCTAGCATTGGATGCAAAATGAACCTGGAATATATTATAGTGCTAACACACACACACATACACACACACACATGCACACAATGGATGCTTGTCAAAGGGACATAGTAATCAAATGAAAAAATTCCCAATAGCCAAAGCTGCAAAAAAATTGAGCAACGAATTAAATAAAGAAATAATTGCATTATAACACAAAGTATAAAATAAATATTGATGAGTTCATACTGACCTAAATGAGTTTTTAATAAATAAATGAGGTAGAATAGACAAATATCCCATGCAGAATAATTCTAAATCATTTACACAAACATTAAGGGATTAGGGCATAATTTCCTCCTCCTTAAATGTGAGCTGCACATATGAGTTTCCTTGCAAAGAATACACTGTAGAATGGGGTAAATAGAGTAACTTTACAGTGGAGTAACCTGAAAAACATTACCTCAGCCAGGTGACCATGGTCAACATCAATAGTGTAATTCATATTGATAGTATGTACTGTTAATAGTAGGTAATGATACTTACCATAAGTTTGCACTGTATCTCTGTCATCTACAAAAAAACCCCCAAACCGATATTTAAACATGAGGAAAAGAAAAAGATCAGACAAATCCCAGTTGAGGGGCATTCTACAAAAAAAACCCTGACTAGTACTGCTCAAAACTGGGAAGATCATCTGAGAAAACCTGAGAAATTCTCACAGCTAAAAGGAGCCTAAGAAGACATGGGACTAAATGTCATGGGGATAGAATACTAGAACAGCAAAAAGAGATAGATAAAATGTAAGAAAATCCAAATAAACAATGGGCTTCAGTTAATGGTATTGTATCAATATTGATTCATTAACTATAATAAATGTGCCATATTATGCAAGATAGTAATAATAGGGGAAACTCGGTTTGGAGTATATGGGAACTCCGTAACTGAAATCTTTCTGTAGATCTGAAACTGTTCTAAAATTTAAAATGTTTATTTATAAAAATCAAGCCTATCCTTTTTGCTTAATGCATGATAAAAATGAAGAGTCTGAACAAGTAAATGTCTGGATGCTTTCCTTAATAATATGATTTAATAAAAATTTAGAGTAGTATGCATCTGTTTCCATTTCTTACTTTCTTCTTTTTTTTTTTAATACAAATCTAAAATGTTGCCTGTTGACCTAATTACTACTAGAAATTGAGCCAGCTCTTCCTTAGTGTTAAATTCATTTTCCTTCAAGGAAAGAAGCTTTTAAGAGAAGCTCATTAACAATTTCATTTCACTAAGTTTGTAGCTCATATGTAAGTTTCTCTTGCTTGCATATGCAAACTCATTAGAGTGATAAAAAAGAAGAGAATATCAGGATGTGTGCTGTTTATCATCTGTAATATGACAATAGCCCATCCACCTGAGGGGAGGCAGTGGCTAAAGGACAAACAAATAAATGTGAAACAGTGGGATTGAGTCATTATTTTAATAAATTTTATTAAGTACCTAAAAGATCTCCTCTAGGCATTCTGCTTTCTAGAAGAGTAACCTAGCTATAAATCTATGTTTCAAATATTTCCCATAAGAAAAGTATATGTATATTATGATTTGATTCAATACATTAATTGAATGCTTGATGTGTATCAGGTAATCCTAGCACTAGGGATGTATCAGTGAGCAGAACTGATGCAAATCACTGTCTTTGTGACTCATCTCACTGTGCATTCTTTACAATGGACTATTTTATATATGGATTTGAAGTCTAGAAGTTAGGGAAAACAATAGCATTTTAAGTTCTTATATACCTCCACTTCTAGATTTCTGTGAGTCCTACCAGTAAGGGAAATAGGTAATCAAAACTCCTTCCTCCAGAATGTAATGTGTTAAAATATTTAAACCAGTATGGATTTAAACACAAGAAGAAGTAGCAATAGGTTTGTCCCATGGTCTCTAGAGACTCAAAACTTTTAAAAAGGAAAAGACTACTTTTACCTCCCCTTACCCCATCCCACTGGTTTTCTCTCCAAATTTTGCAACATTCTTTATTTTTCTTAATTTTTTTCAAGATTTATTAAATGTCAATATCAGGTAAGTTTTTGCAACAGAAACTAGGAATAAAAGATGGAATATAATGATATTATATCTACATGAGAAATTTTATGAACTAAATCAGATCTATTTTTAGCCTATTGTAGATTTTAAAGATCTATCTATCTACCTAGCTATCTATTTATTTATTTGAGAGAGAGGTCACGTGAGCAGGGGGGGAGGGACAGAGAGAGAGGGAGAGAATCTCAAGCAGACTTCCTGCTGAGCATGGAGCCTGATGCAGGGCTCAATCTCACAACCCTGAGACCATGACCTGAGCCGAAGTCAAGAGTTGGATGCTTAACCGAGTGAGCCACCCAGGTGCTTCTATTTTATCCTATTGTAGATTTTTTTTTAAGATTTTATTTATTTGAGAGAGAGCTAGCATGAGCGGGGGGTGGGTGGGTGGGTGCGGGAGGAGCAGAGGGAGAGGGAGAAGATTCCCAGCTAAGCAGGGGGCCCAATGTGCGGGTCTCAGTCCCAGGACCCTGAGATCATGATCTGAGCCAAAGGTAAAGGCTTAACCAACTGAGGCACCCAGGCACCCATCCTATTGATTTTAAAATGCAGTAAATTTTATTAGCTATAAAGTCCATCCTAAATATTTTGGGGGTCAAGTCAAAGAGGACAAAGGAAGTCCCACATACCACATGTCTAAAATTTGGAAGTTACTTTTAATTAAATTAGCAAACTTGTAAAGTTGCATTCTTTTACTTCTACAAATACAAATCCAAAACAAGAAGCTGAAAAATATGTTGCTATGGGTTGAATTGTGTTTCTGCCCCCAAAATAGATATGTTAAAGTCCTAACCCTCAGTACCTGTGGACCTTATTTGTAAATAGGGTCTTTGCAGATTTAGTCAAAATAAATTGGTGTAATTAGGGTGGTCCTTAATCCAGTTGACTGGTGTCCTAATAAGAAGAGGGAAATTTGGATACAGATACACAAGGAAAACACCATGTGAAGACACAGAGACAAGCAGACCTGAAGGAAGATGGCCACGTGAAAAAGGAAGCCATATGAACATTGCAATTATGCTGTCATAAGCCAAGGAACACATGAGGCTACTAGAAGTTTAGAAGAGGTCAAGAAGGAGGCTTCCCTAGAGATTTTGGAGGGCGTGTGGTCCTGCTGACACATTGATTTCAAACTTCCAGCCCCTAGAACTGTGAGAACAAATTTCTGTTGACTTAAACCATCTAGGTTGCAGTACTTTGTAACAACAACATTAGGAAATTAATATGTGAATAACTGTCATTTTTGTTAAATGACAAAAATTTAGCCACATATCAAAGATTATATAATTATTATTGTACAAGTTCAGTTGCTCTGTTGATGGATAGGCAATGTTTGTATGAAAGAGAGTAAAAACTTTCATGATTCAACAATTATATATTTTTCAAGTTATATTTTATTAAAAATTATGTTTTTGTCATATGGCTTATTTTTCTTGCCTTCATCTTGACAAAAATCACTAATTTTCATAATAAAGATTTTACTTAATTTGTGTTCCATTTGCAATAATTACTGGCATATACTTTCAAAATGATAAAAATATCTTTAAAATATTTAGATGTAAAGGATTATGAACAATAAGTAAATATATTTCCAGATTGCAAAATTTAAGTATAATTTCATAAACATGTAAATTAAAGATTAAAATATAATTACCAAAGTATTCCAAAAACACTGTTCTTTCAAATATTCAAAAATTGTATATTATAATTTCAATAAAAATAGATACAATTAATTAGTAATTTTAAAATTTAAATCAAAATTACATAGATAAACCTGAAATTTATATTTAATTTCTGGAAGAAATGATTACATTTAATTAAATATTTTTATAAAAATTAACTTATTTTTAATACTAATTGGTTGGACTTTGTGTTAGGTGACCTGGTGCATGGATTTACAGAGGCTGTCAAGGACTATGAAGAAGTTAATCTTTCCCTATTCCTGTTACACAGTCTTCTAAAAGAACAATTATCTGGTTTTAAATCTTGTAATTTTTGATATTTCATGATCTAGAATATACTGAAAATTATTAGCAATTCACTAAATTTGACCCTCTAAACACTTTTTTTTCTTTTTAGAGAGAGACAGAGAGCACAAGTTGGGGGACAGAGAGAGAGGGAGAAAGAAAATCCTCAATTGGCTCCATGTCCAGTATGGAGCCTGATGTGGGGTCAATCTTACTACTCTGAGATCATGACCTGAGCTGAAATGAAAAGTCAAACCCTTAACCATGTGAGCTATCCAGTCACCCTGATCCTCTAAACATTTTTAAGGTATTTCTAAGCATTTTAAAATTTTATGTTTTCTTTATTTTTACCTTGGGAGGATCCGATAAATTTCTAAGAACCATATCTCAAATCATACCAAAGAAAATCAATGTGGAATAGAATAAATATAGAAATCCACTTTATATTAAGCTTCAAATATTTCTTTACTTTAAGCAGGGGTTTCTAAACAATATCTATGATAATTAAAATAAAAGGAATACTTTTGAAAGCAAATTTTTAACCTATCATAAGCACTAATTGAAAGCAAGCTAAACTTGAGCATTCTACAAGGTACACAGTTTTGCAATGCAGTGGTGTTCTAAATCTATATAACGTATAAAAGGAAATAAATACATTGTATTGTTTGGAGAAAAAGGGAATGACTAAGAATTTTTTTTTTTTTAAATGTTGTCTATTTGGGATGCTTGGGTGGTTCAGTTGGTTAAGCATACAACTCTTGATTTTGGCTGAGGTCATAATCTCAGGGTTGTGAGATCCAGCCCAAGGTACAGCCCCACTTTGGGCTCCTCACTGGGCATGGAGTCTGCTGAAGATTCTCTCTCTCTCTCTCTCACCCTCTCTCTTCTCCCCTCCCAACCGCACTCTCTTTCTCTCTCTCTCAAAAAAAAAAAAAAAAATGCTGTTTATTCAACTTTTGTTACTTTCAAAGCAACAAATAGTGAGCCATGATGTTAAAATCTTTCATTCATGGGTCTCCATTGGCTCAGCTTAGAAGATATATATACCAAGATATATATCACATTAGAAGATACATACTAAGTTCCTATAATACAGAGATAACAATGGAAATGCATTTGTGATAAGTTCCTTGAAACTACTATTTATGCTTCGATTGTCTTTATTTTTCTTTCAAACTCCTTCTGTGTCAGATATGAGAAAACAATAGTAACTACACGATAGCCTGAGGTATGTTTAGCTAAATCCACAGATAGGTGGGTAGTGGGTAGGTAGATAAAAATGTAGATAAATCTTTATAGATAAACACATTTGGAGTGGTCATGAACATGTTTTTCAAATTTTTTATTATTATTATTATCTTATATTAATCACCATACATTACATCATTAGTTTTTGATGTAATGTTCCATGATTCATTGTTTGCATATAACACCCAGTGCTTCTTGCAGAACATGCCCTCTTTAATACACATCACCAGGCTAACCCATCCTCCCACACCCTCCCCTCTAGAACCCTCAGTTTATTTTTCAGAGTCCATAGTCTCCAATGGTTCGTCTCCCCCTCTGATTCCCCCCCTTCATTCTTCCCCTCCTGCTATCTTCTTCTTTTTTTTCTTTTTAACGTATAATGTATTATTTGTTTCAGAGGTACAGGTCTGTGATTCAACAGTCTTACACAATTCACAGCGCTCACCATAGCACATACCTTCCCCAATGTCTATTACCCAGCCACCCCATCCCTCTCACCCCCCACCACTCCAGCACTCCTCAGTTTGTTTCCTGAAATTAAGAATTCCTCATATCAGCGAGGTCATATGATACGTGTCTTTCTCTGATTGACTTTTTCACTCAGCATAATACCCTCCAATTCCATCCACGTCATTGCAAATGGCAAGATTTCATTCCTTTTGATGGCTGCATAATATTCCACTGTATATATATACCAAATCTTCTTTATCCATTCATCTGTTGATGGACATCTTGGCTCTTTCCATAGTTTGCTGTTGTGGACATTGCTGCTATAAACATCGGGGTGCATGTACCCCTTCAGATCCCTACATTTGTATCTTTGGTGTAAATACGAAGTAGTGCAATTGCTGGATTGTATGGTAGCTCTATTTTAAACTTTTTGAGGAACCTCCATACTGTTTTCCAGAGTGGCTGCACCAGCTTGCATTCTCACCAACAGTGTAGGAGGGTTCCCCTTTCTCTGCATCCCTGCCAACATCTGTCGTTTCCTGACTTGTTAATTTTAGCCATTCTGACTGGTGTGAGGTGATATCTCACCGAGGTTTTGATTTGGATTTCCCTGAGATCGAGCAATGCTGAGCACTTTTTCATTTGTCTGTTGGCCATTTGGATGTCATCTTTGCAGAAATGTCTGTTCATGTCTTCTGCTCATTTCTTGATTGGATCATTTGTTCTTTGGGTGTTGAGTTTAAGAAGTTCTTTATAGATTTTGGATACTGGCCCTTTATCTGATATGTCATTTGCAAATATCTTCTCCCATTCTCTCAGTTGTCTTTTGGTTTCATTGACTGTTTCTTTTGCTGAGCAAAAGCTTTTTATCTTGATGAGGTCCCAATAGTTCATTTTTGCCCTTGCTTCCCTTGCCTTTGGCGATGTTTCTAAGAATAAGTTGCTGCGGCTGAGGTGGAAGAGGTTGCTGCCTGTGTTCTCCTTTAGGATTTTGATGGACTCCTGTCTCACATTTAGGTCTCTCAACCATTTGGAGTCTATTTTTGTGTGTGGTGTAAGGAAATGGTCCAGTTTAATTCTTCTGCATGTGGCTGTCCAATTTTCCCAACACCATTTGTTGAAGAGACTATCATTTTTCCACTGGATATTCTTTCTTGCTTTGTCGAAGATGAGTTGACCATAGAGTTGAGGGTCCATTTCTGGGCTCTCTATTCTGTTCCATTGATCTATGTGTCTGTTTTTGTGCCAGTACCATACTGTCTTGATGATGACAGCTTTGTAATAGAGCTGGAAGTCTGGAATTGTGATGCCGCCAGCTTTGCTTTTCTTTTTCAACATTCTTCTGGCTATTTGGGGGTCTTTTCTGGGTCCATACATATTTTAGGATTATTTGTTCCATTTCCTTAAAAAAAGTGGATGGTATTTTGGTAGGGATTGCATTGAATGTGTAGATTGCTCTAGGTAGCATTGGCATCTTCACAATATTTGTTCTTCCAATCCATGAGCATGGGACGTTTTTCCATTTCTATGTGTCTTCCTCAATTTCTTTCATGAGTATTATATAGTTTTCTGAGTACAGATTCTTTGCCTCTTTGGTTAGACTTATTCCTAGGTATCTTATGGTTTTGGGTGCAATTGTAAATGGGATCGACTCCTTCATTTCTCTTTCTTCTGTCTTGGTGGTGTATAGGAATGCCACTGATTTCTGTGCATTGATTTTCTATCCTGTCACTTTACTGAATTCCTGTATGAGTTCTAGCAATTTTGGAGTGGAGTGTTTTGGGTTTTCCACATAAAGTATCATATCATCTGCAAAGACGGAGAGTTTGACTTCTTTGCCGATTCAGTTGCCTTTCATTTCTTTTTGTTGTCTGATTGCTGTGGCTAGGACTTCTAGGACTATGTTGAATAGCAGTGGGGATAGTGGACATCCCTGCCATGTTCCTGACCTTAGGGGGAAAGCTCTCAGTTTCTCCCCATTGAAAATGATATTCGCTGTGGGTTTTTCATAGATGGCTTTTATGATATTGAGGTATGTACCCTCTATGCCTATACTCTGAAGAGTTTTGATCAAGAAAGGATGCTGTACTTTGTCAAATGCTTTTTCTGCATCTATTGAGAGAACCATATGATTCTTGTTCTTTCTTTTGTTAATGTATTGTATCACATGTTTGACTTGCAGATGTTGAACCAACCTGGCAGCCCAGGGATAAATCCCACTTGGTCGTGGTGAATAATCCTCTTAATGTACTGTTGGATCCTATTGGCTAGTATTTTGGGGAGAATTTTAGCACCCATGTTCATCAAGGTTATTGGTCTGTAATTCTTTTTGATGGGGTCTTTGTCTGGTTTGGGCATCAAGATAACGGTGACCTATTAAACGAGTTTGGAAGTTTTCCTTCCATTTCTATTTTTTGGAACAACTTCAGGAGAATAGGTATTAATTCTTCTTGAAATGTTTGGTCGAATTCCCCTGGGAAGCCATCTGGCCCTGGGCTTTTGTTTGTTGGGAGATTTTTGATTACTGCTTCGATTTCCTTAGTGGTTATAGGTCTGTTCAGGTTTTCTATCTCTTCCTGGTTCAGTTTTGGTAGTTGATACATCTCTAGAAATGCATCCATTTCTTCCAGATTATCTAATTTGCTGGCATAGAGTTGCTCATAATATGTTTTTATAATTGCTTGCATTTCTTTGGTGTTGGTTGTGATCTCTCCTCTTTCATTCATGATTTTATTTATTTGGGTCATTTATTTTTATTTATTTATTTATTTATTTTTTTTTTTGATAAGTCTGGCCAGGGGGTTATCAATCTTGTTAATTCTTTCAAAGAACCAGCTCCTAGTTTTGTTGATCTGTTCTACTATTCTTTTTGTTTCTAATTCATTGATTTCTGCTCTGATATTTATTATTTCTCTTCTCCTGCTGGGTTTAGGTTTCTATTTGCTGTTCTGTCTCCAGCTCCTTTAGGTGTAGGGTTAGGTTGTGTATTTGAGACCTTTCTTGTTTCTTGAGAAAGGTTTGTATTGTTATATACTTTCCTCTTAGGACTGCCTTTGCTGCATCCCAAAGATTTTGAACAATTGTGTTTTCATATTCATTTGTTTCCATGAATTATTTTTTTTTTTAATTCTTCTTTAATTTCCTGGTTGACCCATTCATTGTTAAGTAGGACACTCTTTAGCCTCCATGTATTTGAGTTCTTTCCAACTTTCCTCTTGTGATTGAATTCTAGTTTCAAAGCACTGTGGTCTAAAAATATGCAGGGAATGATCCCAATCTTTTGGTACCAGTTGAGACCTGATTTGTGGCCTAGGATGTGATCTATTCTGGAGAATGTTCCATGGGCACTAGAAAAGAATGTGTATTGTGTTGCTTTGGGATGGAATGTTCTGAATATATCTGTGAAGTCCATTTGGCCCAGTGTGTCATTTAAAATTTTTATTTCCTTGTTGATCTTTTGCTTAGATGATCTGTCCATTTCAGTGAGGGGGGTGTTAAAGTCCCCCACTACTATTGTATTATTGTTGATGTGGTTTTTTTGCTTTTGTTATTAATTGCCTTATATAATTGGCTGTTCCCATGTTAGGGGCATAGATATTTACAATTGTTAGATCTTCCTGTTGGATAGACCCTTTGTGTAGGATATAATGTCCTTCCTTATCTCTTTTTACAGTCTTTGGTTTAAAATCTAATTTGTCTGATATAAGGATTGCCACCTCAGCTTTCTTTTGGTGTCCATTAGCATGGTAAATGGCTTTCCACCCCCTCACTTTCAATCTGGGGTGTCTTTGGGTCTAAAATGAGTCTCTTGAAGGCAGCATATCGATTGGTCTTGTTTTTTAATCCAGTCTGATAGCCTGTGCCTTTTGATTGGGGCATTTAGCCCATTTACATTTAGGGTAACTATTGAAAGATATGAATTCAGTGCCTCTGTATTGCCTGTAAGGTGACTGTTACTGTATATTGTCTGTGTTCCTTTCTGGTCTATGTTGCTTTTAGGCTCTCTCTTTCTTAGAGGACCCCTTTCAATATTTCTCATAGGGCTGGTTTTGTGTTTGCAAATTCCTTTGGTTTTTACTTGTCCTGGAATCTTTTTATCTCTCCTTCTATTTTTTTTTTTTAATATTTTATTTATTTGACAGAGAGACACAGCGAGAGAGGGAACACAAGCAGGGGGAGTGGGAGAGGGAGAAGCAGGCCTCCCGCTGAGCAGGGAGCCCGATGCGGGGCTTGATCCCAGGACCTGGAATCACGACCTGAGCCGAAGGCAGACGCTTAATGACTGAGCCACCCAGGCGCCCCTCTCCTTCTATTTTCAATGACAGCCTAGCTGGATATAGTATTCTTGGCTGCATATTTTTCTCATTTAGTGCTCTGAAAATATCCTGCCAGTCCTTTCTGGCCTGCCAGATCTCTGTGGATAGGTCTGTTGCCAGTCTAATGTTTCTACCATTGTAGGTTACGGATCTCTTCTCCCAAGTTGCTTTCAGGATTTTCTCTTTGTCTCTGAGACTAGTAAGTTTTAGTATTAGATGTCGGGGTGTTGACCTATTTTTATTGATTTTGAGAGCTGTTCTCTGTGTCCCCTTGATTTTGATGCCTGTTTCCTTCCCCAAATTAGGGAAGTTCTCTGCTATAATTTGCTCCAATATACCTTCTGTCCCTCTCTCTCTTTCTTCTTCTTCTGGGATCCCAATTATTCTAATATTGTTTTGTCTTATGGTATCATATATCTCTCGAATTCTGCCCTCATGTTCCAGTAGTTGTTTATCTCTCTCTTTCTCAGCTTCTTTATTTTCCATCATTTGGTCTTCTATATCACTAATCTCTCTTCTGCCTCATTTATCCTAGCGGTTAGAGCCTCCATTTTTTATTGCACCTCATTAATAGCCTTTTTGATTTCAACTGGGTTAGGTTTTAGTTCTTTTATTTCTCCAGAAAGAGTTTCTCTAATAACTCCCATGCTTTTTTCAAGCCCAGCTAGTATCTTTAAAATCATCATTCTGAACTCTAGTTCTGACATCTTACTAATGTCTGTATTGATTAGGTCCCTGGAAGTCGGTACTACCTCTTGTTCTTTTTGTTGAGGTGATTTTTTCCGTCTTGTCATTTTTTCCAGAGGAGAACAGGTGAATGAGAGAACAAAATGCTAACAGGGTAACAACATCCCCAGAAAATATACTCTAAACAAATCAGAAAAGACCTGAAGCCGGGGGAAAAGAAAGGCAAAGAAAGAAAAAAGAAAAAGAAGAAAAAAGAAATAGAAAAAGATAAAAACAAATAAAAACAGAACAAACCAAAAAAACCTAGAATATGATCAAATATGTTCAGGCTCGTAAATAGGTCAGTCCCACACACTAGATTTTGGTCTGTTAGAAGAAAGTGCCTTCCAAAATTTTAAAGAAAGAAAAACTTATATATGTACAAAGTAAGGGTTGACACGATGGAGAGATGGAATATGACTGTAAAGATGAAAATTATGAAGGATTTTATAAAAGGAATTGATAAGAAGTTGGTTGAAAAAAGAAAGAAGAGTATTTAAAAAAAAAGGAGAGAATGTGATCAGGCAGGAGACTAGAACAAAGCCATATGCTAGAGATTTAGGGTATATTTTCATCTGTTAGAAGAAACTGTATCCCCCCATTTTTTTTTTTTTTTTAGATTTTATTTATGTATTTGAGAGAGAGAGAATGAGAGAGAGAGAGCATGAGATGGGGGAGGGTCAGAGGGAGAAGCAGACTCCCCGCCGAGCAGGGAGCCTGATGTGGGACTCGATCCCAGGACTCCAGGATCATGACCTGAGCCGAAGGCAGTCGCTTAACCAACTGAGCCACCCAGGCGCCCCTGTATCCCAAAATTTTAAAGAGAGAACTATATATATATATATATATATATATATATATATATATATATATATATATATATGCCAAAAATAAGGGTAACTACTATGAAGGGGTAGAATATGACTCTAAAAATGAAAAATAAAAAAATATTTTTTTAAAAAAGGGATTGATAAAATGTTTGTTGAAAAAGGGAAAAAGAAAAATTTGGAAAAAAAAGACAGCTAAAAAAGATATTAACTTTGAAAGACTAAAGAATCCTGGTAAAAAAAAAGTCATGGATTCTATGTGCAGTATTTCCCTAGCGCTGGAGTTCTGCTGTTCTCATTGATCGGTAAACTTGGTCTTGCTGGCTGTTCTCACTGATCTTCTGGGGGAGGGGCCTGTTGCCGTGGTTTCTAAGTGTCTTTGCCGGAGGCAGAATTGCCCCGCCCTTGCTGGTCCGGGTTAAGTAATCTGCTCAGGTTTGTTCTCGGAAGCTTTTGTTCCCTGCAAACTTTCCATACAGCTTTGGAGGAGGTGAAAATGGCAGCCTCCCAATCTCCACTCCGGAGGAGCTGAGAACTCGGGGCCCCGCTTCTCAGTGAGCCCCCAGAGAAAAGCCGTCAGTCACTCCCGTCTCCCCTGTCTCTGGCCATACTCCATGCTCACCCGGCCTGTGACCGAGCATTTCTATCTCTGGCACCTGACCCCATGCAGAGTCTCCAAACCCAGCAGATCCCTGCGGTGCACTCCCACGTGACTCCTTCCAGGGGAGGAAGGTGAGTCTCCCTGGATCTGCCACTTGCTGGGTCCCTGCTGGAGGAGCAGTGGCCCGACTGTGCCACGGATCACAGTTTATGGCAACCCTGAGCTGAGAGCCCACGCCTCAGCTCCGTCTCTGTAGCTGGCTTCCCAGCTCTGATACCTGGGAGCTCTGCTGCCCTCACGCACCGCCGGTCTTTCTGTGACCCCGAGGGTCCTGAGACCACACTGTCCTGTGAGGGTTCCACCCCCTGCTTAGCCACTGGAGTGACGTCCCTCAGTGGAGCAGACTTCTAAATGTTCCGATTTTGTGCTCTGCGACTCAATCACTTGCCAGAAGCGGCCAACGGAGGCCCCCTCCCCCGCCGTCTATCCTCCCGAATATCACCTCAGATTCACTTCTCCGCACGTCCTACCTTCCAGAAAGTGGTCGCTTTTCTGTTCAGAGAGTTGTTGCTATTCTTTTCTTCGATCTCCTATTGAGTTTGTAGGTGTTCAGAATGGTTTGATCCCTATCCAGCTGAATTCCTGAGAGGAGATGAAATCCAGGTCTCCTACTCCTCCACCATCTTGCTCCTCCCCCCCCCATTTTTCTCAAATATTTTGTCATGTTGTTGATTTTGTTTGATAAAACAATTGACACTTTATCCATTTTAACTGACACAGAGATTGCCCTGTGCAGACAATGGCAGTGAATTCTTAACTTAGGACAATATGTTTAGAAAATGGTAGAAGAAAATGGATAAGCCAGTCTGTCATAACATATATTTAAAATTGTGAACAGGCACCTTGAGAAATACTATTGTTCATAATGAAATGAGTACAAGTATTTCCATTATATTTACTAAAGCTACATATAACATCTACCACATAGTGCTTTAATTCTTATTCTTAAAAGTTATAATGATTCCAAGAATTGATTTTATTGAACAGTTTGTTTATGGAAGTGGTGGTGTCTGGCAAATGAAACCACTTCTAGGAAGAGTGCTCATTTATCTTCCTTGGATTTCAACCAAACACATTTCAGAGATAATGTATCTACAAAAGTTTAACTTGACTGGCATAAGGTTTAAGTAGAAATATTCCATTCAAATCTCTATCCATATCTATATCCATATCTATTATGCATGCTGCCCATTTGTAAAGACACTCATGACTCAGGATAGTGGATCTTAACTTTGCATATTGGAATTACTTGGTAGCTTAAAAAGATACTTGAAATCTGGGTTCCATCATTGGAAGTTCAGATTTAATTGGTCATGGGCATTTGTTCTTGGGTAATGAAATTTTTAAGCTCTCCAGGTGATTCTAAAGTCTAGTAAAATAGTAGAACCACTGTCTTAGGATTTTAAGAAGGCTTGGGTGAATACGGTAATATTTTAGATTTTATAAACGTTCCTTTGAAATGACCATACCTAAACACAGCATGCTGACTTCTTTGAACATGCTTTAACTCATATATGGAATTTAAGAAAAAAACATATGAGAAAGGAAAAAGAGAAAGAAGCCAAGAAACAGAGTCTTAACTGTAGAAAACAAACTGATGGTTACCAGAGGGGAGGTGGGAGGAGGTATGGGTGAAATAGGTGATGGGAATTAAAGAGACACTTATCATGAAGAGCACTGAGTAATGTATAGAATTCTTAAATCATTATATTGTACACCTGAAACTAATTTAACAATGTATGTTAACTATAGGGGAATTACAATTAAAAAAAATAAAAAATAAGGGTGCGTGGCTAGCTCAGTCCATAGAGCATGTGACTCTTGGTCTTGGGGTCATCAGTTTGAGCCCCACATTGGGCCTGGAGCCTACTTAAAAAAAATAAATTAATTAAGTAAATTTAAAAACCTTAATAAAAATAAATTATTTAAAAGCAGATTTGATGACATAAGTATATTGTAATTTAGTTATTATAAGTCCATGATTAAATAAAATATGATTAAAAACTATATTCTCAATATTATTTTGGTTCCTATTAATCATGAGGCTGTTACTGTTAAATTTTCTACTTCTGCATAATGTACTCTTTGTAGAATGGATTTTAAAAAGGCATATTTATTAATGTAGATTGGATTTTAGTGATGTGGTGGTAAATATTTAACAACCAGGTCTTTGAGGATAAATGGCCCTGATTTGTAGTATTTTCTGCTTTCCATGATATATGTACTTCTACTGTGGCCACTCTCAACCTACAACATGATGTCAGCCAGCTGACAAAGTTTCTGAAAATTTAATAGCTGTTGCAAGCTTGAAGCTGGGTCCAGCATACCATTAGAACACACCACTTGCATACGTCTAGCTTTTTGTAGTAAACACTCTTACACAAATATGTCAGTTAATCCTCAAACTCACACAGTGATAGAGTAACAGTGTGATTTGTTCCAATTCAAAGGAAGGAAATAAGAGTCTTAAAGAAGATTTAAGTTCCTGAGAGGAGACGAAATCCATAAGTCAAACAGAGAAAGACATGTATTATATGATCTCACTGATATGAGGAATTCTTAATCGCAGGAAACAAACTGAGTGTTGTTGGAGTGGGGGGTGGGGTGGGAGGGATGGGGGGACTGGGTGATAGACACTGGGGAGGGTATGTGCTCTGGTAAGTGCTGTGAATTGTGCAAGACTGTTGAATCTCAGATCTGTACCTCTGAAACAAATAATGCAATATATGTTAAGAAAAAAAAAAGAAGAAGAAGAAGAAGGTAGCGGGAGGGGAAGAATGAAGCGGGGGAAATCGGAGGGGTAGACGAACCATGAGAGACGATGGACTCTGAAAAACAAACGGGGTTCTAGAGGGGAGGGGGGTGGGAGGATGGGTTAGCCTGGTGGTGGGTATTGAGGAGGGCACGTTCTGCATGGAGCACTGGGTGTTATGCACAAACAATGAATCATGGAACACTTCATCTAAAACTAATGATGTAATGTATGGGGATTAACATAAGAATAAAAAAAATTTAAAAAAAAAGAAGATTTAAGTTTCTCAAGTCTGGCTGCAACCATCAATATAAAATTTTGAACATCTACTATGAATCAGGTGCTATTCTTCCATCTGTAGATTCATGGCAATATCCCTACCCTCAAAGAGCCTATATTTTACTCTGAAAAGACAGAAAAATCAGTAAATCAACACATAGGATAAGCTTACTAGTTCATAGGAGTTACGAGGAAAATGAGATTGATGCTGTGGTACAGAATGACTGTTACAGGATTTTTTTTAGGTTGGACCATAGACAAGTTTTCTAACTTAAGTTGTATATGAGGTATTCAAAGTAATGAAGCTCCAGGGGGAGTGTTCTGAGGAAAAGGAACAACAGAAAATGTGCTAAAAGGAGTATAAGCAAGGAGTTTCTAAGGTACAACTAAGGATGTAGTGGGTACCTACTAAATGTAGTACAGATAAGAAGTTGGGAAAGGTTGACAGAAAACAGGCCTTATTATGGGTCTTATAGTTTGGATTTTATTCTACCTGTAATGGAAAGCCACTTGGAGGTTTTAGGCCTGGGAATGATGAGATCTGAAGTATGATTCAAATGATAACCCCAGCTACTCTGATCAGGGGATGAGTGGGGGTTGGGAGGTGCCATAGTTCAGGCTTTGATTCATGGTGATGTACAATAGAGCAGATTTCCAAGTTATGAGTTGTGCAGAGGTATCAGTCTTCTAAGCCCTCAACAGCAGTTTGGTGGATCTAAGCATACTTGTCCCAGTTGGCCGATCACTTCAGCTTCAAGCCAGGGTTGATAAAACTGGTATCAATGTCCCTTTGCCTGGCATATAAGGGAAAACACTGGAAAGTGGTTAGCAGTGAATATAGTAAGATAAATTTGGATTATGGATATAATTTGAAGGTAAGGATATCTATATTTGTTGATCATTTCACTGTGGGACTTAAAGAAAAGGATATACCAAAGACTCTTAGTCAGATAGGAAATGGATGAAACACTCAAAGAGTAGACAAAAAGAGTTTTAATAAATGGACTATTTACAAAGCTGAAGAAAATTAAAGTGATACCAAAAGGAATGATGAATTGCCCTGGGATTCTCAACAGCAGGAAGGTATTATAAACCATAAAAGTGCTATGTAGTGGTAATTTTCACTTTAAAATACCACTTTGAAAAGTCAGAGAAACTTCCAAATGGATATATGTAAAACCAAAAATGCTTTGGATCTGATTGAGAGTTAGGATGGAAAAAAGTAATCCTATCACAGTAACATAGTTGTTTTTGTTCGTTTGTTTGTTTGTTTTTTCCTGTTTTCCTCATCCTCTAGTGGGCATGGGATATTTTGGAATAATAAAACATTGATCTCATTATAAGAAAAGTAATCTGTATTAGCAAGAGAAAATTTTCTTGTAGATGGTTCACCTTGAAGTATCTTAAAACCCTAAGTATACTTCGAGAGAATACCATAAATATCTACTCTACCTCCCCCTGATATAGAACCTCGAGATTTCAATATCTTGAAAATCCTCAGTCAAATTTTTCTTGACGTAGTGTTTGGATTTTGATTGTTAATCACCCAAACCAAAGCCTTGCCAAATCATGATCTTTCATTCTACATCTGGCATTTGTGTTCTGTTCCTCTCACTGCTCATTAGTGTAACTATTTTTTTTCCCCAATGTTTCTTTCTTTCTTTTTTTTTAAGATTTTATTTATTTATTTGAGAGAGAGAGAATGAGAGACAGAGAGTACAAGAGGGAAGAGGATCAGAGGGAGAAGCAGACCCCCCGCCGAGCAGGGAGCCTGATGCGGGACTCGATCCCGGGACTCCAGGATCATGACCTGAGCTGAAGGCAGTCGCTTAACCAACTGAGCCACCCAGGTGCCCCAATGTTTCTTTCTTAAAAAAGAGGCTTAGGGGCACCTGGTTGGCTCAGTTGGTTAAGCTTCTGACTCTTGATTTTGGCTCAGGTCATGCTCTTAGGGTCCTGAGATTGAGTCCCATGTCAGGCTCCATGCTTGGCAGGGAGTCTGCTTTGGAATCTCTCTCTCTCCCTCTATCCCTCACCCCCTCACCCCCCACTCCCATGGGTTCTCTCTCTCAAATAAATAAATAAATCTTAAAAAAGTAGGTTTAGGTAAAGAGGCTAGTAGCTAATCTGATATTATAGCTTGGTTAGAGATCAGTGGATTCCTCAGTAATGATTATCATGATGTTTTTAGTCTAGAAGTTGCAGAAGGAAGACAGAGGTTTTTTTGTTTTGGTTTTTTTTTTCTTCCTGATTCTTACCTTCTTATTGGTGTATACGTGTTTCTTATCTTTCAGTTTTGGTTTTGTTTGTTTTGTTTTTAAGATTTTATTTATTTATTTGAAAGAGAGAGAGCAAGCACAAGGGAGCTACAAAGGGAGAGGGAGAAGTAGACTCCCCACTGGGCAGGGAGCCTGACACAGGGCTCAACTCCAGGACCCTGAGATCATGAGCTGAGCCGAAGGCAGACATTTAACCTACTGAGCCACCCAGACACCCCATTGTCTTTCAGTTTCTAATTGAACTAACTTTCATTGAACTAAATTTACTTGTGGTCATATCGATATACCATATCAAATATCTCAAAGTAGTCAAGACTTCCTTGTGTTTTGTTTTGTTGTTATTCAAGTAGATTAACATAGATGTACCAATATATATAACTAAACAAAAGGAATGCACATATGTCAAGCACTAAGAAAAATCCAAATGTTGGAATTACAGACTTGCAAACATAAGCACTGAGTTAGACTGGTTTCACAGATGGGTAAGAGAGACAGAGAAGAGGACACGATAGAGGGAGAGAGAGAGAGAGAGGGAAAGTGTTTGAATTAACATTATTATCTTCAAAATGGAAGTGGTGAAAATAATCCAGATATTAACAGGTATGCCATTAGTGAAGCTCCCAGGTTCATGATATGGCCTAGATAGCTAACTCTTACTTTTGCCGGGGTACTAAGGGTTATTGACTGTGGAGTCAAGGTTTATGATAGTTTGATTGTTATGTGTATTAGATAGATGTTTCTGAGTTTAGGATATTAATATTGTCATACCTGAGATTGACACATATATAATAGCCTTAGCCTTTTACTATAAATGTACATTCAAAATAAGTAGTTGACTGGCTAATTACAAAATAATTTTTCTTTTAAAATGGTAATTTTGACATTACTGGCTTAATCAATTTAATTCAGTCTTCTCAGGTTCTTTTTCGTTAACTATGATTATATTCATCTGTTATATCTGGCTTTTCTTAGTTTTCTGACAAAAATATAGCCAAGAAAGACATAAAATTTGGACAGTTAAATTGCTTAGAAAATAAAATATTGCTTAATTTTTATTATTAATTATTTGTAAAGATAAACCCATTGTAAAGAGTCTCAGGGTACATGCCAATTAAATATTTTTAAGTCATTAAAATAAAAATAGCTGCAGCATAAGAATTTTAATTGCCAACTGATGTCTTTTGGCCTAAAAAGTTAAATTTTATAGTATGCCCTCAAGGTCAAAACAAGAATTTCTGGAAAATAAGTAGGCAGGTAGTCAGCAGCACTTACTGATTTCTCCTTCTGGTAAAAGTTGAAGCCATGAACCTAGTGAGCTTTTGATTCCTGAAAACAGGACTTTTGGTTCCTAAACCTTAGGTGGAATGGATATTTGAAAATCATGTAGAAGCAATGCCATATATCACTGAGGAATTTGGCATGTTCCTATATAGACAGGCATTATATCTCTTCCTATCGAATCCTACTATTTATTTATTTATTTGTATGTATGTATGTATGTATGTATGTATGTATGTATGTATGTATTTTGGCCTGCTTGGGTGCTATCTGGTACCAGTAAAAACCTACATCCCCACAATTCTACTTATTAATTTATTAAGTAATTATTTGAAAAAAAAAACTAGTTGATCGCAATTGCTAAAATAGTATGCCTTTTACCTACAAATGTGGGTCTGATGTCATATTTTCCCTGGATAGCTCTAGCTGGGGGGTATTTCAGATGGTGTTTTAATTTCCTTACAAAGGAGCAAAAGATCTGAATCTAACTAACTAAAGCAAAAATCAGTTTTAAAAATAGAATTGAAATATATGATTAGAGAGATACCACTCACTGTATCAAAAGAAATGCCTAAAACTAGACTTTGAGGAGGAAAAAATATAAACCAAGTGAGCTCATCAATCTCAGCAGGAGAATTCAGTACTTCTTATTCAGGGCACTGACATCATAATTAACCAGAATTAGCTGTTCATAACATTCTTTCCTTGTATAATTCCATGTAAGAATTTAATGCCTAGGGATACAGTTTGATTATCATGGTTGGTGCACATGCCAAACATTTAATTGGGGCATGACACTGGAACAGGTCTGCTGATGCTGTTCCCACAAGAACCATGTCTAGTGGCAAATTTGCAATGTAAACTTTACCAAGCAAAGTCAAAGACAAGTGCTACTACTAAAGAATAATAGAAGAAAAAAATTAGATATCCTCAGAATATATTATTTTTTTCTCAATATTATTTTCTTTCCACCAAAACCTGGAGTGACCGATAATATTTCTCTCAAGAGAAAAAATTTGCTATTTACTATGAATAGGCTGCCTGTGTGGAACATCTTATAAGTGTGGTTTATAGGAAAAAATAAAAGCAATGAATTGATTTCATCAGTTTCTGTATTAATAGGGATCATCCTTAATGTTAAACCATATTTATATTATTTTAAACTGATATTTGTGTATTTATTAACTTCAGTTTAACCTCATGAAGCAGAGACTTAATTTTTTTCTCACTAGGCCTAGACCTGGACTGTATTTCCCAGGCTCCCTTGCAGTTAGGCAGGTCATGCGACTGTGTTTTAGTCAAAGGAACTTAAGTAGAAATGATGGGAGCCACTGCCAGATTGACCTGCTGAAACCCTCCATAACTTTTCCATCTATGTTCTTCCCTGTGCTGACTGACAAAATGAAGAAAGCTCACTGGAAACTACATATTGAAGATGGCAGAGTTGTCAATCACCAGGATCACTGAAAGACTATGCTGAACAACAAACTATCCTCCCACCATCACCTCCTTGGGTTAATATGTGAATAAGAAACTCCTAATATTTTTGTGCCTTTGTAAATATTTGTTTCAACAGCTATAGTTAACTCACTTAATAGTCCTCATAGGATATATTTTACACTGTAAATTTAGCCTTTTCCTAAATACTTATTTTACTGTCATTATACATGTCTAAGGATAAGAGTCTTATGAGTTAAGGATTAAACCCAAAGAAACCAACTGATGCCCACACAATAGTGCCTAGCCAGTGCTTCTTGCAGAAGGTTTCCTGAATGATGCCCATACTCGTGAGAATGATGTACTACACATGAGTGAACAGGTCAAGTTTCTTATGAGCAGCTTTCAGTTGACAAAGTTCTAGAAGCCCTCTATAGTCAGCAGCATCTCATCACTAATGTTAGATTTAATTATGTCTCATAAATAGGATTCATTCATAAACAGAATAAGAGAGTGAGAGGGAGAGATATTCACATTGTATCTTGGAAACAAATAATTGGTTCTCTTACCTTTCTGCTCCTTCCACCCTGTATCACTTCTGCCATGGAAGTAAGAAAATGCTCCCTTATAATTACTACCTAGATGGGGTGCCTGGGTGGCTTAGTCCATTAAGTATCCGACTCTTGGTTTCAGCTCAGGTCATGATCTCAAGGTTGTGAGATCCGGTGCTCAGCATGGAGTCTGCTTGAGAATCTCCCTTACTATCCCTCTGCCCCTCTTCCCAGTCATACTCTCTCTCAAATAAATAAATAAAATCTTAAAAAAAAAAAAAAGAGGAAAACCTGGGTGGCACAGTAGGTTAAGCGTCCGACTCTTGGTTTCAGCTCAGGTCATGATCTCAGGGACATGAGATTGAGCCCTGCATCAGGCTCCAAGCTCAACACAGTCTGCTTAAGACTCTCTCTCCCTCCTCAAATAAATAAATAAATCTTAAAAAAAAAGAAGTATCATTACCTAGTTACATTGCAATGTACTATTATAAAGGCTAAGTATACCATTTTCTTGTATTTCTTCTTCTTTCCTGTCCCACCCCTACCCAATTGGTGTTGATAACAAAATGAGTAGGCCAAACATAAAACCTAGGAGAATAAGGGAGTTTGCACATGGATTTTTTTTAACTGACTGAGACATTATTTATTTTATTATCTAAGAATATATGTTTATAAGTACTCATATTTCATTACTTTATTTGGATAGTAAATTTTACTGGGAGAGAAACTCTGGAAAAAAACTCAAAACCTTAAAACCATACCCCTTCCTTCTATACCTTGGCTTCTTCTTTGGGATAAGACAATACCATTCTTTTTTTTTTTTAAGATTTTATTTATTTATTTGACACAGAGAGAGACAACGAGAACAGGAACACAAGCAGGGGGAGTGGGAGAGGGAGAAGCAGGCTTCCCGCCGAGCAGGGAGCCTGATGCAGGGCTCGATCCCAGGACCCTGGGATCATGACCTGAGCCGAAGGCAGACGCTTAACGACTGAGCCACCCAGGCGCCCACGACAATACCATTCTTAATATAAAAACTAGAGAGGGTATTTGAAGCACATGGCTCTTTCTGGATCCCCTAAAGCACAGGACTACTTGGTGCTGAGTTGAGGACCAGAACAGGATTCCCTAATAACCAGGGATGGCTCAGCATTGAGATAATCAAGGATCCATACCTTCCTGCTCACATAGGCTCTTTTTTTTTTTTAAGATTTATTTATTTATTTAAGAGGGAGAGAAAGAGAGTAGGGTGAGGGGGGGAGAGAAAGTGAGAAAGAGAATCCTAAGTAGCCTCCATTAGGAGCCCAAAGCGGGGCTTGATCTCATGACCCTAAGATCATGATCTGAGCTGAAATCAAGAGTCAAATGCTTAGTCGACTGAGCCACCCAGATACCCTCACATAGATTCTTGATAAGACCTACTTGGTCTTTCTGGATCTGGAAAGGAGCTACCAAATTGTGCCAGTGGGTTTCAGGTTCTGAGGCTAGGAGACGCTTGACAAATGCAGCCAGTGAGACTTGGAAGCAAAGAGCATTTTTCTCTGGCCTCAGGAAACAATTGGCAGTTGAGAGTTTGTCTTCTGCTTTATCAGAGGCATAGAAAGAGCTGTGCCTTCTGGTGACTGTTCCTTTGTCCAGTCTACCCTAATGACAATCTGATCACTAAGCATATGGAAGGAAAAAAATATATATACTATCCTTAAGAGCACATGAAACCACAGGAAGGAATAACAAACAAAAGCCAGAGATCAACTTGCTCCTGTTGAAATAAAGTCACTGGAGTCAGAAGACAACAATCTTAACAAAATGATAAAGGCTCTTGTGGAGCATCAATTAAGTTATTAAAATCATGATATTAACAGTTTGAAACTCTTTTAACCATTTGGAAGACTAGGTCATCAGTATTCAGCACCAAGTTAGTGGCATGGCAGATCATGTGAAATTAATAGCTCAGAACTCACAGGAAAAAAAAAAATAGAGATGACATGTAATGGAAACAAGTTTATAGGATAGTTGTCAGAGATATAATATGAAAATAATATGTGTTTTAGAAAAGGAAACGGAATATATGATATAGAAGAAATGATTACATAAATCAAAGGGGGCAACTTATCTGATCCAAAGAATTAAAAATCACAGGGCACCTGGGCGGCTCGGTTGGTTAAGCTTCTGACTCATGATTTTGGCTCAAGTCATTATCTCAGGTGAGATTGAGTCCCACATCGCCGAGGTGGTGAGTATGGAGCCTGCTTGGGATTCTCTGTCTCTGTCCCCATCTGCCCCTTCCATGCACCCCCCCCCCCAACTTGCATGCACTCGTGCTCTCTCACTCAAAAATAATAATAATAAAAAAAATCTCATCAAGTCACAGGCAGGATTAATTAAAAAAATGCCTTTAGCATCAGAGTGAATTGAATACCTTGAATTCCAAGGATAAAGACAATAATCCACAGCCTCCAGTAAATTACACAAATTACTTCTGAAAGAAAATGAAACTATCATCGGCTTTTCACTGGTAGTAATACAAGGTAGAAGTCAGTGGGACAGAGAAATATACTCAATCTGCTAATAATATACTCACATAAGGTAAAATTTTTCTTTTAGGGCAAAAGAAAATATTTAAGAAAACAAAATTATTTTAGATTGTATATTAATGGCATATGCCACAGAGGAAAATAGTTGAAAAACTAATTTGACCAACTGGAAACAGAACAAAACCGGAAATATCAAGGTAGGGAAAAGGGGGAGAGAAAATAATTATGATTAATAAATTTTAACACCCGTTAATCTTAGTATATGTTAATGGAAGAATGATTAGACGTTTAAAAAGGGCAGTGTTGTAAGTGTATACTATAAGGGAAAACCTAATAATAACTTGTACCAGTTATTAAGCAAGATAACAACACCTAGGAGCTGGGTTGTAGTTTGAGGTGGGGAAAAAAGACTCTCTAAAAGTCCACTGTGAAAAGTGGGCTAAAGAGTGGGTCAGAAACAAAAGGCAAATAGAGTATTTAGTGGAGATAAATAAATATAAGTAACAGAAAGTTTCCACTTTTTGCCATGAAGAGTAATAAATACTAAATGGAAAGCAACAAATTCGTATTAGAAGGGATCTTAGAGAAGGTGACTGTCATTGCCATTGGAAATATGAATTGTCCAATTTATTGACAAGTGATCTAGCAATAGCAATCACACTTAACAATGTCCATGTTTTAGACTCAGTACCTTCATTTCTTGGCTATCTATTCTATAAAAGTAAAGGATTAAGAAGAAAAATGCAGAAGGTACAGAAGTGAAGATATTTATTTCAGCTGTGTTCATAGGAGTAAATAAAACCCGGAAATAATCTGAATGTCCATGAAGAGAGGAATGGTGTAAAATCATTGTGAAATCACATACTTTAGTTTCATATGAAGCTCCTGAAACGATTAAATTACATACATTTTTTATTTACTCAAAGGTATGTACCATATGTATGTTTTCATGCAGGTAAATCAGGTAGTGGAAAAAGGTATGTATATGACCTGTTTTTAGGATTAAACAGGACCCAAAATGTGTAAAACATGTTTTGTATATACTGTGTATATTGTTATAAAGGTATCTGAGTTCTGTAAAAAGAAAATGATCTTGGAATGGTTTTCTGGCTTGCATATTTCTGGAATTTTCTGAAACATTATTCTGCTGCATTTCTACACAGATTCAGCACTGATAATGTGAAAAAAAAAGAGGATTTTTAGATGGCTTTATGTTATCAGATTTTCAACTAAACTCAATTCAACTAGATTTGTTATTTTTTTGTTAAATGTGTATGTTTTTAAATCCACACACAGCCAGGTTTTGCAATTGATTTGGATTGAGCTAAATTTATTTATCGGTATTTAGAAGAACTAAAGGGTGTGTTTGTATATGTGTGTATATATGTGTGTGTATATATACACACACATATATACACACATATGAATGTATAAAATAACATAAAGAACTAAAATTACTCTTGTACTAATAGTAATAGAAAATTAGATTAGACTCAAAATCTTGGATAACCCATTAAAATGACCATGAATTCATGAAATTAGCAGGGAATTAATTGACTGTCATGATTTTTTTTTCTTTCTCATTCACATTTTTCAGTTGCTGAAAATTTCCAATAGGCTCAATTGTGCTAATATTATTTGAGGTTAACAAAATGATCAGGAGTCATTCTTAGGTTTCCAGGTGAGTGATTAATTAAAATCTGTATCTCAATTGATGAACTATTATCTACATAATTCCACCTTCCATGTGTAAGAGTAGCCTAAAGTAACCATTTCTAAATTTTAGTAACAATGAAACATGTTTTAACATAGTCAATCAAATTGATTGGGCATGCAATTCAATTTTATGAAATAATATGCACTGAATTCAGTAGAATTAGTTGTTATAAAATTTTCTGACAGGAAGTATTAGCTTTCTTAAACTCTTTATTTTATTGTCTCAAAATTAATTCATATTTTTCCACAAATCTTTTACAGCCACTCTGTCTTTCTCCCTTTCATTCCAGAAGCATTTCATTAGATTTCACAAATGAGCGAGCCTGTGAACAGTGAACTGAAATAAATGTGGTTTGATTCACTACTTCCCTTTCATTAGGCTAACATGTATTAGATTACTTCTGTTAATCCAAGTGTATAGAATTTAAAAAAGAAAAGACTTCTTTTAAAAAGGTTGTAAAACCAAACATAGATTTGAGCCACATATCCATTATTATTCCAAAAATTAATGCAAGTATAAATTTGGTCTTTTCCAAAAATGCTTAGTAACATGTATTATGAGAGCCAGTATTTAAACTCCATTTGTTGATTTAATGTTTGGATGCATATTAATAAGACATCTAAATCAAATATCTCTTATTAGTAAAAACAATTTTCGCATGTTAATTGCTACAATAAGTGGCTATTTTAAGGCACATCATAACATGTTTAGATATAATTAGGAACAAGTGATCCTTTGAAAGGGCAAAAGTGAGGGGCACCTGGGTGGCTCAGACAGTTAAGCGTCTGCCTTCAGCTCAGGTGATGATCTCCAGGTCCGGGGATCGCAGGGAGTCTGTTTCTCCCTCTTCCTCTGCCTCTCTCCATTGCTCCTGCTTTGTCTCTCTCTCTCCTCTCTGTCTCAAATGAATAAATTAAAAAAAAAATGAAAGGGCAAAAGTGATTTTGCAATTTTTGAAAATGATTTACCAATTGTATTCAAAATCAAAAAAACTAGTGATCTCAAAGTTAAATGAACAAGGTTGAGTTTAATCAAGTTAGTATTTTTTTCTGTTTATCTCATATTTCCCTTTAGTGTTCAGGATCGTATCAGAAGGGTAGATCATGGGTTTCTAGAACTCTCTAGTTTGATATGAATTAAGATGTTCATCAGTGGGTGCCTGGGTGGCTCAGACGGTTAAGCGTCTGCCTTCGGCTCAGGTCATGATCGCAGGGTCCTGGGATCAAGTCCCGCATCGGGCTCCCTGCTCCTTGGGAGCCTGCTTCTCCCTCTGCTTCTCTCTCTCTCTCTCTCTCTCTCTCTCTGTCTCTCATGAATAAATAAATATATAAAATCTTAAAAAAAAAGATGTTCATCAGTTATTTATTTTATTTTGAAAGTCTTTATTTTATTTTGAATGTGAACACAAAATTTTATATAAATTTATAATGATACAGATATTTAAATTCAGTATCTTCTTTTTTAGGTCATGTTTCCCAATATTGTCAATCCGGTATTTAGAATTATGTAATATTTTTAATATAGTTACATAAACATTTATACTATAATTGATATTTACACTATTATACTATGTTCACTCATTCTGAATATATGGCTTACTTTTTTTCTTTTTACTTTACAAAAACGATACCTCATTACCTATATTTACACATCTCAACTTTCTTTTACAAAATGGAAATTGATCAGAGTAACTGATATATCTATCAGTGATTCTTTACGTGGCTACATGGTATTCCATGGCATGGATATACTCTGATTTATTTTCCCATAACTCTATATTTATCCTTGTTTTGTGCTGTAAACACTGGTATTGTAAATATCATTGTAAATGTGTCCTTGCACACTACATTTGTTTCTGCGTAAAAGGTTTTTAATTTCTTAATTAAATGTATAAAATCTTAATATTCTCAATTTCATATTGTCAGATTACATCAAAGTAACTATAAGACATTGCATTACCGACAGTATTTAGTGAGAGTATTCTCTTCTCCTTCATTCTCTGACAGTAATAGAAGTTATAGCTCATTTTAACTTTTGCCTTTCTGATGAGTGTTAAGTGATATGCCATTATCCTGTAAGAGGTATGTTATTATCAAACAGTCATTCTCTCACTACTTGTGAGTTCAGTTCTTTTGCACCTTTATTGGAACTCTTACTTTTGTTAGAAATGTAAAATGGTATAACTATTTTGGAAAACATATTGGCATTTTCTCTAAAAATTAACTGTAAACCGACCATATGTTTCAGTCATTTCTTTCCTACGTATTTACCAAAAAATGAAACCATACCTCTATACGAAGACTTGAACATGAATGTTCATGGCAGCTTTATATTTAATTCTCCAAAACCTGAAATAACACCAAAGTCCCTCACAGGTGAATGGATACATTTTGATATACTCATACAATGAAACTCTACCCATAAATAACAAGAATGAACTACTGATACACACACAACATGGGTGAATCCCAAATCACTACACTGAGTGAAAGAAGTGGGACAGCGGAAGAGTGCATGCTAAATGATTCCATTCATATAAAATTCTAGGAAATGCAAACAAATCTATAATGACAGGAAGTGGACTAGAATTTGCCTAAGCACTGTGGGAGAGTCAGAGCGAGTGTAGAGGATTACATTAAGGCAGGACTAATCTGTTGGGAGTGACGAATATGTTTATGGCCTTGATTTTGGCGATATATCAAAATTATCAAATTATACCATTTAAATATGTAAAATTTGTCATATGCCTCTTATAGCTCAATAAATCTGTTTTTAAGAACTTTTAAAAAGCAAAAATAGGGACACCTGGGTGGCTCAGTCGTTTGAGTGTCCAGCTCTTGATTTTGGCTCTGGTCATGATCTCAGGGTTGTGGAATCAAGCCCTGCTTTGGGCTCGGTGCTCAGCAAGGAGTCTGCTTGAGATTTTCTCTCGCCTTCTCCCTCTGTCGCTACCCCCACTGGTGTGTCTGTGTGTGCTCTCTCTCTTTCTCTTTCTAAAACAAATACATCTTAAAAAAAGTAAACCTAAAAGAAGCAAGAATAAACTACTTATTTCAGGTTTTGTTTTTTTTTTTAGATTTTATTTATTCATGAGAGGGAGAGAGAGAGCACAAGCAGGGGGAGGGACAAAGGGAGAGGGAGAAGCAGGCTCCGCTTCCCCAGCTAGCAGGGAGCCCAGCTTGGGTCTCAACCCCAGGACCCTGGGATCACAACCTAGTGGAAGGCAGACACTTAACTGACTAAGCCAACCAGGCGCCCCCCTCCCTTCAGCTTGTATGATCAATGTTAAAATGTAATATTCAATCATTATGAAATAATTTATATTTGAAAAAATACTACCTTATGTATTTACATACAAAAATGTTAAATAGTACCTACATTTTTCAGACTTTGAGCTTGAATGGATTAAACATTCAAAAAGTACATAAATTTTCAAATCATCTAAATTCAAAGTAAATTCAAAAAGCAATAAATGCAATGCTAAGTAAAATAAATTCATTAATATTTGAGTTATCCTGGTTTTGCAGTCAAGTCTCAGGATCAGAATCTCAGCTGCACTACTTACTAGTAGTTAGAACATAATATAGCCACAGGGCGCTTGGGTGGCACAATCAGTTAAGTGTCTGACTATTGATTTCAGCTCAGGTCATGATCTAAGGATCATGATCTCAGTTTTGTGAGATCAAGCTCCATGTTAGGCTCCACACTCAACACAGAGTGTTTGAAATTCTCTCTCCCTCTCCCTCTGCCCCTCCCACTCATGGCTCTCTCCAAAATAAATAAATAAATCTTAAAAAAATAAAAGAGCATAGTATAGTCATTTAATTTTTCCATGGCCCATATGTAAAATGGGAATAACAATAATACCTAACTTACATAATTGTGGTAAGGATGACATGAACAAATATATGTAAATATTATAACACATTCTAATAAATGATAAATCAATGTAATAAATACAAAATAATTATTATTTTATTAGAACCTTTGATGAAAGTCTATGCTATTTTTAATTGCTTTGTTCTTTACCTTGTTTACCTTGTTTACCTTCTCTAAGTTGGGCAGTTGGCTTCAGTCACCTAAAATTTTGTCCTATTGTGTACCTTAAGAGGAAAGTAAATGAAGATATGTAAATTTAATGACAGGTTAAATATTGTCTCTTTTTGTCCCAGCACAGTACAATGCAATATATAGTAGAAAAAGGAAATACAGTTTTAATGATCACAGATGTTGGTCCTTAAATACTTTCAAGTCTACTGAAGAGCTATGCAAAGCATACTTTGAATACTTTATTAATTAAACTGCACAACCTATTAAGTGTTATACAAACAGATGTTCTTTTTTTCTAACAACAAAAAAAGCAATTGTGATTCAGGAAATGTAATTTTTCCAAATCATAAATGACATGGAGGCAGAAATCAAGTCAAGGTATAGAATATCTGTAAGATAAGAAAGCACATGTATATAGCTAATTTAAAGGATGAGGGAGAACATCAAAAGACAATTAATGTATTTTCTTATTTCATACACTGATGTCACCATGACTTTCTTTTGGAAATATCAGCGGTATCTTCAAATAGGATACCAATTTATCAAAATATTCAGCAATATATTAATCTATATTTATAAAAATATTAAATATAATGACATTACTTTTACCTTCCTCAAATTCTCTGTAACAGTCATATCATTCTAAGAGTCTAAAATACGTTCTTAGGAAAGTTAATTAACTTTAAAAAGTTCCATTTGTATTCTGAAGACCACTTAGGGTAGTTTTCCTGGGGCCCCTGGGTGGCTCAGTTGGTTAAGTATCTGCCTTCGGCTCAGGTCATGATCCCAGGGCCCTGGGATGGAGCCCCACATTGGGCTCCCTGCTCAGTGGGGAGTCTGCTTTTCCCTCTCCCTTTGCCCCCCCCCCACTTGTGGTCTCTCCCTTTCTGTCAAATAAATAAATAAAATCTTTTTTTAAAAAAGGCTAGTTTTACTTATGGAAATAGTTTATTATGAAGATAATCTTAGGTATAGTCTTGTTTGAGCACCTATGGTATTGTCCAGAAAACAATTCCATCAATTAAAATTATAACAAAACTGATTTAAATATTTTATTTTAGTTTCTTTCCAGATTCAAGAACACTTACACAATCATTTAAAATATATATTATTATTTAAACATTTTAAATTAAGCTTTATGGGCTAAGGCAAATAGAAGCATTATAGGATAAATATTCTAATAAATTTAATAATTATATTGGGAGATGATGAAGCAATGTGTCCAATTTTAAATATCTTAGTAATTAAACTTTCCATTTATAGCTTTCAAATTTAAAAAATGTTGAGCTTATTATAATTATAATGAAATATTGCACACAATTATATGAACTTTAATAATTAATATCAGTGTATCGTCCATGAAACTTTATGGAATGTTGAAAAGAAGTAATTAGAGGAAAGAAAGAGTTTATGTTAGGAGGTTAATGCCTTCAAAACTATATAGAAGACATAAAATTTTGGGACAGTTGCTATTTGACCTTTAATTCTAACAATGAGAACATTATTTTATGCTGATTTTAGTTATTAGGGAAAAAAACCTCAACTTTTTGGAAGTTGATGTTACTTCATTTTAGTAGCCTTCAGTGATGGTAGAGCTTGAATCTTCCAAGACTGTCTACAATTTTAAGCATTACTTTACTGATCCAATCTTCAAAATAAATATCATTTAATAACAAGAGGTATTTTAAAGGCACATTGACTCTGTTCCTACATTTTGCTAGATGATATATAGAGTGATTTCTCTGACACAAAAAGCAGGGTCCAAATGAATAGCAACAGGAAGTGGTATCCATTGTGACAAACTCTCTAAAGACATTCATATTATTGTTCTTTTCTTCATGATTCTGGTCAAACAAAACATTCTTCATTTAATTAAGATTTGATTAGGATTGAAGAAATCATATTAACTTTTTACAGGTACAAGAAAAGCCCCAATGGCCAGTGTAGGACATTTTGAATTAAATTTTATAATGATGATATGGGGTTGCTATTAGCAAAGGCATCATTGTGTAGATGAATACAATAAATAAATAGGCATAGTCATAATTCTTTTTGTATTATATTTGTTTTTAGTAAAACATATATGAATGGGCCAATATCCTTCTATTACATATCTTAAATGCATTATTTAGGAACATGATTTTTTAACACCTCATTCCCTTTTAGGTCCACTTCACTTGTTTTCATAGATGGTAATATTTTATTCCATCACAATTTGACTGCTTTAACTTTCTTTCTTTTTCTTTTTCTTTTTTTTTTCCAGTTGCAAACAAGATTAACATGAATTGCTTTGTACACATATCCGTGAGCATCTATACAAAAATTAGAATAGGACAAAATAATAAGGAATGTTGATGGCAGTGTGTTGCATTTACTGACACTGACAATTTTTTATAATTAGAAAGCTAGGTTCTTATGTAAAATATGATTATTTTCTCCTATAATCTGTCCTTCCAGTTTTTAAAAATGCCATTATATTCCCTTAGTTATAAAAACTAGAGAAGGTAGCAAGGATATAGCCAGGCCAAATAACCAAGAAACAAATATCATTTTCTTCTCAAATAAATCATTCTATAGGAGCAGAACAAAAATTGGAATTAAAAAAACCTTTTATTAAAGAATTTACCAAAAACTCCCTACTAAGTAAAAGGACTGTGTTACATTTAATTATATTGGATGAGATAACCATGAATTAATAACAGAGGGCTACAAGTGATTGGTAAGAGGATTATGAAGGGGAAGGTATAACTTCCAAACTGGTGGGCAAAGGGATAGGGAAACACTATGTTAGATAATACTTTAAGTGTTACAGAATCTTAAATTTAAACAGACATATGACTAGAAGTTTTGTTGCCAAAGAAAGCTGGGAGGTTAGTTCCCAAGAGAATGAGACATTAATATTATTATGATGTACCTCCCAAGATTCAAGGGTGCTTTGTATGCCTGAGAACTTCATTTCATGTGCAGATAGAAGAATGAGCTCTTTCTCAGGGAAAGGGCATATTAACCATATCCTTTACTAAATACAATCAGAATTCCAGTTTACTATTATAGCTGGGTGAATAAAACTGTACAGTGTACCAGAACACTCATGGTCACATAAATGATCAGACCTCTCTCTCTCTCTCTCTCTCTCTCTCTCTCTCACACACACACACACACACACACACACACACACACACACACAATCTATCTATCTTTATGCAGATCTGTATGGGAATTATTTTAAAATTAGAATGTTACTGAGCATTGAATCAGGTAAGAGGGGCTAGATAAGTGAATATTTTGATGACATCAGACCAAGATATATCCATTTCTGAAGGAGGGATTGAGATACTCAAATTCTATTGATGTATGCTCATTTATTATGGATAGAATTTGTGTGGATGGTAAGAACTTCTTTTCAGTAGCTGTTCCTCTATGTCTGCAAGGTTGTCTTGTGCATAATATATTTCTTCCCAATATATTAATACACTCTATCAGGTTAAATCTGATACTGTCTTCCTGTCAGAGAACTTTTCCTATGTCAACTTTTGTTTATAATGCAATTATTTGTAGCTCATATAATACAATCTTTACCTAAAGTTAGGTCCCACTGAAAGCCCAATGTACTGATAACTGATGAACACACATTCAAAGATGAAATCAGGGGACCCTTGGGACACCTGGGTGGCTCAGTGGGCTAAGCGTCTGCCTTCAGCTCAGGTCATGACCGCAGGGTCCTGCGATCGAGCTCCACATTGGGCTCCTTGCTCAGCAGAGAGCCTGCTTCTCCTTCTGCCTGCCGCTCCCCCTGCTTGTGTTCTCTCTCTCTCTGACAAATAAATAAATAAAATCCTTAAAAAAAGATGAAATCAGGATGAAAACTGATTTTATGGTAGCCTTAATAGATGTATTTCTACTTGTTTAGGATGTCTAGATATGTAAGGAAGATGAGAAATAGAAAGTCTTATGTGAAATTTTCTGGTTCATGATTTGTAATATTTTGGAATTTAAACAAGGGGTTGGCCATGACTTTATTAGAGAGCAATATGTATAATGCATCCATTTATTAAAATTTGGATACTTATTTAGTTGAGCATTTTGTTTCTTATTATTATGATATATGATATTTACATTAATGGAATTTCACTAAACTGGGAAATATGAAGTGCTTTCCAGATTCACTCCTACACTGGGAGTCTAAGGCATTGGGGAAATACATCACCATGTGCTCAGCATGACCTATGGATTTTAGTGGATCACAATATAAATAAAATTTGCTCAAAACATAGATGTGCCAACAAGATTGAATGGTATACATGGAGAGCAGAATTATGTGTTACAAAAGAAAGGTCTACATTTTTGTTTAGACTAGAGGGGACCATAAATGCCCACTATGAGCTATACTTAGCTCCCACTGCCATTTTATCCATAAGCTTTAGCTTTAGTAAGCAATTTTCTATTCCTCAGCACAATATGATCACATTTCAGACATTTTAGCTAAGTTGTCTATGCTTTAATGTTTTACAAACCCTCATCTACTCTTTCGTTAAGCTGAAGTTAATCTGTTATCTTGTCTCTGAACTCTATTCTTGAATGCTCTCTCCCATTACAGGACACCGTGTGTATGTGACTGTATTGTAATTAGTTTCAATTGTTTACGAACTATTTAGGTACAAAGATTATCTTGCCCTTTATTGCTTCATAGACAACATCACCATGCCTAATACATGATTTTCACTCTTAAACTAAACATTCAAACAAATAAACTAAATGAGTGAACAATATTACTGGCTCCTAACTTTTCAATTTTCAAGACTTTGGTTTGATATACATGGCTATTAGCATGGAATCCTTTGTTGTTTATTTATACATGTGTATGCATTACCTCTTCTTTCTCAGATAAATGCATTTCAGGAGATTAAAAAAAGACTGTGCAAGATGACAATTTGATGTCAGTATTGTGTGCTCTATTTTAGTATACATTAAGCCTAGTGTCATACATCTGCCTTTATTTCTAGTTAGAAACAATTTCGAAACTCTACAGAATTATACAGAGTAAAACTTTTCTTTTACTAATATACATTATATCTATAATAGGTTTTGATAGCTGATGTGTTATTGCTGAAACATTATCCAAAAACATAAGTTTAAAGTAAAATATATTGCATGAATAAATTTTTCTCTGAAATTTGCAGAGTATATTGCCTAGTTTCAGATGAAGTTCCTAGGAGAATGTCAACAACTTCTAAGAATATTATGAATAATACTTCATGATAAGAAGCTGGTAACTTTTGAAACTCATACACTACAATGTGGCTTAACATAATATATATGCATATCGTGTGTGTGTGTGTGTATGTGTGTGTGTTTGTAATGGAGGTTTTCCTTATCTATTGTAGCTGACATCCATTTGATGTTTCAGGAAGCAGACTAATTTCTTCATTTCTTCGTGTGGTCCTGTAAAGATCTAATATTTTTATTTGTAATTTCACAAGAGAGACAAACATAATTAATAATCAATAACAGATACTGCCCATTGTTTTTATTTCAAACTTACTCATTTTTTCCTCCTGCAATATTTACTTTGTCTTTAATCCCATGCAGTGTATTTTTCACTTCAGCTATTATAGTTTTCATGTCAAGAATTTCAATTTGGATCTTTTTTGACATCTTAAGTTTTGAACTTAAGTTTTGAACACATGAAATGCAATCTACTTAAGTTCTGAACACATGAAATGCAATCTAACATCTGTTTTAATACCCATGCCTGCTAATTCTAATATCTGTGTCAGTTATGGCTCAGTTTTAATTGGTCAACTTTCCTCCGAATTATGGATCATGTTTCCCTATACCTTTAAGTGTCTGGTGACTTTTTTATTGGGTCCTAGTGATTATACATTTTGCCTTGTTTGTGCTGGATATTTTTGCATTCTTATATTCTGAAGCTTTGTTCTGACATGCAATTAAGCTACGTTGGAAACGGTTTGGCTATATCAGGTCTTGTTCTTAAAGATTTGTTAGGCAAGACAACGACAGTTTTTAATACGGGGCTAATTGTTCCCTGTTACTGAAACAAGACTCTTCTATGTGCTCTGCCTAATCCTCCTCGAATTATGAGGTTTTCCAACTTGGTGGATGGGAACAGGCAGTTCCTGGCCCTTCGTAAGTGCCATTTATTTATCCTTTAATGTTTTTGGGTGGTTCTTTCTCCAGCCACAGATAGTTCCCCCAAAGATGAGTAATTTTTCTTCTCTCATCTTTAGCTTTCTCACATGTCAATATGGGAGGTTGGATTTTATGATCTGAGATTCCATATCAATTTTAAATATTCTACTAATTTTGACAATTTTCCAAAGCACGTGAGGGCAATATCTAAAACAATTGTTTAGAAATTGTGCATTTTTTTAAATTGGCTTCAAATACTTCAACACTCCTATCATTGAAAGACAGCGTCTGGGTCTCCTGCCTTCGTGTGTGCATGAACTTAAAACTTTCAAGCAATAGGGTATGACAGAAATTTACCGTGTGACTTGTGAGCCTATGTCATAAAAGACTATGCAACTCCCACTCAATCATGGTAACATTCATGTTGTGGTCCCTCAGTGGCCATGTAAGATATTTGACTATCTACTCAGTGAAATCCCATGAGGGGTCCAAGACCCACGGCAAAGTCTTGAATTTACTCTTGTTGAGAATTCTAGTTGAGTTGCATCTTTGTGTTATTCCAGCCTGGCCACTACACATGTGAATGAAGCAGACTCCAGATCATTCCAGATTTCATGTACTCCCAGCTGAGGCTCCCAATATAATGGAAAGAAAACAGGTATTTCCTTGATTCCTTGTATAAATTCCAGACTCACAGAATTTATGACCATAATAAAATGGTTGCTTTATGCTAGAAATTTTTAGATGTTTTGCTATGTGGCAATAGTAATCAGAAGAACAGTTATGAAAGTAATTAGTTTTATCACTTTACTAAATTGATATGATATTCTATAGAGTTAAATGTCAAATTAAGGTTCTTGTTTCAACTGAAACCTGCAAATTTTATGTTCAATTAAGATAACTTCCCTGACAGGGCGCCTGGGTGGCTCAGTTGTTAAGCATCTGCCTTCGGCTCAGGTCATGATCCCAGGGTCCTGGGATTGAGCCCCGCGTTGAGCTCCCAGCTCCGCGGAAAGCCTACTTCTCTCTCTCCCACTCCCCCTGCTTGTGTTCCCTCTCTAGCTCTCTCTCTCTGTGTCAAATAAATAAATAAAATCTTTTTTTTTTTTTTAAAGATTTTATTTATTCAAAAGAGACAGACAGAGAGAGGCAGAGGGAGAAGCAGGCTCCCTGCTCAGCAGGGAGCCCGATGCGGGACTCGACCCCAGGACCCCGGGATCATGACCTGAGCCGAAGGCAGACGCTTAACCATCTGAGCAACCCAGGCGCCCTAAATAAATAAAATCTTTAAATAAAATAAGATAATGTAGCATTCCATGATTCATTGTTTGCCTATAACACCCAGTGCTCCATGAAGAATGTGTCCTCTCTCATACCCATCACTAGGCTAACCCATCCCCCCACCCCCTCCCCTCTAGAACCCTCTGTTTTTATATGCAAACAATGAATCATGGAACACTTCATCTAAAACTAATGATGTAATGTATGGGGATTAACATAAGAATAAAAAAATAAAAAAATACTAATGATGTAATGCATGGTGATTAACATAACATAATAATAAAAATAAAAATAAATAAATAAATAAATAAATAAATAAATAAATAAATAAATAAATAAGGTAACCTCCCTGATAGTCTTTAACTGCAAAATTTACATGTTTATTTTTAAAGTTATACTAAAAACAACAGCATAATGAAAGGGAAATAGCTTACATACTGTATAAGTATTTTTTTATGTCACAAAACTGCAAGACATGATAGTACTATTAAATATAATATTGTGTTGAGGAGGAAAGTACAGGATATACTATAGCTATCATGAACATTTGGATGAAGTTCAGCTGGACGCTCATTAGGAAGAAAAGAGAGAAATAGTATATTATTACACATTATGAAGTCATGATAAACAGATGGTGCTTCACTTAAAAAAAAAACACATTGTATAAAATAATAAGAACCACATCAAGGCAACAGGAAAACATGGAACATAGTTACTATAGCATAGCCAATAGAAAATATATTGATTATATGTTGGAGATTTTTAAACTTAACTTTTAAGTTATTTTTTTTTTCATTTCACAATAATTTTTTCTAGTAAGTCCACATGGAAATTTAAACTGAGTCATTTAATTCAATGAGTTTCTTTTAAGCACACAACTCGCAAAATTTGCAAGTGGATTTAGAGTGACCTAAAAACTCAATATGACCATATATGAAGAGTTGAAACTAAATGGCAACCTTTCACAAAAATATGTTTCTTACTAGATTTCATTGGCTTTTGCCAATTTATGACAGGTCCTGAAATTATCAAAATCAGGGAACATTTTTGAAGACCTATTGAGCCACTTACTTGTCCATGTTTTCTGTTGTCAAACTTTAGCTTCTTACTAGACTGGATTTCTTACAGGATATGAGATCTTAACTAGCTTATTTTGTCTTTAGTGCTATATGTCAATACAGTACCACAATATATGAAGTATTGGTCATACAGTTTCTAGCAATTCCTCATATGCATAATGTATTGGGACCTAAAGTGCTTCATTTGAGCCATTCAGAGGCACAATTTGTCTCACGCATCTTTTGAATCCCAGAAAATTTTTAAAAACAGTATCTTCCACATTATTCAGGGAGTTTTACTGAGTTTTCCTGGGTATCTCCCATGTATGCGTGAGGTATACATGTAATGAAATTGGATTGTTTGAGTTAGTCTTTTATTACAGGGGAGTCTCAGTCATGAAACCTAGATGAGTAGAAGGAAAATTATGTTTCCTCTCCTACAATATACTGTTTTGAACTAAAGTAACTTTATAAATTATCTGCATAGGAAAAGGTTGCAAGATATATATGTGAAAATACTACAGTCTTAAGATTTTGTTACTTAAGTTGGATATTTTCTGTTGAAAGTCTCTGTAGTTGGTCAGAACAACATAAAAGAGTTCACTAAGGAAATTAGGAATTTAAATCAAAGTTTGCTTCTGTTAGGCTTTGGTCTACTGCAGAGGCAATTTGATAACAAACAAAAATGGTACTGGAGAGATATTTTACAAATGCTTTAGTTAACACATTTAAATATACCTTATACATAGAGCAAATTGTCTTAATACTAATAAATGTATACCATTTCATAAAGGATGAGAGTCTAATTTTCAGGAGGATAAAACCAATTTGTGCAAAATGACCTTTCATAGAAGCATACTGTTTGAACTGGTCTGTTTAGTTGTAGCAAAAGGAAGTCTCTAGCTGATCCCTTTGATTTCCCTAGCTGGTTTGTTTGATTACCCTCATATGGATAATTCAAAAACCATATGGGGGGAATTTACTCTTTTAGTATTTGCAACTAAAACCTGCTGGGATACTTGGATCTTACAGCTTATAAGCAAACACGGGGGAAAGCCACATCATTTTTATTTCCGGGCAAGGAATGAATTTTGTAAGACTAAGAATGAAAAGAACACATAATGTTTTGGGGAACATATAATGTAACTCGAAGGTATTTTACTCTTCTAGTTTAATTTATGTGTCAGTTTTGGTTCTCTGTTAATTGGTTTACAAAATATTTCATTTATCTTCCTTCATTTGATAATATGTCTTCATAAGACTCATGCAGTCTTACAAACATATGCTTGTTTTTTGATATATTAATTATATCCCATCTGAGCAGTGATAAAAGAAATATCAATATGGTAGTCCAGTCCCAGATTTATTTATATATTAATTTATAAATTTTATTGTATGGCTAATATTTGCAAAATGAACAAAACAGAAATGTCACTTGTCATTATGCATCTGTGGGAAACAGAGTACTTTTACTATAATTTTAGGTAGAGTGTTGTAAGGAAAACAGAACAGATTAAAAAGGAATGTATAGTAAATAGGTCTTTGATTCTCTGACTCCAACTAGCAGTGCAACAGTTTAATAAATTCTGACGCTAGCTATCCTGAGTTAGTGCAGATCCCACAGATTGAGGGCTCGGTCCCACAAGACTGTCCCCACATCAGATGCCAGTCATAAGTTGTAGGTCACCCGTATTTTTGACCAACTGGCTATATACCAGGGGTTCAGTAATTTGCCAGCACAACTTACGGGACTCAGAAAAAAAACATTTTATTTATATTTACTGGCTTATAAAGAATACAACTTAGGACAGCCAGGTGGAGGAGATGCACAGGGCAAAGTTTAGGTGGCGGCAGGTTGCCCAGAGCTTCCACACTCTCTGTGGGCACGCCACCCTCCTAGCACACTTGATGTGTTCACCAACACAGAAACTCTGAACCTTGATGTTTGGGGGTTTATATGGAGGTCTCATTATGTAGGCATGTTTGATTAAATCACTGACCATTGGTTTTGAACTCAATCTCTGTTCTCTATACCTTCTCAGGAGGTTGGGTTGAGGTTAAAAGTTCCAATCCCCTAATCATGGCTTAGTCTTTCTGGGGACCAGCCCCCAGCCTGAAGCTGTGGAGGGGTTTCCACCATCTCATGCCAAAGATGCTCCTATCACTCAAGAGCTTCCAAAGGTTTTAGGAGGTCTGGGCCAAGAACTGGAGCAGAGACCAAATATTTCTTTTTTTTATTATACCACAATAGGTTAAGAGATGCAGTTTTTCATAGGGTGATCAGGAAAGTCTTTTCTCACAAGATTACTATCTAGAGAAGAGAATAACTGAAGAGAAGAGTTAAAAGAGATGAGTGTGACTAAAGATCTTTTAAGCAAAAGAGTGGCTTGTTTTGAATTATGTTTGGAAACGATCACTCCAGCTGCTCTGTAAAACTGTATTGTGGGGACATAGGAATAGAAACTGTGAAATTACTCTCTTATTATTATTATTAAACTTTTGGACATATAGATTTAGCACTTTGGGAGATTTGAATAATGGAAACAAAACTTTTAGCTTAAGTGATAGTTCCTCTGGGAAGTCTTCCTTGAATTATTATGCAGAGGTAAGTGCTTTCTTCTTCAGGCCCACAGAACATCATTTTCAAATGTCTGCTAAAAATAGAACATACTGCATTTTTATAGTTATTTGATTATATGTCTATAGCCACCATTAGTAGATTATAAGCCCCTGGAGAACTGATTCTGAGTTTGTACATCTTTCTGCCTGGTGGTTACTATATTGTAGGTAATCAATAAATTCTCCTGAATGTGTGAATGGACCTAAGCTTTTAAATATTTCTCTTTTGAGACTTAAATATTTAGTTTGCCACACTACTTGGTTTATCATTATTATTATTTTTTTTTGCATAAAGAAGGCATCTTTTAAAAATATTTTAAATCTGTTTTATTTAGCACACATATTGAAATGTATATCATTATATTGATGAGATGACTTAGGTAGTAACGACTTCTTTTTCGGTGTGGAATAGTCCAGCAATTTTATGACCTTTATATCAAAGTTTTTCTTTCCTTATGGTTTTAATACAACATATTGTAGCACACTGAAATGAAATTTTTATTTTACACCATATGGTAGTCTTCCAGTACCACTCACCAACTAGTAAAAATTTGAGGAAAAAAAAAGTAATATTCCATTTCACATAGTCTTATTCCATTAGCACTTGCTGAGAAATAAACTTAAATAAAAGATCTTGCATAGTTGGGGTGCCTGGGTGGCTCAGTCATTAAGCATCTGCCTTCAGCTCAGGTCATGATCCCGGGGTCCTGGGATCGAGCCCCACATCGGGCTCCCTGCTCGGCGGGAGGCCTGCTTCTCCCTCTCCCACTCCCCCTGCTTGTGTTCCTTCTCTCGCTGTGTCTCTCTCTGTCAAGTAAATAAATAAAATCTTAAAAAAAAAAAAAAAAAAAAGATCTTGCATAGTCAGTAGAGACCAGAAAACAAATATCTGTTTTTGTGTTTTATAATTCCATAAAAATACAGGATTTTTTATATATGTACTAAAACATGCAGTACTGTTTAATCTTTTAGAAAAGTAGTAAAAAAATATACTAAGTGATAACATGAAATAGGTATTTATAAATTATAACAGTTGTGTCTTAATTGTTCATTTAAATATCCATATATATACATATCCTCTTGTAACTTATTTTAATCTTCTCCATTGTTACTTTTCATTTGTCTCTAATCAATTAAAACAAGAAGAAAAAAAAACCTTACACGTTACTTTAAAATTATCTGTTTCAGTATTTCCTTAAAGTCTATATTTGTAATACTTATGAATATGGTTTTTATCATAAGGTTTAACTAGAAGCAATTTCTATTTTAAGACTATTACTTTGTAAAATATAAAACAAAACAACTGCAACATACAAAATTCTTCTTTTTAAAGACAAAATTGATACAACATTCTCAATGTCCCTAACAATAGTAATTACATTTTAATTTTTGCAAAATCAACAGTGGTGTGTATCAGCAATGGTGTACAATTAGCATGTCTGTAATGAATTTTTAATAAACTGAGAAAAAATACAATTTACGGAGCATTTAAAATATTATTAATTCAAGGTGTTTATACAAATGAGCATTCTTGAATTAAACCAGTTTGATTTGCTATTAAACTTAATAGGTATAATCCCTCTTAGTACTTGAATTTGGAACAAAACAACACTTAAGTAAGTATGTATTTTAAATAAAGATCTAGGTCAGAATGGAAACCATAACTAATAAAGGAAATTTAGACCATAAAATCTACTTACACAAATGTTTCTCCCTAGTTTTTAATTCATTGCTAGGCAGTAAATTAAATGTGCCTTTCCTTCCAGGTACCAGAATACAACTGGGTGACAAATTTTATGTTTCCCTATAGCTTGGAGAAAATAAATATCAGTGAATGTATGCTTTCAAAATAGGTAATCACCACTGGTCAGTTATTACATTTGTTTGATGTTATTTTAAATTAAACAGAAAACATTAGATCTATTCTATTTGATTATTTTTAGCAGAGAAATCTTTAGGCAGAATTATAAATTAAACTCTTGCTTTCTTTAGAAGGACATTCATTTCTTGAGGCTTATCGACGTTGGTCTAATTTAGTTTTAATGCAATGGGGTCACTCAGTTGAAATCACATGGTTTGTGTTTGCATCATGTTCTGCAGGGGTTTACCTCATGAGATTAAGAAATCAATGCTTATACTAGATATTCAGTTTATTGTCTCCCTCGAGTCCATGAGAGCTTATGCATTTCTACTTAGTGAAGCCTGTCGAGAGGGCCAGAGTAGTTACTTTTTCTTCAAAGCAATCATAAGTATCCCTCTGAAACAGTTCTTCCCCAGGGCACAATTAGTATGATTCCCTCCCTCTGCACAGAACTGCTTTTAATCACTTTGAAGTGGCTGTAATTATTTCTTTCTGACCGCTCTTGGGCCTGGATGCACAAAGGTTACGAGGAGTGCCTCAGTATTCTGTCTTCAAACCTATGTCACATACTGAATGAGAGACTCACAGCATCATGTTCTCTATTCCAGTGGGAGGTAACATAGAAAGCAGAGGAGATATACATGGCTTCCTGGACAACAAAAGGATTGAGTTGTGATGTAAGATTCCCTTTCTTAATCTTATGTAAGGTTCAGCAAATATCACTTAAAAAAATAAATAATAAAACAAAACGAAACAAAGCAGAAACTACCTAAATAATCCACCAGTCTCACTTCCAGAGAAATAAAGCCTATTAACAAATAAACATCAACGATTTACTTTTAATGTCAAATTTTATTTTATTTTATTTTTTAAAGATTTTATTTATTTATCTGGCAGAGAGAGAGAGAACAAGTAAGCAGAGAGACAGGCAGAGGGAGAGGGAGAAGCAGGCTCCCCGCTGAGCAGGGAGCCCAATGCGAGGCTCGATCCCAGGACCCTGGGATCATGACCTGAGCCAAAGGCAGACGCTTAACGACTGAGCCACCCAGGTGCTCCGAATGTCAAATTTTAGTACACACTGTTTATATTGGCCCAGAAAACTATTTTTAATACATAGAAGTTCTATTTTTAATGTAACTAATAGGTTAAAATAGCTAAAGAATGCTTTTATGCCCTTAGAAATACTCTGTTCAAAAAAATGTCTTCCACATTTTTGCCTGGAATGCTTATTTACATGCTGGTGTGCAATCATACATCTGTCATTTAGTTTTAATGAAAGGCATGTGCAATGTGAGTCACATATATAATGGTTTATACAACAAGGATAATGCCTGAATTTTATTGTTTTATTTATTTTTGTATGTATGAAGGGTAGAAATGTTTAAAGGTTTAATATCTTATAATAAGGATTATACATTGTTTTACTAGAAAAATACATATTCAGCCAAAATGAGACTATCTAGAATTCCAGAATTTTGCAATTTATAATTAAATTCATATAGTATTTTTCAGTGTCCTTCATAAAATTCACGTTGTTCTCATCCTATCAACATGGTTAAGGAAGCCTCTTTGAAATTTGGTCAATAATCTCTACATTACTAAATCAAACGGTCAACTCCCAAATCTTACTTGATTTAGCAGTACTTGACAGAGTTGATAATTCTGTTTCTTTTGAAATACTTTTTTTCTAGTTTGAATGATACCATGAATACCTGGATTTTTTCCCAACCCTGCTGGCTGCTCTCTTAGTTTTCTTTGGTTCTTTTTCACTCCCTGATCCTTTAAGGGCATTCCTTCCTTGATTTTTTAATTACTGTGAAATAATGAGCTGCCCCCAAAGTCAGTGGTTTAAAATAAGTATGTGTTATTGCTCAGGATTCCATATGTCTTTCAAGTGGTTCTGGGACAGGTTTTGTTGATTTTAATGCTTACTTATACATAGGTGTTCAGCTGTTGTTTGATAGGTGATTGGTCCGAATAGCCTCCATTATATTTCCGGAAGCTGGGCTTGTTCATATGAAAATGACAATCTTTCAAAAGAGAAACCAGAAGTACATAAGGTGTCTAGAGGGCTGGTTTGATACTTCCATTACAATCTTTTGGCCAAATCATGTCACAAGGCTGGCCTAGAATCAAAAGGGTGTGAGTAGGTGTCACCTCTTGTGGGAAGGCTCTATAAAGTCACATCAGAAAGGACATGGATTGAAGGAGAGAAAAGAATTGGGGACACATTTGTAAATGATATTCCCCAACCACTTTTTATTTCTGTTTTTATTTCCTCAGTGATCTTATCCAGTTGCAGAGATGGTTTTAAATTCCATGCTGAGAACTTCTAAATTGTATTTATAACTAGTACATCTCCTTGAAATCTCAGACTTATGTAACCAATTTCTTATTTGATATTTTTAATTGGATGCCAAATAATCTTCTTGCCCACCCTACCAACCTGCTTCTGCAATATTCTTCCCCATCTTGGGTGTTGATATCTGCCTCCTTCAGTTTAGAGGTCAAAAACTTAAAATAATCCTGAAGTCCTCTTTCTCCCATGCTCTAAATTCAGTCCATCAATAATTTACCTATCTGAAAAGTGTGGGGAGGAAAAAATGTTTCCTCTACCATCTTAGGTTACCAGCAGGGGCTCTGTAACAAACAAATAAACAAACAAAAAATAGAAAAAGAGAAGTTTAGTAACATGTGTATCTCATATTTACGTGGAGAAACTCAGGGATGAGTAACTCAAGAGGTAGCTTAGAAGTAAGGTTTATATAAAATCTTTAACACACCAAAAATACATTTGTAAAGAATGACAGGAAAAAGAAGGCAGTTTTAGGCTTCCAAGGGCTGCACACTGAAAAGGTAAATGTCTTGGGGGAAACTAATTGTAGATAAAGGCTAGTTAGTAAAGTTTGTGATAGAGATTCTTCTGGTGCCATCTTTGGACTGATAAGGATCTAAAGTTGTCTCTGGTGATTAAGTTTTGTCCTTCCTGGTAGAGAGGGGAGGGGCACATTTGCAAACTTACATTCTGCTTTTAGGCAAAAAAGGGAAGGGCAGAAAGCTTTTCCTGTATCTGCTTCTCAGTTGCCTTCAGCTGAAAATAATCCTTATATGAAAGTGGCATATTTTGGATAGCAAATTCTGCTATGCTTCAAGACTACTTCTCCCCAGTTTCAGTACTTCCATGTCTAAACCAGCACCTCTCTCCCAACCATATTATTAAAATATCTTCTGTTTTCCTCTTTCTGACCTAGCTCACCTAAAACCTATTCTCCCTAGGCAGCCAGAGTAATTCTGTTAAAATTTAAATCAAATTATATCAGTTTTCTACTTAAAACCTTTCTATAGCTCTGAGATGTTTTTAGTCTAAAAGCAGGTATCTCTTCAATGAGTTTTTCCCCACATCTTTTTTTATTCTTCACGTGACTCTGTTTGGGCATAGTGGAAATCTTGTTCTATGTCAAAGGTGCCTGGCATATTGGTGCCTCAGGACGTTGGTACAGTCATAATTCTATCTGTAATTCTCTTCTTCCATCAGATACATGACTCTCTTTCAGGCTTTGCTCACATTTTACATTTTAAAATATGCCTTTCCTGTTCACCTTATAGTAAATTAACAGTAAATAAACACTATCCATCCTGCTACAATCCCACTTTCAGCACTCCCTCTCCTGTTACCTGATTTACTTGCTTTATTTTTCATTTAACACAATTAACCATCAGACATACACACATACACACACACACACACATTTTATATTTTGGCCTATCTCACTTCTCGAATTATCAAACTATTTGAATGGAAGGATCTTTTATCTTTCATTGATTGCATAACCATAAGTAAATACTCCATATATTTGCTGGTGAAAAATAAGGGCAAGGAAAATAAAATATTCCAGGTAATTCTTACAACTAAGCAAGTTGTAAGCACAAAGATCAAAAAGAGATCAAACGGGCAAATAACTGGCCATTGTGTATGGAATGCTATTTAGTGGAAAACAAAGGATTTTTTGGATACATGACTAACCATATTAGTGACAAGGCAAAAATCTAAAAATGTATATACCAACTTGTTAAAAGCTATAATAATCTCCCCATATGGGGTGGATGTGGTAGGATTGTTAGGTTTACGAGGGGTGTGTGAGAAGAGTAAATTCCATGTTTTACTAAAATTATTTACATATTTTAAAGTTCCTCAAGATATATAATCAACTTTAATTAACATCTCTAAACATTTTTAAAGTTTCTTTGATGTAATTATTCATAATTATATACTATAGAATGAACTAATCTCATTACTATAATTGAAAGTAAGAATATAACATTGAACATGATGACCAACTGATGCAAATACAAGTCATGCACTGACAAGTACCATTCTGTAAACTGAGTGAATTACAATTACCTGCATTTTCTTGAGTGTACTAGGTGCTTGTGATATTGCTAACATTTTTTGGCTATAATATTTCTATAATGTGTTAATTTTAATTTATAAGTATTATTGTAGTTACTTTAAATAATTCATTAATTAGGTTTCTATTAAGTAGCCTTTAGTCTAAATATAAGATTGTAAAAGTGTCTTTCATTTATTTATAAAAGCTAAAGAAATGACTGGCATTTTCCTTGAAGTTTATTTGTGGCTTGTCAATAGAAATGAGATATCAGCAAAGCTTTTGAGAATTGCTGGTCTCAAGAGAGGATTCTATTTCCTTATAACCATATTCTCTTTTCATTTTGAAAGCACAGAAGCACACAATCAGCTTTAATTAAGATAAATTTAGAAGCTTCTGTGGATTAAAATGGTAAAAGAAAAGCAAATATAAAAATAATTAGAGCTTAAAATAATAATTTTAATAACCATTGTCAATTCAGATGTTATTACAGTTATTTTGTTTTTGTTTTCGTTGTTTTCTTATGTTTCATACAGGCTTATTTTTATTTGAGTGTTGGTATTTTTATAACTTGTTCATAATTCTATATTTATCACTTATTGAAATGACAATAGTTCACATGTTCTTTTAATGAATACTATAATACTACCATTTATCTTTTTCCTATCAATAGTCAATTTTAGTTCAGAGGATGAATTAGAGCCTGAATGTTGTGTTATCACTGATTGAAGTAATCAAAACCTAACCTAAGTTCATACTCATTCCACAGTCTATCTGAATTTAAAGAAAGCACTCTATTCTTTCATTAGATTTATTATTGTTAGTTTACAATGTTGGGAAGTAAGTTCACATTATCCAGAACCTCAATTTATCTCCAAGATTGTTTATATGCAGTTTCTAGAATTTAATCAAAATCATCAGGCATTGGGGCACCTGGGTGGCTCAGATGGTTAAGCATCTGCCTTTGGCTCAGGTCATGATCTTAGGGTCCTGGGATCAAGCCCTACATCAGGCTCCCTGCTCAGTGGGAAGCCTGCTTCCCTCTCTCCCTCTGCCTCTCCCCCGGCTTGTACTCTTTCTGTCTCTCTCTCTCAAATGAATACATAAAATCTTTAAAAAAATATCACAGGGATAGAAGACAAAACCTGATCAAAAATCAAGAGATAAAATAATCAAAATAAACAGACTCACAGGAATCTAGATAAGGGACTTGTCAGCCATGAACATTAGAATAATTATAGTTAACAATCAATGAAGTAAAAGATAAGATTGTAGAATTTTCTAGAGAACTAGAAACCATAAAAAGAACAACATGGTAAGTCTAGTACTAAAAAATAAAATAAGCTGAAGTATAGAACTCAGGAGCTGTTTCTCACAGTAAGAAAGAAAAGAGGAAATTTTCAATGGACTGAGGGGTGGTCAGAAGAAAATACACAGACTGAAATAAGGAAAGACAAAAAGGCATAATGCAATAAAAGATGTTAAAAGACATACAGACTATAATGAAAAGTTATATATATGGATTGTTAGAAGCAAGGGAGAGAAGCGATATCTGAAGAGATTAAGGTTGGTATTTTCTTATAAAACTAATGAAAAGCTCCAAGCCACAGATTGAAGAAGTCTGATAAATGCCAAACAGGAAAAATAAAAGAAGGCCATACCTAGGCACATCATGATATCACTATTGAAAATCAATAACAGTTTTATAAGCCATTTGATGAAAAAGACCGTTACCTTGAAATGAGCAACACAATATTACTGGAAGTTGTCAACAGCAGCAACAAGCAAGGAGAATAGAAGAGAAGGAGATTATACTTTCAAAGTGCTAAAAAATCGCCAACCTAGAAGTCTATATGCCATAAGTATACCCTTTAAAAAAAAATAACAGTGAAATGAAGCTTATTTGGAAGGAAGGAAGGAAGGAAGGAAGGAAGGAAGGAAGGAAGGAAGGAAGGAAGGAAGGAAGGAAGGAGAAAGAAAGAAAAGAAAGAAAGAAGGAAAGAGAAAGAAAGAAAGAAAGAAAGAAAGAAAGAAAGAAAGAAAGAAAGAAAGAAAAGAAAGAAAAAGAAAGAAAGAAAGAAAGAAAAAGAAAGAAATGCTAATTGTTAAGTACATACCAATACTAAAGGAAATTTAGAGTCCTGATGAAAGGAAAAATAAGAGGGTTGTTATAAACCTAATAATGCAGTAGACACAAGAAAAAACAATCTAAATAGTTATATAGTCATATATACAGAACCATCTCACTCGTGAACATAGATGAAGAAATTCTACTTAAAATATTTGCAAATACATTGAAGCAGGATATAAAAAGAAAAATATATTACAGACTATTGGGTTTATTCCAGAAATACAACATTGGCATAACAATGTAATTCACCAGCTTAAAGAATGAAGAAATATAAAAGCATATGTTCATCTCAATATATGAGGAAGCAGTAAATGCATTTCAACATCAATTCATGTTGAAAGAACCTCACATTTCTTATAAAATTGGAATTCAAATGGAAATTTCCTTTAGAAAGATTTTTTTCTATAAAAAAAGTCTATAGACCATATCAAGGTACCATACACATGATAGTAAAATATTGAAATAGTTTCTTCTGAAAGAATGCCTGCTATCACCACTTCTATGCAGCTATTTACAGAGAAACCTAGCCCAATGCAATATAGTAGAATAATATTAATCCCAGTAACAATAATAGCAAAATGTATAAAAAATGGAAAGGAAGAAAGAAAGCCATCATTTGTAGCCACATCATGGTATACCTAGAAAAAGCCAAAGGATCTACAGATAAACTACTAAAGTTAATAAGCAATTGTTAATTTCACAACACACAAAAACACTACATAAATGCATGTACTTGTGAGATATTATATGACATAAACTTCCAGAAAATATATAGTGTACCATAGCTTCAGAGTATTGGAGCATATTACTATAGAATTGAAAAGTTAAATTTTTGTATTTTCTTTTCCGAGTGTGTCAACACTGAGATCACATATGGTTCTAAAAACCACGGAATGTGTTTGCTCTTCCTTATCACTGATGGTTCTACTGCAGCTCTCCGGTGATTATGCAGATGCCTTATTCAGTAATGCAGTTTTCTTCTTCTCTGTGTGATATGGACAGTGTAAATTGGATTACCGATGAAGAAAATAGATGAGAAAAGCAAATACAGTGTGGGAAGAGGTACTACATATCAAATAAAGACATTGATTATCCTTTGTTCTTTCTGCTCCAAGAGCAGATATACTGAACTCTTCAGGATGTTGTTGCTGTTCTCTGTCAAGTCCCTTGTTCCTTCTAACCACACACTTAGACTGGCTCCTTCCTGTCCCCTCTGCATATCTGAGTCAGCAAAAATTACACTAGTTGGGGAAACTAGCTTGTATATCATATTTTGGGGCTGTCGTATACTAATTATATGCTTGATTAATAAAAATATTTTCTTTGTGCGAATTTGGTTTGGGGGGCCATTCAATTATAGATTCACATAGAGTCTGGTAAATATTGCATTATTTCATTTCTTGGAACAGTTATTTCTTGAGTGACTGCTATCTCTAGCAAGTGCATATAGCAACTGTGAACTACATTACAGGAATGTACACACAGTGAATATAATGAAGAACGCCTTAGAAGGTAAATTCCTTCTCAATTTCAATGGAAGTTACAAGACCTTATCTATGGTTGTCCTTTTTACATCTATATATTAGTCATTAGTATTAAGGCCAGGTAATTGTATAGAACCTTCTGATTTTACGTATTTCTTTTTTTGGGCAGAGTTATGATAACCTTTACCAGTAGAGTATGATTTCAAATTACATAGAGTCATAAACATTTATGAGAATATCATAAAGAATTCACTTTATTTTACCCCACTTCAAATATGCTTGGCTATTTAATCTAAACGGCCTATTTATATAATCATGCCCGTGTTTTACCACTAATTGTCATGCAGATCATTTTAAAATTGGGAAGACAACAGGACCTCAAGAAGGTTTTTTTTCTTTTTTTCCCCAGTTTCCCATCAGTATTATCTTTAAATTTTAAAAAGGGAAATGGGAATGTCAGTCTTTACCTCTCTTCCTCTAAAGGGGAGCAAATGACGCAACCTCCAACAGCCATCTCTTTTATTACTTGCTACCTTTACCGCCACAAAGGTCTTCTTTTAGTTTTAGTTATTCTAAATTCCTTTTTCTGCAATTTAGGTGTGCGACTTCTATTTTTTCAAGCTCTGGACAGGGAAAGGTGAGTGGGAGACACAGAGTGCCAAGGTTTCACGCTTTTTGGCACCTTTAAGGAATGGAATATATGAACATATGTGTGTTGCTGAACTGTTTGGGCCTGTCCCTTAACCCTCCTTCTGTACTTGAAACGAAGTGTCCTATCTCTTTGATTTCCCCGTGTGTTGAATTTAGCTAGGAGACTTTTATCACAAGCTCTATTTTCAAATATCACAGCATAGTTCAGCAGATTGGGACTCAGTAGGACATTCCTCCAGAACAATTTTTTTTTTTTTTATTGAATGCAAAGTTATATGCTCAAACTACTCCAATTTTTAATTGTTATTGGACAGATAGAATCTGTCTTAAATGCACATCCTTATCCTTACTCAGGTTTACAGAAATTATCCCTCTTAAGCAAAGACAAAACAGATTTTATTTTATTTTATTTATTTTATTTTATTTTATTTTATTTTATTTTATTTTATTTTATTTTTTTTAAGATTTTATTTATTTGAGACAGAGAGAATGAGAGAGACAGAGAGCACATGAGAGGGGGAAGGGTCAGAGGGAGAAGCAGGCTCCCCGCTGAGCAGGGAGCCCGATGCGGGACTCAATTCCGGGACTCCAGGATCATGACCTGAGCCGAAGGCAGTCACTTAACCAACTGAGCCACCCAGGCGCCCAAAACAGATTTTAAATATTTACACATTTCCTTCTTTTAATAACTTCAGAAGTGTTAAAGCAGCATCAGTGACAACTATTTAGCTACTTAGTTGAGAATTCTATATATTTTTTACATTTTAACAGACCTATTGAAGACAATTCCTTTATAAAATAAAGCTAACTTTAGTCTACTTTAGGATGTAATTATGTGTTGTCATATAATTTCTCAATTTTATGTTTAGTATTTCTGTCTTCATGATTAGATTGTAATGACAATAACAATGGGAACATTTTGTATGCTTAAGTTCTCCTGCAGTTTCCCAAACTAATAATATTTTCACGTTAGAAATTTTAAAAAATACTGATTTACTCAATGAATGATATAGTTGGAGATGGTGGAAGAATTTTGTGTGTTTTGTTTGTTTGGGTTTGTTTTGTTTTGTTTTTAAGACAAGTTTACTATCCCCAATAAATCACACTGTTAGAGGTTAATTGGACACGTAGGTATTCGGGGCCAGGGTCCCCAACAAGAAAACAGGGACCAGGGACAGCTAAGACAAAACCAGACTAGCATCCTGTTTTACAGCTTAGACAAGACCACAACAGCATCCTGTCTAGCAGCCTCTGCAGGAGTGACTTTCCCCAAACATCCTGAAACAAAAATATTAACTGTAAAACACTGGTCACTATCACAGGTTGAGGCAGTTAGTCTCCAGATGTCAGCCCACAAGACCATCAACATGTGAACAATAACCCCGTAGGTAGACAGGTGCATGATCAAAGCCCTGATTGTCACACCTCAGCATCCAATCCACGGGGAATCTCAGGATGCTTAAGATAGTTCTTTGAAAGAGCTTATAAAAACCCCTAGATTTGAATGCCGAAAAACAGCAATCCTCTAGGGTCCCCTCCCTCTCTGGGAGCTTTGTACTATAGCTCAATAAACTTTGCTTTGCTGCTCAACACTCTTGGTCAGGTCTGCCTCTTCATTCTTCCAAGTAGCGTGATCAAGAACCGTGGGTACTAAGGGAACAAACATCCTGTAACAATATGGTTAAGCCATCATCCTACGCATTGAGTTAGCCTTAGGTATATTGTAATGTTAAAATGTTTGTCAGGTTAAATTTGAATTGGATGTAAATTTGGTGTATTTGCAATGCATATATCAACACCTATAAATTCCTATTCATGCAGAAAATGTCATCCATAGTAAGAGATGGAAGATATTTGAGTATGACCTTGGATAACTAAGAACTTTCACATTTAAAATATCAGAATCTTGCAGTAGTCATACTTACATATGCAAAGTTCTGAAAAAAAATGAAGTGAACAAATCAGTATGTTAAACAATTCTGAATAAGTAACTTTAAACCTACCAGTATTTATCCAACTAAAACAGTGTTTTTAAAATGCTTCATTATGTCATAAGAGATCAGGTAGTTTTTTAAAAAGTAATTAGAGACAAAATGATTGAACTTTCTTTAAGTCTACCTTATGTGTCAAGGTATTAAGATGTCTCAATCTATGAGACAGATGGTATTTTCGTTTTGTTGTCAAAAACTGACCTCTGTTCTCCAGCGCCAAAATAAAAGACAAAGCCAGAGTATGGGGATGAAGAAGAATGATAGTTTATATTACTTTGCCAGGCAAAGGAGGCTGCAGCAAGCTAAGCCTTCAAAACTGCTGACCCACTGGGGTAAAAGGCTGAGGGGTTTTATAGGAAAATACAGGATCTGGGCAGTTTCAATGAGAATCTGGTACGTGCTGCCAGCCTCGTTTCTCATGTCTTCTAGGTGGTCTCGTGACCAGGGCTGGGCACCGTCCTCGGAGTTTCCTTACTTAGTATGGATATGGAGTGTCAGGAACAAAGGGTTCTTCTACAGAAAAACAAGTGAAAGGGAGGGGGAGGCTTCATGAACAAGGAAGAGAAAAACTAGTTGTTTAAAGTCAAGCCTTGCTGAAGCATTAGTGTGTCTATCTTCATTTCCATCAATTTTTACGTTTCTACAGCAGTTTCAGTTTCAATATAAGCCAATTTGAATGGTAGATTAAAGGGAAAAGAACATTTACAAAGTTTCAAACTGAAAACATGCTTCTTTTTTTTTTTTTTGGAATATGATAGTTTGCTGAAAGCTGTTAAAGAAAAGAATTTCTATTTCTTTACTACTCACAACATTTCTAACACTAAATGTATGGATTTTCCCCTCACATTAAGCAATTTGGACACTAACTATTCAGTTAGTGCAGACCTCACAGATTAAGGGCTCAGTCCCACAAAACTGCCCCCTACTTCAGACTCCAATCACAAGTACTGGGCCCCCAGGTTACCCACATTTCTGTGTAACTTGGCTAAAAGTCAAGGGTTCCCAAGACCCCTTTGGCCACATGGAAGAGATACATAGATCAAGGTATGGGGAAAGGGCGCGGAGCTCAATGTTAAAACCTTGATGTGTTCACCAATTCAGCTCTTCAACCCCCATCATTTAGGAGTTTTATGGAGGCCTCATTGGGTAGGCTTGACTGATGAAATCACTGGCCATTGGTGATTAAGTAAACCTCCAGACCCTCTCTCCTCTTTGGAGATTGGGGGTGGGCCTGAGGATTCCAACCTTCTAATCATTCCTGGCTCTTTCTGACATCCAAGAGTCACCTCATTAGCATAAACTCAGATATGGTTGAAAGGGGCATATTATGGATAACCAAGAGACTCTCCTTTCACTCTGTCAGTCCGTGCCAGGAAATGGGGGAAATGTATTTAAAAATGCATTAAGTATATTTTTATTATCATTATAACACAATATTATAGCTATATAAGATTTTTATTCTTCATTTTTATAACTATGTATAAATAATAGTTGTAATAATAATTACATATGCATATTAAATAATTACTATAATAATCAGATATTAAAATACTTCTATAGGTGAAACTCAGGTTTTATGTTCAAATTTTCCTTTCATATTTGGCATTTTCACCATGAAATATTCATTATAATCATAGCCAGTGACTGTGTGCTAATCTTCTGAGAAGTCTCTGAAGTTGACCAGTAAGAGTTGAAAGTTATGTAATTGGTAATTTTTTTCCCTTAAACTCACATAAATTAATCTGTTGATTGCCCTCAAATGGAACCTCAATGTCTTAGCATTTTCCATACCTTAATAATTGAGTGAAATGAATTTTATTTGCATTACACAAATGATAATACTTTGAGACTTCAGTCAAGTCATTTAAAAGTTGGACCTCATGGGCGCCTGGGTGGCTCAGTTGGTTAAGCGACTGCCTTCGGCTCAGGTCATGATCCTGGAGTCCCGGGATCGAGTCCCGCATCGGGCTCCCTGCTTGGCAGGGAGTCTGCTTCTCCCTCTGACCCTCCCCCCTCTCCTGCTCTCTCTCTCATTCTCTCTCTCAAATAAATAAATAAAATCTTAAAAAAAAAAATTGGACCTCATTATAAGACATTATTTTGAAATAAAATTTTGGTGATGTGAAAGGCAAACACATTTATATCATTGTAGTAATATCATTGTTATAATATAACACTGCCTCATTCCTTTATTTTTTGTATAAAACTAATGGCATAAATCTATTCCAATTCAATGCTAAAGTATACCAAAGTGTGTTTATTTAACTTTGATAATGGTGAGACAATTCATTCATGATACAACTTAAATGATATGTTACTTCGAGCTAAGCCATTCAGGACACTGATTTAATTCCAGTAGTCACTGATTATTTTGCCAACAATATCTAGAGATTGCTATCAACATTATATGCTTTTGAATTGATGATGGGGTATATTTTCTAATCTTCTGCATAAATTATGATCATGAATCAAATTTATGAACTGATGATTCATAAAATGAGTATTATGTTACTTTTAATGGATTAAGCTATATTTGTATACAAATTAGTTGTCTGTATGATTGCCAAGATTAGTTATCTAAGTTCATTTATGTTCTTATAGAGGTTTTTATCTGTAAGAATTGATTGACAGGTCCATATGGACAGCTCTAAGCAATTAGTAGCTCATTTTTTATCAAAAACTGCTATATATCCGGCTGCTTGTCAAACCATCCTTAAGACGTTGTTGATGGTTTGCATGGCTATATGTACAAATCTTCATCTTTAGTATGGCCTTCTTTTCATATAAGGGTAAATGTTTTTTTTCCAAATTTGTAAATATTATCATTGGTTTGCTAGGTGGGGGTTACCATAGCTTGACAGAAAAAAAAAAAAAACTTTCTAGAATTTTATTGGTTAACCAAGATTTGTTCTTAATAATTCTGGATATTAGTTAGGCTGGGCAAAACATCACCTGGGACTTAGGGGTTGTCATGGGTGCATCTGTATCTTCCAAACTGATATGTTGAACTCCTAACCCTTGGTAGATAGAGATTAGAGAGATGCAACTGGAAACCAAGGAATGCCAAGAATTGGTGGCCACAGCCAAGAGCTAGGAAGAGGCAAAGAAGGACTCTGTCCAGAGTCTCAGAGGGAGTATGGCTCTGCTGACACCTTGATTTTAGACTTCTAGCTTCCAGAACTGTGTAGTAGCAGTCCTAGAAAATTGATACAGGAGCTAAACGTAGTGGTACCATCAACCTCAAAACAACGACATGATAAACTTACACTGATTGAAAACAATAAAACCCAAGGCATAAATTCCTCAAGTATGCACCAAATTAACTTTCAAAATAAATTGAAGTTAGCAAATGCTTATTATATATTTACTATGTGTATAGGTTTATTCTCACTGCTAGGGGACAGAGGAGAGGCAAGGAAGAGATCAAAAGGAGAATGAAGAAACAAAAGATTTAATCATTCCATTACTGAACTAAGACCTTCAAAGGGAAATTGTTAAATATTTTACAATTCAGAATTATGTAATTGCTAAATAATGCTCAATTTATGAGGTCAATTTAAAATGAATAGGGGTGTGAAGAAAGATTTCAAAGGGCAAAAAATGGGCATAAAGTTGTGCAAATTAGTGGAAAAAAATGAACACAAGTGAAAGAAACATATTTTGAAAGTAAATGGCATTTTTAGGAATGGTGAGAATACTAGTGTATTTCATACATACAGGCATATTTGTATATGAGTGTGTTATTTATTTTCTCTAAAGAATTAGATCTCTAATAGCATTTATAATATCTAATAACATAAACATGTCATAAATGACAAACATGTATACCAAATCTGTTAATACCAATGCATAAGAAACAAATGGCATTGGTATATATCCATGAATATTGTTCTGTGTGAAGACATCTGGTTAATAGTGTCCAAATGTACAGGTAGGGCCACTGGAGTATTGAGACTCATGCAAGAGCATGTGCTCAAAACCTGTCTGTTGTGGATGGTGTCTTTAGGATAGCTTAATCCAATTCTGTTTAGTATTGTGTCAACTAACTATTGACACAACTGTGGTGCTCAGTGGCATACAACAGTTTATGGCTCTTGTGTCTGAAGTCGATTAGATATTTACTGGATTCCTGGCAGACTTGGTCCCACATCTTGAGATAGTGATCTGCTGGCTAATCTAGGTTGGCTTCAGATTCTGCTATGCACATTATTAATCTTCTAGCAGGCTAGCCCCACCTTATTATCAGCAGGAAGTTGGAGGCACAAGAACACAAATGGAAACTCCTTGAGTGCTTCTTGAAGCCTGCATTTGGAACTGGCATACCATCATTTTTACCTCAATCGCTTATCTAAGACAAATTGAAGGGGCACCACAAACCCACTGCTTAGGGAAAGAAATTCTACTCCTTTACTGTGACAAACTACAATATAGTATGACAAAAGTCATGACTAAAGGTAAGGATAAAGAAATGGGTTATCAGGGTGCCTGGGTTGCTCAGTCGGTTAAGCATCCAACTCTTGGTTTCAGCTCAGGTCACGATCTCAGGGTCATGAGATTGAGCCCCGAGTCGGACTCTGTGCTCAGTGCAGAGTCTGCTTGAGATTCTCTCTCCTTTTCTCTCTGCCTCTCCCGTTTATGCTCTCTCTCTCAAATAAATAAATCTTAAAAAAAAAAAAAAAAAAAAGGAATGGGTTATCATTGTAATCTACTACAAAAATTCAGTTAACTTCTACAATTGCTCCCAAAAGTCCCTATCCCAATCTTATTTTGTTTCCATGTAATTTATATATAGTTTTATTATGAAATCTATGACAATAATTCCTAGATATAACTAAGTAAAGTTGTCAGTTAAGTTGTATAAATCCATTTTATAAGTTTAGTTAATGCGAATCTTCTCCTAAGAGACAGATTCTACATTTGGATGTTGAAAAAAAATTAGTTGTCTAATTTTTGATACGGAAGTTGTCTTCCTGAAAGGCCAAGGAAAGAAACTATTTCACTTGTAAATGCGGAGTGATCAATGTGATCCTAGGAGGCCCTTAGAGCAGGGGAGCTAGTCTCTTAGGCAGGCACACACCACCCTACTCAAGCTTTTGAATGACTGGGAAATAAATTTACCTTGATATTGAAGTTTCTGCAGCACGTGGCAATTTTAAGATTATTTTGACTACAGAATATTTTCTCTGAAAAATTCAGCGCTATGATATATTAGTCTCGGTTACAAAGTGACAATCACAGCTGAAAAATAAAGAAAATCAGCTATAGCAATCTGCAATTCTAGTGAGTGTCCCTTTACCCTTGATCTCTGATTTGATTCCTCATTTTTGCCTGACGTTTTTACCAATGTGCCTTTTCTTTAACTCATGCTTATTTTTCAAATTGCTCATTAGACAGATGTTTCTAAGTGTACAGTGACATTTTTCTAAATAATATGTTTTGATAGAAATTATTTCTATCAATTCAAGTTTTATTACCACAGGTATCATTGAATCCATTTTTTTAGAAAAAGAAATGTACATATCACAGACCACTTTATATGAAATTTGGTCAATTTAGGATTAATCTTTCTAATAGTTCTAGAACCAGTAATTGAGAATGGACATTGAGAAGGAAATAACATCCCCCCCAAAAGAAAATGCAAAATAAATATTGAAAAAATAATTTTCCCACTTTAAATCTCTTCCACCTCCAGCTACTTAAAAATAATTCTTTACATCATTTATTCACTTACTAAAACACTATTTTTGAGCCTCCCTATATGCCATGTACGTCGTAGATGGTCAATAACTGTAGGTCCAAGTAACTTTCTATTTTCTTTCTGTGCTTTTTTTTTTTTTTAAGATATTTATTTATTTATCTGATGGAAAGAGAGACAGCGAGAGAGGGAACACAAACGGGGAGTTGGAGAGGGCGAAGCAGGCTTCCTGCGGAGCAGGGAGCTCGATGCAGGGCTCGATCCCAGGACCCTGGGATCATGACCTGAGCCAAAGTCAGATGCTTAATGGCTGAGCCACCCAGGCGCCCCTCTATTTTCTTTCTGTGCTTTGCATACAGATGGTTTCAGAAATGACCAAGCCACTTTTTTTGAACTTGCTGCCTGTGACCTTTGAATTACCTGTCTTCCTTTTCTGAAAGCTTTCTATTCATCGTGTGTAAAACACTTCAAAATATTTAGTTGTTCTTACCAGTTCCCAGTGCAATGCCTGGGCCCTGGGTAAACCATAAATAAGTGAGCATTTGCACTGTGTTCACTAGTAGTTGTTTACATACCGATCTTGTCCATTTTACTAGAGCAGAAAGCAGGAGTTTATCTTTCATTTTTGTACAAAGGTTTCCGTTTTTGTGCAGTGTTGGTGGTATAGTGTTGAGTATAGCTGCTTTCTGAAGTTTTTAGTTTTTAGCTCAGTGTCTCACACATAGTCATCACTTATTAAATGCTTATTAAATAAATGAATAGATACAATAATTTAACAGAAGCAGAAAAATAAAACACAATAATTGTATAAAATTTCTAATTTCAAAGGCTGTTATGTTGTCAAAAAACTATTAAAACTAAAAAGAAAATAACTTCTTTGTGTTGAAATCCACAACATGCTATGGGTGAATCACAGACTCTAGAATCAAATTGCATAGATTTTTAACAGTTTTTGTGTGGGTGTAACAGTGTTGGGGGGTTTTATTAATTAATTAATTTATTTATTTATTTATTTATTTATTCATTCATTCATTCACATCATTAAAAAAAGTACTGAGTTCTGACTCATTGTACACACTTTTAGGCACTAGGATACACCAATGGCTAAAATGCAGAAAGAAGAAAATCTGTTTATCCTCCTAAAGATTCTATAGGGTAAAAAACAAAAATCTCTGTCTTATGGAATTTTTTGCTAGTGTTAAGTTTAATGATGCATATAAAAGATTGAATGATTATTATCATTATCTGGAAATTATATATTTTTTCTAGCATGTTAGATTTTGCAACTCCCTGGTAGATATATTTTCAAATGTTATCAATTAGACAATAGGTTTAAAGAAATTAAAACATTCATTCAAGGTAATATGCTTTATAACAAATCTGGAATTTAAAGCCTGCCCTTATCATTCCCAAACTTCCCTTATACAACATCGTTTTTCGGCTGCTCCACATTTTCTATCCTGTTGCATTATCTTCCATGCTCAAATTTGTTTAAAGCCCTGAGAGGTTTTGAATAAAAGAAACGTGTTTACTTTTAATGAACTCAGAGTTTCCTAAATCTATTTGACCTTTTACTCATTTATAACTCCTCACATAATTTGGAACACTTAAGAGATCTGTCTACACAAAGCTTCTCATGATGAGGTACTGAAAAGTTCCCTCCAGGGTGCCTGGGTGGCTCAGTCGTTAGGTGTCTGCCTTAGGCTCAGGTCATGGTCCCAGGACTCTGGGAACGAGCCCAGTGTTGGGCTCCCTGCTCTGAGGGAGGCCTGCTTCTCCCTCTCCCACTCCCCCTGCTTGTGTTTCCTCTCTCTCTGTCAAATAAATAAATAAAATCTTAAAAAAAAAAAAAAAAAAAAGAAAAGTTCCCTCCAAGCACTCAACATCCTCCTCCTGCATTCCCTGGAGCACCACTTCATTGGTATTATTGGTGCTAAGCAATGGGAACAATCTTTTAAAAACACATTTCTTGCATTTTCTTTAAATAATATTTTATTTGTCCCTAAATACCTTAAATATTTTAATTATTAAATATTTAAAAAAGAGAAAACAACATGCTATCACCAAAGGAACATGGAGAAAAAATAATAAAACTGAATCCATGTTTTGATGTTGACTTTTTCCTTTCCTCTCCTCTCCCTTCCTCCCCTCCCCTCCCTCACCTCTCCTCATCTATGTTTTGGTGTTGAATTTTTTCTTTCTGCTCCCCTCCTCCCCTCCCCACCCTCCCCTCACCTCACCTGTCTTTTCCTTCCCCCTCCCTCAGTTTCTTTAGTTGTGGAGTACCAACCACATCTGGTTTGTGACAATGAAGTTAACACCCATTACATGATGAGTAGATATGCATAGTAACAGCTTGCTTACTAACAAATGTACACTAAGTGATCCCCTGAAAGTATGTACATGATATTTAGGGAAAAAATTCACATATATCTCCCTCTTAATGTTCTTTTATGTTTTGGCTAGCATTCTCTTCTTCATCTATATGACCCATTTTCATTTTAAATCAGAAAGTTAGAGGGTGCCTTGGGTGGCTTAGTAGGTTAAGCGTCTGCCTTCAGCTCAGGTCATGATCCCAGGGTCCTGGGATTGAGCCCCGTGTTGGGCTTTCTGCTCCAGTGGAGAGTCTGCTTCTCCCTCTGTCTCTGCCCCTCCCTGCCCTTGTCCTCTCCCTCATTCTCTCTCTGTCTAATAAATAAATAAAATGTTTAAAAATAAATAAATAAATCAGAAAGTTGGGATTAGGAAAGTACAAAAGGTTTATGTTTTCCCACTCATTCTAAAGTATAGATATCACAAGTCCCTTTCTCACCATAAGCAAAAGAATGGTGGGAACTAAACATCTATTGAAAATATCAAATACAAAATTTTGTACTTTATATTATAACTAAATAAAATTACTACTTAGGGGTGCCTGGGTGGCTCAGTCGTTAAGCGTCTGCCTTCGGCTCAGGTCATGATCCCTGGGTCCTGGGATCGAGCCCTGCATCGGGCTCCCTGCTCTGCGGGAAGCCTGCTTCTCCCTCTCCCACTCCCTCTGCTTGTGTCCCTGCTCTCGCGCTCTCTCTCTCTCTCTGCAAATAAATAAATAAAATCTTTAAAAATAAAAATAAATAAATAAATAAAATAAAATTACTACTTAGTGGCAACAAATAAGATAGGTACACATATGGATTGACATATTCCATAATCTGCTTTTGTATCTGGAAGTCAATTATGTAACAGAAATCTGCCAAATATTGTCCCATTATTAAGATAAATTTGCGAGGTAAGAGAATGACAACCATCATTTATCAGGTAATTCTGTACTAAGAAAACTATGGATGGTAAATATCTCAGCAGGAAGTGCAGACAATGCCAATTATTACTTTGGAAAGTATTACTTTTGAAAGCTACAGAAAGTTGGAGATCCAGTTATATTGTTAGGCAGAAATAAGGATTAGAACCTATTGTAGAAGTTTCCTGAGGTTACTGATGATGGAATAGTTGGAATAGATTGGTTGAAATTAAAATTCAATTCTCAGCTTTGTTGGTCATCTCAAATGGTCAGGTGTAGTAAAAATAGACAACTTCAGCACGTGCTGACAATTTTCACTGGTTGTAATGAGTCCAAAATATAGGTGTGGTTCTAAGACATAGCAAGATAGTTTGCCATGGATATGCCAGTTTTATACCTATCCCTATTTTTTTTTTCTTAAGATTTTATTTAAATTCCAGGGTTATATTAGTTTTAGGTGTGCACCATAGTGATCATCAGCACTTCCATACAATACACAGTGCTCATTATGACAAATGCACTCCTTTAATCCCCATCACCTATTTAATCTAGCCCCCCTGCCCATCTCCCCTATGGTAACCCTCGTTTGTTCTCTACAATTAAGAGTGTGTTTCTTGGTTTGCCTCCCTCTCTCACTTTTTTTCCCTATGCTTATTTGTTTTGATTCTTAAATTCTACATTTGAGTGAAATCATGATATTTGTCTTTGACTGACTTATTTCACTTAGCAAAATACTCTGTAGCTCCATCTATGCTGTTGCAAATGGCAAGATTTCATTCTTTTTTATGGCTGAGTAATATTCCATTGAGCATATATATCACATCTTTTTTATGCATTCAGATATTGATGGACACTTGGGCTGCTTCCATAATTTGGCTATTGTAGATAATGCTGCTTTATAAACATCGAGATGCACATATCCCTTTAAACTAGTATTTTTGTATTCTTTGGGTAAATACCTAGTAGTGCAATTGCTGGATCATAGGGTTGTTCTATTTTTAACCTTTTGAGGAACATATACTGTTTTCCAGAACGGATGCGCCTATTTGCGTTCCCACCAACAGTGCAAGAGAGTTCCCTTTTCTCTACATCCTTGCCAACACCTGTTGTTTCTTGTGTTGTTGATTTTAGTCATTCTGACAGGTTTTATCCCTATTTATTTTTTTCAAGGATAGTAAGGATAATAAATAATTCAGGTCACTCAGTGCCATGTTACTTTGGTTTTGTATAGACCTGTAATTCAGGATGAATTTAGGATGTCAAGAATTTAGGATGTCATAAATATCACCAAGATTTTCCTTTTATAAGATCTGTTTTTATGTTTGGTTTGCAATGAAAGGCCAGTAGTGCATTATATTATTTAATTTAAGTCAACAAAATTCCATTTGAGTTAATACACAAATCCTTTTGGTTATCTTTGTTCTAAGTGGAAATATGATGAAAGCTTATATTTTATACCATCTAGAAAACAATTTAACATGTGATTAAAGATGATATGGATCAGTTATATGGTCACAGAGGGAATAAACAAGAGCATGATAATATTTTTTATATATAATGTTTCTTTTGTGATTGAAACTTATGTGAAGTTAAATCAAAGATATTCATAAGAGGTTACCTCAAATTAAAGTATCAGATGATGATTGTTAGAGAACTACTCTGCAAGGAACTATATTTTAATAGAGATACTCCTTTAACTAGTTCACACGTTAAATAATAAAAAGCTGGTCAGTACCAGGGAAATTCTGCATCCTTACTAATTTTGTGGAAGCAGGGATATGGTTACTTTTCTTGACACAGTTAAAATATCTGAGACAGCAAATTCCTACTCTTAGATTTAGTCCTTTAGTACCCTCCACACACTTTATAAGGCCTCTTCTGAAGAAAAGTGTGGCTATGGCTTTATATATTATATAGTTTGTTATGATTTATTCATTTTTAATGTTCTGACAATTTAATAACTAGGTGGCATTTCTTTTTGGTTATATAATGTTGAACAATAACTACCGCTGAACGTTTGCATTTGAGACATGGTATTAAAAGGAAAGGTATGCCTCAGGGCAATTTGTAATAATGCCAGAGTCAAAAGCAGAAATCAGAGAGGAAAAATTGATCTGACACCTTTTCATTTCAGGTGAAAAACTAAATATATTTATGTTACTTCAGTGATAAAGTAGATCCAACTTGGGATCATACTGTACAGTGTATATAATGTGGATTTTTAGTAATTAGAATGCTTGTGGTGAAAGCATGGGAGAAATACTTTGTGAAGGGTGAAGAAAGGCTTCTGGAGACAGTGCTGTTTTGGGGAACAGAACTCCTCCATTCGCTGTGGAGATGTGTTGTGCATGTTGTTTCTGTTAGTTTTGTGAAACTGACTAAAGTCTGAGTGAACTGACTAGAAATGATATTTTACCAAATTGGTATATTTTTGTTTTGTTTCACAGAAAATAATGAAATGTTCTTTTCTTCTCCTTCCTTTCTTCCTTTCATTAACACATTTATTTATTTATAATAAAATACTGGCATAGAGACTTGCTGGTTATAAGTAAAAGTTAAAAAAAAAGAATTCCAAAAGATGGAAGTCCTTGGGTAAAATGCACGAAAATACTTGCTAATTTTCAGTAGGTTTGGCTTCCCCATTCCCTCTGTATTACTTTTAGGGCTTTAATTTTACCCCAGAATAGCAGAATCTTCACAGCGATTTAGCATGAATTGTGTAGTCTGCAGCAAATACCTCAGAACAAGTGTTTTCCTATCAACATATTCAATGGGTACATTAAATCCTTTGTATCTCCTATTACACATTTAAAATAATTTCTCTGTAAATGTTAGATATGAATTTTCAAATAATATTTTCCTTACATGCTGCCTTTATAGGCTTCTCTGTCTTGGAAAAGTAGAACTTTGTGATTTCCCATGGTTAATTTAATCAAAGAGTTCTCTATCATGCCAACCAAAAAGAATAAAACCTAAAGCCATAACAAATCCTAACTTTAAGTCTTTAATGTGAAATTTTAAGATTTAAAATTTACATGTTACTTTAAAACTGCCAGACTCACTCTGTTGCACTCAACTTTCTCTTTTTCAGGTAAGTTGGTTGGAAAAAGCATTTCATGCAAAAGAATGTCTATAGTAAGCTATCTTTCATGGAAGAAAGGAAGAGATATAAGAAAATACTGAATATACTATATTAATATAATATTCAATATGCTATAAGGAAAATATACTAAAAGGAAGATGTATAATAAAATATTGAATACATTATATTACAGTATAATATTGAATATACTATAAGTAAAATCTATTAAAGAAATAAGTTTTGTACTCTATGTAATAAATTTGTTTTTTACATAGTTTAGGGTAGCAAATCTGACATTGCTTTATTTATATTCGAGGACTGAGCAAATCAGTAAATATAGAGTAGATAACGAAATCCAGTTTCTCACTGTCAGGAAAGCTATCAGAAAAAGGAATTACAGGTAAAGAAGGGGAGATGGCTTGAATGAGCCCTATGGTATTAGAGATATCAGTATGAACTCATGGGTTTTGATCAATACATTGATTGATATTAAAATAGATATGGATGTCTTTATGTATGTGTCTACATACATTTCATATATGTCCTAGCTCCGTATATGGAGAAGGCCTCAGTGTGATGACATCCCAGTGTCAATAAGAAGCAAACCTTTGTTTGGTTTCTATACTTTTTCTTCAGTAAAAGGAACCTGGGCTCCTTAGAGAAATAATTGATTGCACAGTTATTATTGTGTTTGGTTGACTGATTGTAATACACATATGGAAACTGAAGGAACCACAGATCACCACAAGTTTTCTGCAAAATGAGAACAGTTAAGGTATCAAGACATTATAAATTACAGTAATTAAGAGAATTTTTATTTGGGTTAAAGATAAACAGATGAATGAAATAAAGTAGAGAATTAGCAAAGGCGCTATATACATACACATGGGTACGTAGATTCATACATATATGAATCATGTATGTATATAGGTATGCATGTGTATCTATGTGTGTGTATGTATGTGACATATGTATATGTACACACTTATCTAGTATTACATACCAGTAGGGGAGAGCTAATTTGTATAATCTTTATGTACAAGCATATACCATGTTATTCGTTTCAAAAGTAAACTGGTTTGATCACCAAATATTTACTGAGAAAAATACACACAGACCTACAAATGTACACACACACACACACACACAATGGGTATGTAATTGAAATAGAGTAGTAAACTAATATTTATTGAGGACCAACTATGCACCAAACACTTATCCGGGACTTTCTGCAGTGTGGCATACTATCAGGAGATGCATGTATGTTTTGAGAGCAGATTTAGCAATGTATATGAAAGAGAAATAGATTATTCAGTTCTGAATGTCAAAATCAAAAAAATTCTAGGCACCTATTGTAGTGAACAAACTAAACTTGTGCGATATGAAGCAAAAAACAATTGTATTTTTAAAAGCACTTTCTTTCAACCCTCCTGAACCTGAGCTAGAACCCCAAAGCGTTTTCATTTACTCTCACATGTCATTACATAGCCTAATTTTTTCTAGATTTTAAAAAAACAAAATATGGTCAAATCCAAACAAACTTTTACTGTCTGATGCAAGGGAGAACTTCTGCCTTATTTCTATAATCTCAAAAGCCTGCAGGGAGAAAGAGAGGGGAGTGGTAGGTACATTAAAGTGCTTTTTGTTGTTGTTGTTGATGATTGATTTCAGTATTTGCTTTACTCTTCTTCCTTGATCCTGCCCTCTCTCCTCTTCCTGGCCATTTTGTATACTTCTCCTCCAGGGTTTGAAAATGGAAGGAAAGATGGGTGATGATGGTGGACAGGTCCTACATAAATGGTGATGTGGAATTACTTCATTTTACGTTCAATTATTTTATTTCTGAGTGTTCGGTAAGGACTTCAACTTTTCCTTGCAGTTTCTAGTTTTGGAGCATGCCTCCACTAACTGGCAACTTATAACTCCCCTTGTCAGCCCCTGACTCTGAGTGGTCCACTCATGTTGAATCTCTATCTACGTAACTTTGACTATCCACTCTGGACTCCTTATCACAGGTTTTTAAGAAGACTCAAGTGCTGGCTTCTTTCTACTAGGTTCACATGTGGCCAACAGGACCAAACACCTTTGTGCCACCATCTTTGTGAGTGCAGCTTGCTCCTCTGTGGCTTTGTCATCTTTCAGCCATCAGAAGCAACTACAACCATTGTTGTATCTTTGGATTTTTCACAGGAAAGCCAGGCTTTTCCATGTGTCTTCTTCATCTCTCCAAACTCCATGATACAGACGCCAAGATCCCTCGATGATATTTTCTACTTCTTTCCTCTGGAAGCAACAGAGTCAGCCTAATAATGCAGCTCAAAGAATACCTGACCAAGATTGAGAGGTCAGTCTTGATTTCTTGTAAGCATTTCCATGCCCTGCACAGTTTTCTTGGAATCAAACCACATAATATGATACAAGTCCAACTTTACAGTACATCACTTGTACAAAGGTGTGTAACTATTTCGATGTTAGTAATAGGAATTTTAAGGCTTTGAACAGAATGGCAACATGATCGGGGGATGCTTTAAAAAACAATATTAAGCATTTTTATTGTTACCATTCAGACATTCTCTAAATTAATCAACTCATTGTTTTTGGTTGGAGAGTAGCACTTTGCCATTTCCAGCTGGTTGTTGGGCTGTACTGAACTTTGAGGTATAAGAATAGCAGGAGCAGTGCAGCAAGAGAGAGAATTGTGTACTGATCTTCTTGCTTTCTGAAGAGGACCAAAATGTGTTCTATTTTCATATATATTTTACTTTCTGGTGTAATAGAGCTGAATTTATCTAACTGATGTGACTTGCTACATATTTTCCTTTTATGGATCCACTGGATTTTGCAAGTATTTATCTGTCAGAGGTTAGATTTTTAACGTTTTAATTATACTTGCTAAAATATTCTAACTCATATGAACATGATTGAATTGACTAGTTTTCTGAGATTATTAGCTTTGTTCATAATCCTGCTCTAAAGCCTTTTGATTTTAATCTCCAGAAGGTTTGAAAAATAATCAATAAAAGCAAGAACCCTCATGGCTTGGGTTTAAAATCTTTTTTATTATAATTCAATTAGTTCTCCTCTCTTGGCCCAGACAAGCCTTTATAATTTTCTGTTAAGCTTTCAGAAGTGGCTTGCATTGTGTATTCACAAAGATAAGAAATAAAATAAGCCCTTTACTTAACAATATTATTTTTTAAAAAGCACCACTGATTTCATGTATAATACACCGTTGACAAAATAAATTAATAACAATAAAAAATTCTGGTTTAAAAGGAGTGATTGCTGAGCTTTCGTTTAAATTTAAATTTAGACAAAAATAGCTGAAGTAGTATTGTTGTTTAAAATTACCTTGTTTAAGACTTTCCCATTAGAAAGAATGAGATTTGCAAATCAAATAGATGAGTTTGCAGTTCACATAGCTGAGTGTTCTTCAAAAAGTGCTCATCATTATCACAAGATGGTACTCTATTTACACATAGATAGCAAGGGGATTCTACTTTTCATTCTGTTCTGTACTTGATAAGGGATATTTCACTGTTGTATGCTTCTCCAGACCTCAAAAATTGGCAGGAAAACTAAGTCATCCTGAGGAAAATCAGGTTAAAAGTGGTATGTTTTGGCTCCATCTGTGTCCAACAGCAAACTATGTCAAGCTGGACATAAACTAGACATTGTAATTCCCAGTAAGTTTCCTCTAACCCTCAATTTCCCAATCGACGGTATAGTCAGAGAATTGAGCCAGGCTATTACACCGCCTTGGAAGAACTTCTACTTGCAAGATGCAAAAAGATGCACAAATGTAAATATTTTATGACCCTGTCAAAGAGTTAGTATTTGGAGGATATGTGGACACATACAGTGATCACATGTTTCCATAGATATTGTACTGGAGAAAATATCATCACTTGCCATACACATTTGATAAGAAAAAAATGTCATGGCAAAATTATTTTATTTAAACTAATGTAATTTTCTTTTTTTGTGTGTGAGATTTTATTTGAGAGAGTACATGTGCATGCACAAGCACAATTTCACGTATTTTGGCATTTCATATATTTAAGTATTTTAATAGCTATTGTTGGTAACATAAATTACATAGAGGATATTATAGAATATTTATTATAGCAACTATGTTAGGGTATTACCTCCATTAAAAAAAAGAAAAAAAGAGGGTCACCTGGGTGGCTCAATGGATTAAGCACACAACTCTTGATTTCCATTCAGGTCATGACCCAGGGTCGGGAGATTGAGCCCCACATCTGGCTCCGAGCTGGGCATGGAGCCTGCTGAAGATTCTCTCTCTCCCTGTCCTTCTGCCCCTACCTTCCACAGTGTTCTCTCTCTCTCTCAAAAAAAAAAAAAAAAGAAAGAAAAGGAAAAAAGAAAAATGTAATCTATACTGAATACTTACCAAGGATAAGGCACCATGATAAGAATTTCATATGCATTGTTTTATCCTCCAAATAACACTAATCCTATTCTTATTACAATGATGACTAAGAAGGTTTTAAATTCTGCCTAATGTTACATTGCTAATAAAGGAGTAAATTGAAGCTTAGCAAAATTATATACATGGTATAAAATAAAATAGCTATTAAGAGAATTAGGAAACTGAAGTAAATGATGCAATGACTTCCCAAGGTAGAAAGCACAAACAGAAAATAGAGGTAGGGTTCAAAACACTAGTTAACTAAGGCTGGGAGATTTTATGGTGAGAATAACAAAATGATCCAATTAATGGCCTTGTATTTGTGGAACTTTCAGATAAGTTGTGAGGATAGCTTTGAATACAATCATCACCTATGTAACTAAGATTATGTCTCCGCAGTAGAAAGAAGAGACCCCTGGTTCTGTGAAATGTTTCAGTGGTGGTGCATTCCTAATTAAGGAGGTCAGGGAAGGAACAGTTTCGTGGTGAAGGGGTGACTGAGTTAGTTTTGAGGGAAAGAGTAAAATAAGCACAGAGGGAGAGGAGTATTTGATGTTTAAAGTTCTCTCTTTAAGGAGAGAATTTGAAGAACTGAGAGAATGTGTATCTGTCTTATCTCATCATAACACTCTGCCTTTGAGTTAGAAAGAAAAAGGACTCATGTTAAAAATATGGGATAAATGGTGGGAGTTGAAGCTGAGGGTAGGCAGGGGGTGTTTCCTCTTCCAGTATGATCTGACACGGTATTGTCCCCAGGTGATTTTGTGCTCAACAGGAAACAAATTTGTCAGATGATGAGTCTGTACAATTTTCCAAAATATATATTCAAAAAGCTGTGGGCAGAAAGCCTATCTCTACCTTCAGAGTTTTGACAGTAAAGCTTTTCAAACTGGATTTTTAGAGGTCATTCATAGAGTATCAGTCAGGAATTGGTCAGGAGGACCCTATAAGCTGACTCTGGACCTTTCATGTACAAAAAAAAAAAAAAAAAATTAAGATTTTATTTATTTATTTGACAGAGAGAGACACAGCAAGAGAGGGAACACAAGCAGGGGGAGTGGGAGAGGGAGAAGCAGGCTCCCCGCTGAGCAGGGAGCCCGATGTGGGGCTTGATCCCAGGACCCTGGGATCATGACCTGAGCTGAAGGCAGATGCTTAGCGACTGAGCTACCCAGGCGCCCCTCATGTACAAAAATTTTAATGCTATGGGTTGGGTAACAAAATTGTCAGAAGAGATAGAAGACTTAAAAAGGGGCCTGGAGTGGCCCTCCAAAGACCATAAAGTGCAGGAAAGAAGGCCTTACCACCGTTTTAGGAGGCCATGGCCATCTGTGTTTAGCTCTTGCCTGCTGCAAGAGCATCATGGTTTCTCTTGCTGTCACTGTAGGGAGTGAGCCAAGGTGCTCCAGGAGCCCAGCACTGCGCTCAATGAAGGATTTAGAAGTAGAATAGGGTTGACCTCGCTCCAGCCCTCAGACACTACACTAGCTGCTTCCATTGGCAGAATCAATAGGGAGACTGCTGACAAAAGACTGTGCTCTTTTCCGTGTCCCATATTCTGTGGTATTTAAATTAGCAATAGTACTGATTACCAAACATTTTCAGTGAAAACACCAATAGTCCAAAAGCAGAACTATTCTTTAGGAAGAGAACTTGCCAGTTATAAGAAATCTACAGTTTCATACGATCCAATATTCCTTTTATAGGTTAGCAACAAAAAAGATTTTATGTAGTATACTGATATTTAAAACCAGGTTTGTATGCATTTATCTACTCATGATAATTTGAACTGGGTTTAGCTTAGAAGTTTTTTTTGCTCATCCTGCTTGCAGCTGCAGTCGTCAGATGAACTGATGGGTGCTACATGATCTAAGGTAGCGCATTCACATGTCTGGCAGATAAATGGGTCAGTTGGCTGGGATACTTGCTGTTCTCCATGTGGTATGTATAGCAGGATAGCCCTGCAAAGTTCATACATTGCAGGTGGGAATATAAAATAAAACAATCACTTTGGAAAAGAGTCTGACAGTTTCTTAAAAGGATATATATAAATTGACTATACAACCAAGCAATTCCGTCTTTAGGATCCATCTGAAATAAATGAAAACAAATGTCCACACAAGTATTTTTTTGGGAATGTTTACAGAAGAATTATTCATAAAAACCAAAAAAACTGGAAATAACTCCAATATCCATCTATTGAATGGATAAACAAATGTGGTATATCCAGACAATGAAATACTATTTAGCAATAAAGAGAAAGCACATTCTACAACATGGACAAACTTTAAAAATATTCTGTTTATGAAAGAAGCTTAACACAAAACGCCACGTTGTGTGTGATTCCATTTACATATAAATGCAGATCTCTAAATACATAAAATAGGTTCATAGTTTTCTGTCGCTGAGGTGTGAACAAGAAATAACTGTAGATGGGCACAAAGGATCTCTTTAGGTGATGAAAATATTTAAAATTGCCCTGTAGTGCTGGTTGCACACCACTAAATTTATTAAAAGTCATTGAATTATATACAAAAAATGAATTTTTTAATGTAATTTATACCTCAAAACTTTTTAAAATGTGGGTTTTTTTAAGTTAAAAGATTGATTTAAAAATATCAAAATTCATGATTAGAAGATTTAAATAAATCAATTAAGCATTTAATAAGATTCAGCTATTTTCTTTAGTCTGGCTTACCTGAGGCTAATTTCTTTTAAAATTCACATTAAAATTTTCTATAATCCAAGATGCCTGAGTGGCTCAGTTGATTAAGCATCTGTTTTTGGCTCAGGTCATGATCTCAGGGTCCTGGGATCGAGTCCAGCGCTGAGCTCCCTGCTTAGTGGGGAGCCTGCTTCTCCCTCTGCCTTCCACTCCCCCAGTTTGTGTTCTCTCTCATTGACAAATAAATAAATAAATCTTAAAACATTTTTTCTATAATCCAAGAGTTACATTTTTTTATCTAAGATGATTTGAGTTATATTTATGTATTATATATGATATATATTTATATTATAAATTCCAATGTTAAAAATTAGCAGATACAAATTAAAGAGATAATACCATTTTACTGGTATTTTATGTATTTAGTAAGTGGGCACTACTTTTATACTGCATAAAATAATTTTGAAATTCATTTTTATCTCAACTGCATTATCAACATAAAAGTACATTCAATAGTAGGTTAAATTATATTTTATCAAAAACTTTAATTCAAAATAAAATCGTATTTTAAGCTAAGGATTCACAATATCATCTTTTTTCTTTTATTTTTATGCATGTGCACACTTCATAGTAAGTGAAATTAGTATTTTTGTTTTCTCATTTTTAAATGGAATACTACTGCTATTAACTAAAGACCTTTCAAATGCTGTGGAAACTGAAACAAGTCAACTTTAATTTTGCTATAGTATTGTGTAGGTAAGGGAAGATAGAAAACCTGGTGATTATAATGCCCACATTGGCTCAACCTTCCAGGGGAGGCAGCGCTGCAGCAGGGGTCTACTTAATGGCATTTCAGAGGATATGTCGAGGTTCCTGTGGTATGTGAACAATCAGAAAGCTTTTTCTCTACTTGGACTTAAAGTAGTTCTTCCTACCACAATGTAATCAGAGTCTTGCTATTGTGAGAGAAAGCAGCCATCCAGGGACTAAGGTGAGAGAGTGTGAATGCCATTAATTGGTCTATTTTACTCGCCAAAAATAGAGCAACCACTATGATTGAAGTCCAAAACAGATATGTGAGATAAAAGCAGAATGGGATCCTGAAAAGAGGATTTAGGCTGACTTGGAACAATGATCTTAAGCTGTATGCATTAAGGAATATACCACACACACACACACACACACACACTCACACACACATTCATACATACTCATGGAAGCACTATGTAACAGTTTGGAAGGAAAATTCTTTTAATATTTTCATAAAGCACTAATTTAAAGAAGGTTTCTACAGAGATTACATACTCTCCTGGACCAGGTAAACTGTTTGATTGTGGTCTCGAGACTCCACAGCCTAAAGCAAGAAAATTGACAAACGCAGCGCCATTATCCAATTCTGACTTGTAGATCATAGAACATCAGCAGATGTTCTATTATACTACCAGAGAGCTAAGTACACAGAGGTTGCACAGTAAATGGTAACATGTTGAGTTTGTGTCTGCCCTGTGCCAAATGTCAGGAGGATAGAGTCAGTATACCCGATGCTTTTCTTCTTTAATTACCAAGATATCTATGGCAAAAGATTTACATTTTTCAATTGAACTGACCAATTGCTAGCTCATCAATTTAATGAAAAAAGTCAAAATAATAGTTCATGCTGTTATAACCAAGTATTGAAATTGTAATAAGATTATTTCAGTGACGTTTTTGTAGGACTACCCAAAGGTATCAGCCTGAGTTTACACAGAGCATTTACATGTCACATCAAGTACTCAATAGAATTAGAAATACATATTTTTTTTAAGATTTTATTTATTTGACAGAGAATGGGAGAGAGAGAGAGAGAGAGCACAAGTAGGCAGAGCGGCAGGCAGAGGGAGAGGGAAAAGCATGCTCCCTGTGGAGCAGGGAGTCCAATGCGGGGCTCGATCCCAGGACGCTGGGATCATGACCTGTGCTGAAGGTAGACGCTTAACCCACTGAACTACCCAGGCACCCCAACAGAAATACACATTTCTAAAATAAAGTATTTTATGAAAGTTAAGACTACCAAAATCTCACATTTAAATGTACGTTTTCTTTCATTTTAAGGAGATATGTATTTTTTTCATTCGTTATTTTGCCTCAATGTGAGTGAGAACAAAGGAAATCCAATTTTAGAACATGTAATAGGAAATAATACAATATGCAAGGTGAAATTCAAAAAAGAAAGTTTTAGGAAGTCCGAATTAAAAGGTTATTTTAGAAATAGAGCTAGAAATACAATGCACTGTGGGGGTCATTCAATTAGAATCTTTTTGGGGAACTTTTCAGAAGTACTGAGCCTCAGTTCATATCCTAGACCAACTAAGTAAGAATTTCAATAAGGTAGTTTATGTATCAGAATATTATAAATATTCTCAGAGGGATTATAATATGCTAATTGGGTTCAGATTTACTTCTTAATTTAATCTAGATTATACCGTATTTAATAATTTAGAATGATGAGCAAAATAAATTTACTATATTTTGGGCATATTTTATCTTATAAATCTTATCTTTTATGTTAACTTTTCTGCAAATTTTACTGCAGAATATTGCCTTTTAACTGTACCAGTTTATTTTCTTGACGGGGATTTTGTAATATAATTCTACCTAATCTTTAAATGAGATGGTATGAGGGGTGCCTGGGTGGCTCAGTCGTTAAGCGTCTGCCTTCGGCTCAGGTCATGATTCCAGGGCCCTGGGATCGAGCCCCACATGGGCTCCTTGCTCTGCAGGAAGCCTGCTTCTCCCTCTCCCACTCCCCCTGCTTGTGTTCCCTCTCTTGCTGTGTCTCTCTCTGTCAAATAAATAAGTAAAATCTTAAAAAAAAAAAAAAGAGATGATATGAGGCTGATATTATATTTATGTCTTTAGTTTTTTTTTTTAAATGTAAGTTTAAATTAGATCACATTAATAATAGTTCAGTTTTGTGAGAGAAATACAATGTAATTTGGGAAATATTCCTTATTTCACTTAAAAATATTTATAGAATACAGGTCTATTTTTAGAGATACAGAGATGAATGGGACAAATTTCCACATGCAGTTTTCAATCTTGATAAGACAATAGACAATAAACAAGCATTGAGTGTTATATGAAACTAATGAATTGTTGAACTCTACACCAAAAGCTAATGGTGTACTATATGTTGGCTCAGGTGAACATAATTAAAAAAACACCAAAAAATTAAAAAAAATAAACAAGTACATAAATATTTCAGATTATAATAAGTGTTGTGAAAAAAATGAAGCAGTGTAAAAAGTGACAGGCACATTGGATACAAGACAAATTAAGGCATATTTAAAATTTTAATAATTTATTTGGTGAGAATTGGACTTCAATTGGGCAGGACCAAACTGGAAATGGTAAGGAGCACTCCACCTGACAGAAGCTAGGGGAAAGACTTTTACAGAAAAGAGGTGGAGACAGAGCAAGGAAATAATTTGATTGGCCATAGCTTAAGCTCAACAGCTTAAGTCTTGGGGAAAAATTCCGTGGCTGTTTGTTGACTATTGTCCTTAGGTGTTGATTTCTTAATCATGAAGCATTACAGGCTTAGGTTTTGTTTACTTTCTTTCTTGTTTTTTAAGATTGTATTTATTTATTTGAGAGAGAGAAGGAGAGACAGTGAGAGAGTACAAGTGGGGAGGAGGAGAAGAGGGCTCCCTGCAGAGCAAGGAGCCCGATGCAGGGCTTGATCCCAGGGCTCTGGGATCATGACCTGAGCCAAAGGCAGACGCTTCACCGAATGAGCCACCCAGGTGCCCCATTTTGTCTTCTTTACATAGGTCACTAAGGCAGTAAAGCCACCTCAGTTTAATGGCCTTTTTTAATTAACAGGTAGTATGGTTAGTAAAGGTCCATCTGAGCAGGTCACATTTGATCAGAGTGGGTTAACTATTTTAGTTCAAAAAGCTACTGTTCAAAATAACCCCCTTCAGCAAATTCAGAACCAGTCCTCTGTACAGCTTCAAAGTACCCATTGATCTGTCAACTAAATTCACATACTGTCATTAAAGGCCATAATACATGTCCTTTTATTTCCATTGTTCTGGACAAAATAATAGCAGTCTCTTAGAAAATGGATTTCACTAGGATTTTAAAACTTATTTTGGAAATCAAGACAAAGCTATTTTGAGGGATTCTAAGCAACGGGATAAGATGAATTTAGAGACTTCTGTGTTGACTTGAAACTCTAGAAGCTCTTGTAAGCTTCAATTTGGCTACTAGGCCTTTCAATCCTACTGTAGAGCTTAATGGCTTTAGCCCAATTTCCTATTGCTTTTTAAATGGGAAGTTTTTCAGGTAATGGTAGGAAACAGTGAGAAATACTCAAGAAGGGATGGAGTGAAACCTGAAATATATCCATTAATATTTAAATAGTATTATATTCCATGACAGTGTTACCCTGAATATATGTAGCCTACCCTACTCTTGGTCAAGTAATATAGTTTGTGATAAAACATAAAATGGAAAATAATTATGTTACTGTCATAATATGTCATTACATTATTATTACAAGAGTAATTATATTAATTTAGTTAACATTCAAATCTGTTCTAATTTGCATAATATAAGGAATGCATGATCAGTTTAATTCAAATATGTAGATTAATTTTGTTTTCTCTCTATTTTCCAAATGATTTATTTTCACATAGTTCATTGGTACCTTTTTGTAAATTATAGAGATAAATCAGACAACTTTGAAAATTCAGCATAATTCATTTAACATTTCGATTTAAGGTCAACTGTAATAATTTATGCTTTGAGCAAGTAATGTAGTATCAGAGAGTGCAGTCTTCAAATACAAATGCAAATTTTCTAGAATAATTAAATATGAGATGAGAAAAAGGAAGGAGCGTAATATTTTATTTTTTGTTGCTAAATGTATTTGAAGTTGAATGTTTTGAATTTAAGTTTAGAATAAATAGAACTGGTAATGATTAGATGATGGCAATGAAAAATGTAAGTATAGATGAATGGTTATGAAATGTTTTATTAAGACACTTTTAAAGAAATAGTATAAAAGGAAATTGGCAACATGAAAGCAGCTGATTGGGAAGGTGGGAGAGAAAAAATAATTAGTTTCATGTTCTGATGTGCTCCATGTTTGGATGATTCCAGCTTCTATTTTAGTTCAATGGCAAAGGCAGAAGAAAATCTGTACTAAAATTTGAGGGAGATGTGGTACTTTGTGATGTAATGCATGAGTTATTCCTAAAGACTAAAAATGAAGTAGGCAGTGTAAAGAGCAAAAGAGCAGGACACTGAGGATGCTGTACCTCTCATATTTAGGAAATGGGAGGAAAAAGTGAAGTCCTTGAAGGAAATAGAGAATAGGCATAGAAGTCATGGAAAGTGAAAATAATGTGATGCTATGAAAACCAAGGAGAAAAGGATTTCAGGAATGGCATGGCAAATAGCTTCTAATGTACCAAATTGCATAAGGAGAACAGCAATCAGAAAAATATTATTTCTTAGAAAATTAATTTTGGAAGTAGTTATCATTTATATGCACCTTTCCATTATTTTTTTAAGAAAAGCAGAATCAGGGGCGCCTGGGTGGCTCAGTCATCAAGCGTCTGCCTTCGGCTCAGGTCATGATCCCAGGGTCCTGGGATCGAGCCCTACATCAGGCTTCCTGCTTCGCGGGAAGCCTGCTTCTCCCTCTCCCACTCCCCCTGCTTGTGTTCCCTCTCTCGCTGTGTCTCTCTCTGTCAAATAAATAAAATCTTAAAAAAAAAAAAAAGCAGAACCAATTTTGCATAATAAATTTAGCCTGCCTTGTTATCCTCAATATTTCATTTTAAATAAATATAAAGTTCTTTCATTAAAATATTTCATTTCAAATAAATATAAAGTTATAAATAGGATAATCCACTACCCATTTTATAGCATGACTTATGATAGTTTATGATTATTCCTTTTTAAACACATTTCTAAAAAATTATAATCTGAATTAACAAAATATTTCCAAGAAAGGAAAAACGTCCCTGTAAGGTAGAGGGGAGAGGGCAAAAAAATTCACTTTTTATATATTTATTTCCTCTTTTCTAAAACACTGCAAACTACATGAACTATATTTTTGCAAAATAAATAAGTTATCAAGATTTGTGCAATATCCATTATTGCATGTAACCGATAAATTTACATAAGATAGAAAATTGTTAATTGTGAATAAATAGTTAAGAATTGGGTCAATATCTCACAAGATTTTTAATCTAATTAAATAAGTTGCTATCAGAATTTGGAGAAGGTCCCTGTGATTAACAGCTTGGAAAATGGAGCCTCAGCAAAGGTATGAACTTTAATTGCCAAAGATAAAACACCTATTTTAATTTTATCTGCTAAATCAATTATTAATGCCTCAATATAATACTGAATGGATTTCTCCCCCACTCCGCACCTAACTCTTTCTTTGGCTTAGTTATAAATATGAACTACCTATAAACTAGAGTGAAGCCACCGCTAAAATTTTAGTACTTGTAAGCTTCTTCCCAGATAACCCCCAATTATAAGAGAATTACCAGTTTATATGCTGGCAAACCACTGTAAAATTATGTTTACAACTTCAATCTAATTGCAGAAGTGACAGCCATAACTGGCAAAGAATTTCACTAGTTTATTTTATTTCCCAAAGGATTTCAGTTGTGGTAATTCACTGTTATTCTTTTAGTGATAAATGTAAAAATCAAGAACTAATTTAATTTACTTTAAAAGCTGAGAGTAATATTTGATTGAGACATGATCTGAAAAAAATTCAGTCATTTACTTAACAAATATTTATTAAAAGTCTGCTATATTTCATGAACGGTTGTAGTCTTTCAGGATAATCCAGTGGAAAAAAACAAAACAAAACAAAAAACATGCAGAATCTTTGTTTTTAAGCAGCCTGGTGTCTAGCATACCCTCTCCATGCAGCGATACTCAAAGACTATGATGGCCCCTTGAGTTTGTAAGGGAGGCAAATATTTTCCTTTACCTAATTAGGGTCTTTTTTTCAGCTGGGCTCATAATTTAATTGGCAAAAGCCAGATCAACAGCAGACAAGCACACAAATTTATTTAGTGTAAGTTTTATGTGACAGGAGAGTCTCCATAAGGAATAAAGACTCAAAGAAATGGTGAAACTTGCTTCCTTTGATAATAGGTTGGACACCAAGAGTCAATTGTGGAAAAGTAAATAAACTAGTGGGGAAGCTAAAGGAAGATAAGAATTATTTTTAATAAAGTCTGCTTGTATAGAATTCTCTTGGTCTCAATATCGTCCTTGATAGGAATGTTACTTTTCTTGTGCTATAGGGAAGACATCTTCCATAAGGGTTTTTATCTCCTACTTTCCAGAGGCAAAAAAGGAGGGTCAGAGCACTTTTCTTGAACCTGCTGTTTTTTATTGTTGTTTTTTTTTTTCAAGTGCCTTTAGCTCACAATCATTTTTATGTCAAAGAGGCATAGTTAGGGTGACATTTTCTTATTTCCTTCAAATTCCAGCCATCAAATCTTTGTTCTCTTGTAGAAAGTAGAGAGGAAGAGAAAAGGATTGTGCCCACTCTAAGGACTTTTTTTTTTTTTTTTTTTAAGTTGCAATGATGTATCTCCTTATAGCCATTTTTTGGACAATATTTAGTCACAGGTTTCAACTGTGCATTGATGTTGGGAAATGGTGTCTTTATTCTGTACAACCCAAGCTAAGATGACTTCCTGGGTTACTTTACTAAGGAAGTGGACAGTGGGTACTGGAGAAAAATGAGCAGTTTTTACCTTGTTATCTAATATAAACTGCATTTGAGGACTATGTGACCCAAGAGAAAAAAAGCTTGGCATAGTAAAGGAATGAGGAAGAGAAAAGGAATTGCTTCTTTAGCATTTTTTTTGAAATTTGATTTGATATCCTGGCTGATAGTTAATGTTGTTAGAAGACATAGACATTAAATTTTCTTTCCTGAGAATTTATTCACCTAAGTGACCAGGTAACAACACCTAGCAGAGTCTTTCTCAAAGTCAAAGTCTACAGATCTCTGGTATCTCCGGGGGTATAAGGATAACATAAGGTGCCTGATAAAAAATTCTCATACCTATCCTCAACTGTGGAACTACTGAATCAGAATCTCTCGGGCAAGCTCTCAAGGTGAGACTCTTACATATAAAGAAGAAGAGAACTAAGGGCTTCCCTGGGCAAGCTGGGCATCCAGAATTTTGCTAATTATATTCCAAATATGAATCACTGAATTTCACTCACTCTTTCATAATCTAGTTTTACAGATCTGTTAATGTCTAGAAAATAAGGATATAAGTATTCACAGGGTCAAACTATTTATCTGTCTTTTTCAAAAGGAAAACATTGAATAATTTTACTTTCCTGAAATACTAAAAGATGTTTACTTTTTAAAATAAGGATATGTCAAGAATAGCTTATTTATGTGGCTTGGGAGTGGCTCAGTGTTTATTTTTTAAAATAAGGATATATTAAGTATGATTTATTTATGGGGAATGGAAGTGGTTCAGTGCATGATACAGAACATGAATTTATCAGTTTTCCATATGCTTTCATTAAAGTCTAAGGTCTGAGTGATTCTGAACATATATCGCACCTCTCACTGTGAGTTTATAATAGAAATTGAGCAATATAAAAGTTACACCTAAAGGGTTCCTAGAATACTGGATAATTGGATTGTTAGTTATCAAGCCCTTCACCTCCATATTAGTGTGGCTTAGAAAGGTGCCATTTCACAGAAATCTGGATGAGACCATTTGTCTTGAAATGCTGCACTGCTGAAACCTGACTGCCTTTGAAGATAAGGCCAAACTGGACACCTTGAAGCTGTTGGTGCTAGCAACACGAACATTCTAATTAAGTGCCTTTGTTCCTTTTCCCCACTGAAACATGCAAGGTTTTGTTCATTTACACATGCACATAAAGCCATTTAGCCTCATTTATAGCAATTATTAGAGGCAGGTATTTGTGAAATACTGTTGATAATATTTAAATACAATTCATCTCTTGCCACAGATGACCACAATCCTGGTCACAAAAAGGGTGAAACCCTTTTATTCTTTACATTATGATTTAGCTTTTTATTCATTTTCATTCTTCTAGCTAGACTAGCTTTCTTGACGGTCATTTCAAATTCCATTTAGGGAATAGCACCAAGGGGCATGACCAAGATGAATAAGACTTCCCATCTGTACTCTGAACAGCCTGTATTCAGATATGGCTTTGAATGACAGAACACATTTCCAGAAAGTTAAGTCACGGGGTACATTTATAATGAAACTACACTATAAAGTTCTTGAGAAAAGTAAAACAAGATATTTAAAAATTTTGAAACCATTACTAAGTTTAACATTTTTTTTTTTTTTTCTTTCAAGGGAATATGGTCCCCTCTACACAGGGAATGAAGACCTCACCTTTTCCTATACAACTCTTCCCTTGCCTTATATCTGAATGATGAGAATACGTGAGAATTGAAAATATATTTCTAAGACTACCAACATACTAAACTGTTATGTATGTGCTAGGGCAGATTTGAAAACCAACAATATCGTCAGGTTAACACTGAAAAAAAAAAAAAAACTTCAGCTTCACCACGTTGTGTCTCTCATTGATATGTTATACACAAGCTTTAATGTCAAATAAAGAGATAACTCTTTAGTTGTCCTCTTGCTTTCCAGAATGTTCTGAGAGCACATACCTCATTTTCTTTTTCTTCTGGAGATATACACATCGAAAATATGGATGATGGACTACATTATGCAGGAAAAATAAATAAATATTCAAAGAGTTTTTTTTAAGATTTTATTTATTTATTTGACAGAGAGACACAGCAAGAGAGGGAACACAAGCAGGGGGAGTGGGAGAGGGAGAAGCAGACTTCCTGCCAAGCAGGGAGCCCAATGCGGGGCTTAATCCCAGGACCCTGGGATCATGACCTGGGCCGAAGGCAGACGCCTAATGACTGAGCCACCCAGGCGCCCCTTCAATGATGTTCTTAATGGGAATGTGCTTACTTTGCTTTCCTTGGTACATGTTCTGAAAGAATTCAACTTACGTATCACACTTAACAATTTTTTTTTAACATAGGCATGACAATTACAAGTGTTTAAACAAAGAATTAAATTTTTTTGGTAATTAAACTATAGCATTTCCCAAGGGAGTAACTGTCTATCATTTCAAACAAGAATACTCAATAGAGGTCAGATATTCAGTAGTTTTTGGCCTATAAGAATGTAAATTCAGTGTGGTCTAATTTAATGTAAGAGGAATTTTCTTATAATAATGGGATTTTGTGTTAGGGCAAAACACATCTGTAGACACTTAGCTCTGTTTTGACTTTTTTTTTTTTTTAAGATTTTATTTATTTATTTGACAGAGACACAGCAAGAGAGGGAACACAAGCAGGGGGAGTGGGAGAGGGAGAAGCAGGCTTCCCATGCAACAGGGAGCCCGATGAAGGGCTCGAACCCAGGACTCTGGGATCATGACCTGAGCCGAAGTCAGATGCTTAACGGCTGAGCCACCCAGGGGCCCCTTGACTTAATGTTTTATAAAACAAAACATTTAAATGGTTGAATCATGTAAAAAGGATTTTCCCTCTACTTGTAATTAGATGATTAGTTCTCTCTAAATATGTTATACTTAACACAGATTGCATCATTAGAATATATTAAAAATATGTATAGTATATGATCTCCTATCTGTTAAAGTAAATCATGAAAACAAAAAGAAATTATATTTCAAATTCATTCCACTACTAATTTCCAATTTTGTTTAAATATATTTAAGACTTTGGGAATATTCATTGACTTCTTTTTTTTTTTTTTAAAGGATCAGTAATTCTTTTTTTTTTTTTTTTAAGATTTTATTTATTTATTTGAGAGAGAGAGACAGAGAGCATGAGAGGGAGGAGGGTCAGAGGGAGAAGCAGACTCCCCGCCGAGCAGGTTGCCCGATGCGGGACTCGATCCCGGGACTCCAGGATCATGACCTGAGCCCAAGGCAGTCGCTTAACCAACTGAGCCACCCAGGTGCCCCATTGACTTCTTTATATTAGTAGATTATTATTGAGTAAACTCTTAGTGTCTAAAATTGATGATATACAAGATCTTAAAAAACTACATAAAATTTTAAATAATATTTTTGAAGTTGTTTAATCTCCATTCTTTATATTTTATATTAAAATGTGTAATCTGAATGATCTCTAACATATATTATATATTATACCTGAATGTTATTATACCTAATTAATATAAGAAACCATGAGCAAATATGGAGAAGTTATTTAAAGCAGTATGAAGTTGAAAACCCAGAAGGATTACTGGGTCAGAATTATTTTGTTTAAAGAACATACTAACCATAAATAAAATAATCTTATTCTTAATATGTAGAAATTAAATTATAATATTGATAAATTGAACTTTTTGATATTATTGAAATAGAATTCAAAGATATCGACAGATGCTGCAATGGTAAGGAATTGATTTTTGCAAGAAATGTCTAGTGCTGGTTTTCCCATGCTCACCTACCTCAGAAAGTCCCTTGTGGTCCCTTCCAATCACTAACTCCACAATGTATCCCAATATGGCTTCTAACCTCATAGATTTGTTTCGCTTTTTGTACTTGGTATACATAAAACCATTCAGTATGTTCTCTCTTGGCTGCTTTTGCTCATCTTCATATCTGTGATACATTGTTGCATATAATTATAACTTACTGCCATTGTAGCATGTTAATGCATTGTTTGAATATAATAGGATTTATTTACCCATCATGGATTTTGTTAATAAGCAACGAATAGATTGGGGCTATTAGAATAGTGTTACAATAAAAAATTCTAGAGCATTTCTTTTGGCAAACATAAGCTAGAATTTAAGAGAAGATAATTTAAGTATAGCAGGAATTGTAATGGTAGGTTTTGTGAATGATCTAATACAAAAAGGCAAGAATGAGTTTGCCTGGCTCTGCTATCCTCAGATATAATTACCAATATATGTAAGACTTAGAAAAATATTGTGAAAGAATGTGAGGTTTAAAATAGGGCTAAAATTATGAGTTCCTTATACGGTAGTCTAAAATGTTTTGCATTGTCTCCCTAAACAATGGTAAATATTTTGAGATTTTTATTCAGGTTACAGTTCCCTATTTCAACATTTAAATACATTCAAGATAAAGGTTGTATATTATTTATTTTGGTAAACGTAGTTCTTGGAATAATGCACAGTGCTCTGCTACATATTAGGTGTTCAAGAAGAAGGTATTTGATTACATTTTCTGAATGATTTAAAAATCCAGCCAAAGGGCGCCTGGGTGGCTCAGTCGTTAAGCGTCTGCCTTCGGCTCAGGTCATGATCCCAGGGTTCTGGGATCGAGTCCCACATCGGGCTCCTTGCTCGGCAGGAAGCCTGCTTCTCCCTCTCCCACTCCCCCTGCTTGTGTTCCTGCTCTCGCTGTCTCTCTCTCTGTCAAATAAATAAATAAAAAGTTAAAAAAAATAAAAATAAAAATCCAGCCATAATTGAAAAAATTACAGAGCAAGAAGAAATTAAAAGCATAGAGATTAGCTAAATATCTGTTGCAAAAGTCTTAATATATTCAATTCCCGCAATATATTTTAGTTACAATAACACTAGGAATCTATGCCAGGAAGGATAATTATAGACAAAAATATCTATGATGTTATTTTCAACAAGAGCCAAATATTGGACATAGTATGTGTCAAATGATTAAAAACAAATTGTAGTATACAGAAAAGGTAGAATATCCAGCCAATAAAACATAAGAAATTGCTAATTACTTAACACGATGTAAAAAGCAGGCAAATCACTTGGCATACCTGATAACCCCAATATTGTTAAAATGTGTATATGTGTGTATTTATGCATATTATTTTTGAGACCATGTTGAGCCCCTGATACTTTTTCTTCCTAAATACTTCAGTATGTATTTCTTAACCACAAGGACATTTTCTAATGTAACTATAATACAATTATCAAAATTGAGACCTTAACATTGATTCATTACTATTATTTATCTTATTTGTCGTACACATGACACACACACAGAGTACTCTTCCTGTAACCTTTTTTACAAATTTGAAATTAGTCAAAATAAAAAACAAAAAGAAAACAAACCTGTTTATAAATACAAAAATCTGAAAAGAATGAGTGAATACCTGTATTTTAGAATGATTTGTGGTTTGTTTTCCTTTCTATCCTTTATCTATGTTTCATTTTTCAGTATTTTCCCTCAAAGTGCTCAGAGAGACACCTAGATGCCAGATTTGGAAATGTACATTCATTAAGTTTTCTCAGTTGAGGCGAAGGATGAAATGATTGAGAGTGGATTGTAAAAAACTAAAGAAGGGTTATCAAGTACTCTGCACATATTTTCTAATTCTTCCCCATTGTGACATTTCCTTCAACCCAGTGCATTTATCTTTATATCATGACTCTGAACTTCTTTAGGCCTTGTTTTAGTTTTAAAATATTGTTTAACACCATTCTCTAGCTGTTTGATTCCATTTGGCAAAAGACATGATTTGCTGTTTCAGAAGGGAAAAATGTTTGGGAAATGCTGTAGAGCAACTTAGAAAAGAAACATTGATCTTTTTGAAATATAACTTTTTCAAATAACTGTAAAATATAAGAAAGACACAAATATGAATTATATTGAACACTAGTTTGAAATCACTAATACTTCTTTTATCTGTTTTTCTTCTCTTGAGCAAAGATATAATTTATTACAAAGAGTAGCTGAATGTTTTAAGTATTTTTTAAACTTTGTTTTTATTTTATTTTATTTTATTTTAAATATTTCACTTATTTATTTGAGAGACAGAGAGAGAGAGTGTGTGCATGAGTGGGGTGGGGGAGGGCAAAAGAGAAGGAGAAGCAGACTCCCCGCTGAGCAGGGAGCCAGATGAGGAGCTCTATCCCAGGACCCTGTGATCATGACCTGAGCCTAAGACAGATGCTTAACCACTGAGCCACCCAGGTGCCCCAACTTTGTTTTTATTTTAAAAGTTGACAAATTTTAATGATTTGCTTTTATATCCTTGAATTTATTGATGGCTATAGTAAAAAAAAAAAAAAAGTCTACTTCTAGTAGAAATGACCATTTAAAAAATTTTGTCAAGTCAGATATTATGCAAATAGGATAATTAAAAATGATTATTCATGATAACATTTTGATAGATGCAGTACATGTTTTTGGCTACCTGCAAGATATATCCTCAAATCTTTACATGCAACATGAAAGGGCATTAAGAATTTTCAACAGTGGGCACCTGGGTGGCTCAGTTGTTAAGCGTCTGACTTCGGCTCAGGTCATGATCCCAGGATCCTGGGATCAAGTCTCGCTTTGGGTTCCCTGCTCCGCGGGAAGCCTGCTTCTCCCTCTCCCACTCCCCCTGCTTGTGTTCCCTCTCTTGCTGTGTCTCTCTCTCTGTCAAATAAATAAGTAAAATCTTAAAAAAAAAAAAAAAGAATTTTCAGCAGTGAAGCAAGAGAAGGCCAAATCCTCTCATATACCAAATTTCAGGATAAAATCTGAACTTTTAAATGAACTATAAATAATTAGTTTTACCTTGCCTCCAAAAGTCACTCCACTTAGAGTAAACCTGCATATTCTTTGTACCTAAAAAATTAAACTAGTCAGCAAAGATGTAGGTATTTGTGTAGATAAATAGATTCCTTAACAATCATTTCTCCCCTTTTAAGAAAGTATACTATACCTTTATAAAAGGAATATATAATTTAGTTCAGAGGAAACTGTGATGCTTCAGAATATGAATGATCATATCTATTAGAGAAATAAAACTAAAACAAATAAATACAGCTGAAGATTCTTTTAAAGTGCTTTAAATATGTTCTGGTACCTTGGTTTACTTTGCAATTAGGAGATAAACCCTTATTAATATTATGTTTAAATGACATTTTCTCCTCTCTTTCCCAATACCTGGAAGTTTTCTTCTTTCCTGCTGATAACTTTTTTTTTTTACAGTGAAAAATGAAATAATGAGACTAATGTATGAAATTTGATTCTATTTCACAGCTTTAGTAGAAATATATTTGGAGACTTAGTCAATAGGAAGATTGAGTACATGAGTAACTATTTTATGTTTGTGTGTGAGTATACATATTAAACCCACATACAATACAAACACATACGTCACTGCACAAATAGAAGAAGGCTGAGAATAATCTCACCTTTATGAAGATGGGTTCTCAAAGTTCCAATTGGCTTCCTGGGTTTAGGTCTCTCCTTGGTCAGAATCAAGAAAAGAATAAGCAATATCATAATTGGCATCATATCTTTGTTCAGAAATTAAAATTGTGATAAATATATAGGTGAAGAGTCCAGAGCCAGGCTTCCAAATTAAAGTCAGATTTCATACCCAACACCTGGCAAGATTGTGCAGAGGCAATTTTATAATCTTTACATCAAGGAATACATAAAGAACATCTTCTGAAAAAAAGACTTCTAAAATAGCAATTTTATAGCCCATAAAGAAGTCCAAATTTATGAATAAATTTCAACAAATTTAACAAATCATACAAAAGAGAGCACCAAGGAAATAAACCACACATCTCAGTATAGTAAAAAATTGCATTAAAATATATGAAGAAAAGTTGAACTGGCCAATAAATGGTGTCAAGACAGTTTGTGTTCTAAATGGGATAAAAAGAATAATATGAGAACCCATCATCATACCACATACAAAATGGAATTCTAAATGGTTTAATGGCTTAAATGTGAAAACACAAACTTGAAAACTACCAGAGAACAGGAAGAGGATAATTTCTATGATCTTGACCTGAAACAGGCTTTTTTACATAAGAAAAGGTTAATATATAATTCAGAAACAGAAATATTGATCAACTTGACAAAAACAAGTATCAGTCTAAAAAGTCTCCTGCTCCTTCTCATATCTAATTGAAGAAAGGGGAACGTTCACTGAAAAAGGATAACATCATCTGGAACATCAAAAATTTATTTATGAATAATGATCAGGGTAAAAAATAAGAAATACATATTTTTTTAAAAGATTTTATTTATTTATTTGAGACAGAGAGAATGAGAGAGAGAGAGCACATGAGAGGGGGGAGGGTCAGAGGCAGAAGCAGGCTCCCTGCCGAGCAGGGAGCCCGATGCGGGACTTGATCCAGGGACTCCAGGATCATGACCTGAGCCGATGGCAGTCGCTTAACCAACTGAGCCACCCAGGCGCCCAAGAAATACATATTTTGATCTCTGCCCCCTGGTTCCTGACACAAAGCTCCTAAAACCCTTGTAAATTCCCAAGTGATAAGAATGTTAGGAGTAACTCTTGTTCTGTTATTTGGTCTTTGACTCTGTCCCTGACACAGGGCTCCTAAATCTTTGCAAATCCCTAAGTGGTAAGAGCAGTAAGACCATCTTTTGTTCTAATAAGTGACTCTGGGTGAACTCCTGGATTGCTCCTGCATGTGAGCTGGCCACAGAAAGTCCAAGCCTTTATGAGAAGCTTGGAATTTTTAGCTCTACCCTTAATCCTCCAGGGAAAGGAAAGTGGCTGAAAACAGAGTTAATAATTGATCATGCCTACATGAGGACACCTCCAAAAATTCCCTAAAGTATAGTGTTTAGAGGGCTTCCAGGCTGGTGAACATCCATATGGATAAGAACATAACCCAGCCCAGAGGGACAGAAACTCCTGTGCGCAGGACCCTCCCAGACTTTGCTGTATATTTTTCATGTGATTGTTCATCTGTACCCTTTATCATATCTTTTAATAAACTGGTAAACAAAAATTAATGTTTCCCTGAGTTCTGTCAGTTTCTCTAGGAAATTAATCAAAGCCAAGGAAAGGATCATTGGAACTTCTTATAGCTGGTTGGTCAGGAGCACAGGTGACAACTTGGACTTGTGACTCACATGTGAAGGAGGTGGGGGAATCTTATGGGACTGAGCCCTTAACCGACAAAATCTGATGCTAATCCTGGGTAGATAATGTCAGAATTGAGTTGAATTCTTGGACACCCTGCTAGTGTGTAAGAATTGCTTGGTGATGTGAAGAAAAACTTCCACACATCTGATGACCAGAAATATCAGAAACGAAGTGTTCTGTGTGATTAATAAAGGAGACACACAGGAAAGAAGCACACAGTAGGGAAGAACTGGGTTTTTCCCTACACAGGAATTGGGGAAATGAGTTTTCGTTTAGAGGTAGCATACATGGGGCGCCTGAGTGGCTCAGTTGGTTAAGCGACTGCCTTCAGCTCAGGTCATGATCCTGGAGTCCCTGGATCGAGTCCCGCATCGGGCTCCCTGCTCGGCGAGGAGCCTGCTTCTCCTTCTAACCCTCCCCCCTCTCATGTACTCTCTCTCTCTCTCTCTCATTCTCGCTCTCTCAAATAAATCAATAAATCTTTAACAAAAAAAAAATAGAGGTAGTGTACAATTTAAAAATACACACACACACTCATGTATACTGAAAATAGAAGACAGACAGTGATGGGGCACCTTGGTGGCTCAGTCAGGTAAGTGTCCAACTCTTGATTTTGGCTCAGGTCATGATTTCAGGGTCATGAGATCAAGCCCTGCATAGGGCTCTGCACTCAGCTCCCAGTCAGCTTGTCCCTCTGCCCCTCCCCGGGGCTCATGCTCTCACTCATGCTCTCTTCTCTCTCTTTCTTAAATAAATAAAATAAGTAAAATCTTTAAAAAAGAGAGAGAGGCAGTGAAATATCAATACTAATCAAGAGAAAACAATAAATAGACTATCATAATGCTGTAGGATTGCAGCGTTCTTGTCTCATGGAGTGAAAGAATGAATTTCATCGACACAAAAGGGTGAAGTGAAATAAAAGTGTATTAAGTGAAGGGAAGAGCAGAAAGGGAAGATAAAGCTCTCTAGAGTGAGAGGGGTCATGAATGGGTTGCCACTTAGGGCCTTTAGGGGCAGTTTTTTATTGAGAACTGACTGGGAAGCTTGTGGCGTTGAGATTCTTGTGCCATCTTCGTTGGTTCCCTTATGTCTTGTTCCTCTCTGTCTCGGTGTCTCCACCTGCCAGGAATAGTTTCAGAGCCCAGTCAGGGCAGTCTAGGGCCTCCTGCCTCTCCTGCCTATACCTTAACTCTTTCCCTATTTATGGGACAGGATCTGTGGGCAGAAAGAGCTATACTGGGATTGTGAGGAGTGACTGATTGTATACTTTTTAATTAGTGGGGGTTAGGGAATAGCACAAGTCTCCAAGGAATCTGGAAGCAAGGCTTTCAGGACCTCAAGAGGCAGCTGTTGCTGAGATAAGTTTACTTTTAACCATAAAGGTACTAAGGCAGCCATGAGTTCCTTGAAGAAGGTCACATTCTGCATGTTTCAGGTATCTATCAGGGGGCTGCAAGCTATAAGGAGATTTTAATTTAGGCTACATTTAGTTTGCCTTTGTTTCCCACGTCAATAACATATCCAAAGACGATCAAGTTAGGAGAATAGGCCAACAAAGATATTAAACGAACTGGGGCGCTTGGGTGGCTCAGTCAGTTAAGCATTGGACTCATGATTTCGGCTCAAGTCATTATCTCAGGGTGGTGAGATGGAGCCCTGCATCGGGCTCTGCACTCAGCAGGGAGTCTGCTTGAGATTCACTCTCCCTCTGCCGTTCTCCCCACTCACATGCTCTCTCTCTCTATTGCTTGCTCTCTCTCTAAGATAAATAAATCTTGAAAAAAATAAATAAAAGAACTAATATGCTAAGGAAAATAGAAGGAAAAACTAACAAAAGAGGGAGGGATGAAGAATTTCAATATTATTAAAATGTAAAATACCATAAAATTGTAGAATTCAAAATTACAGTAGATGAAGTGAATAACTAAAAGGAAAGTTTATAAGAAAATTAGACACAGACTAGCACAGGATTTTCAGTTGGAAATATCTAAGAAGTAGCACAGAGTATAAAATAATAAAAACGCAGACTTAAGAGATATAATGGCTCGAAGGGACTAACCTATATGAAGAAAGAAAATTAAAATGGGAGGGTGAGAATAAAAACGATATATGAAGAGATAAAAGGTGAGAATTATCTGTGAGTAATGAAAAGCATCAACCCACACATTTAAGAAGATCAGTAAAGTCCAATAGGTTAAACACAAGGAAAACCAAATCTGGACACATTAGTAAAGCTGCAGACAACCAAAGTCAAAAAGGAAAAATCTTCAAAATACTCAGGTGTTTATATGTGGGGCAGGGGAACAAGGCCTTCATGGGGAAGAAAAAATGCAAATGACAGCTAACTTTTGAGGAAAATGGCTTTGGCATGTGCTGGAAGAAAAAAAAAACTGTTAATGTTAAATTTTACACACAATGAAAATAACCTTCCAGAATCAAGTTGAAATACAGACTTTTCAGAAGAATTTATTAGCAGCCAGCAGAAAAACCTATAAGGGTTTGCCAGGCAGAAGTAAAATAGATACGATTTGTAACATAGAAATACAGGATGAAGAATGTTATAAATGATAAACATGTGAGTAAATATAAAAGTTTGGCTATAAAAATAATTTAATGTTTATAGAGTTTAAAATATATGTAGGACTAAAATAAATGAAATAAAATCTAGAAGAGGGAAATAGAGTTTGTATATTTTAATATTTTAACAATACCAAGGAATTGATCAAAGTAACCCTTTGCTTTGGATTATACTAAATCAAGGATTCTCCTAAATCAAGGATTCTCCAAGGTATCTACTATAGGACTAGTAAGTGATAAAGGAAAAAGTAAATAACAAGTTAATAGAAAGAAAAAATGTAGTAATTAAAAATTGATTAGAAGTCATGAAAAAAATAAAATAAATTAAAGCAGATGGTCAGATTGAATATTTATGTAAAATTGATTGTCAGAATGCATGAAAATAAAGCTACACTGCTTAAGAGAAATATCTTAAATATAAGGACAAAGAGAAGTTTATATTTGGATAAAAACAGATATCACGCAAACACTAAAAGAAACCTGTGGCAATACATTTGACAATTTGAATAATTGCAAATGATTACAATTTGCGATATTTTTTTTTTTAAGATTTTATTTATTTATCTGAGAGAGAGAATGGGAGACAGAGAGCATGAGAGGGGGAGGATCAGAGGGAGAAGCAGACTCGCCGCCGAGCAGGGAGCACGATGCGGGACTCGATCCTGGGACTCCAGGATCATGACCTGAGCTGAAGGCAGTCGCTTAACCAACTGAGCCACCCAGGCACCCCCAATAATTTTTTTTTTTTAGAAAAAGAAAACATGCCTGCGTGCATGCTAGAAAAACAAAACATTAAAGTTCTATATCTTTTGAATAAATTCAAGAATTTTCCCAGAGAAATTCCCTGGCCCAAATGACACCAACAGTGATTTCCCCCCCCCCAGATATTAAAAGAGAAAATTACATTAAATTTCAATAAACTCTTCCCCAGAATAGAAAAGAAGAAAATTTTCTTTGGGCGAATTCTAATCTGAATTTCAAAACATGGCATAGACATTACAAGAAAGGAAAATTATAGATTAATTTCTCTCATGAATTTAAGTTCAACAATTAAATTATTCTGCTATGCCATTTGTATATGCATATGTGTATGTTTATGGTTATGAGAGGTCTACATATTTAATCAGGGGAAAAGCATGCTATGACACCTATCAGTAAGTGTCTCACATAGCAGGGGAGAGTAATGGGGCTAGAGATGTCAATACAACAGTTCACCAGCTTTACAAATCTGACACCAGTTCCAGTGTGTGGGTTTTTTCCCCTAACAGCACCAAGGAATTCTCAGATATCAGCCGAGTGTCCTATAATTCGCTTCAATTCTGACATTATCTACCTAGAGATAACATCATATCCCACTGGTTAGGGACTCAGTCCTACAAGACTGCCCCTTGCCCCTCAGACTCCAGTAGCAGGTCCGTGTGTTCACCTGTACTTCCAATCGATTGACTGTAGAGGTTTTCACGACCTTCTCTTCGGGTTCAATTAGTTTGCTAGATTGACTCTCAGAATTCAGACAACATTTTACTTACTAGATTATAGGTTTATTATAAAGGAATATAACTCAGAAATAGCCAGATGGAAAGATTTAAAAGAAAGGTTTGAGGGAAGGGTCACAGAGCTTTCACGCCCTCTACAAGCATGCCACTCTCTCCAAATCTCTAGATGTTCACCAACCTGGAAACTCTCTGAATCCCCTCCTTTTGGGTTTTTATGGAAGTTTCATTACATAGTCACGATTGACTAAGTCTTTGGCAATTGACGATCAATTCAACCTCCAGCCTCTCTCCCTTCTCCAGAAGTCAGGGGGTGGGACTGGAAGTTCTAAACCTCTAATGATAACCTTGGGTCCCCTGGCAACCAGCCCCCATCCTTTGGTTACCTACAGGTTTTTCAAGTCAACCCACTAACATAACAAAAGATACCATTCCTGCTCTCATCCCTTAGGAAATTCCAGTGGTTTTAGGGAGCTCTGTACCAGGAAGGGGAACAAAGACTAAATATATATTTATTAGAAATCACAATATCACAAGCTTCATGTGTCATTTTTATCTAAAATACTGTAAGTTTTGGGGCACCTGGGTGGCTCAGTTGGTTAAGCGACTGCCTTCGGCTCAGGTCATGGTCCTGGAGTCCCTGGATCGAGTCCCGCATCGGGCTCCCTGCTCGGCAGGGAGTCTGCTTCTCGTCTGACCCTCCCCCCTCTCATGTACTCTCTCTCATTCTCGCTCTCTCAAATGAATAAATAAACCTTTAAAAAAAATAATAATAAATAAATAAATAAAATACTGTAAGTTTTTGATAATCATTTATTTATGTGAAGTGTCGGAGTTCTAATTGCTAGTTGTGGTGGAGGGCTTGGGGGGAGGGGATTTCAAGGAGCCTAGCACTTAGAAACCAATCATATATAATCCTTAAAGCCCTCAGATATTATATTATCATCTTATTTGGCCCTCAAATTTCCCAGGCAGGCAAACTAAAAGTGTTTTGTTCTAATAGGTAAAATAATACCCTAATGGTTGGGTGTGTTGGAGTGGCTTGCCCACACTCATAAATACTAGTAAAATTCAGAGCCAGGTTAATGACGACCCATATCTACAGGCAACAGTGATTCCAAAGTGATGGAGTGAGGTGTTCTTTTGAGGACCAGATGGGCATGTAATTTCGTTCTTATATATTCTTCTCCTTTCTCTCTTCTTTTTTTTTTTAGGAAGTCAAATGAAATTGCCTATACAGAAGCTCTTTGATCTTGGGAGGCCAGAAATACACTGGGCAAAGTCCAGGGAAAGGCTCATGGAATCAACAAATTAGGACTCTTTCCTAGTTATTTATTTATTTATTTTTTTATTTATTTTTATTATTATTTTTTTAAGATGAACTGTCTCTTTTTATACTCTGAGAATGGTAACAACTCACTGACTAAGAAGCATATAACCAGGATTTGTGGAGATAGACTGGTTAGGAGTACTTGGTGTCTCGTCCCTGTGGTAAGAAAGCAAGCTGGTTCACTAGAATAGTATTTTTGCCAAACAAATGATCAAATATGGAAAGTATTCTTACCTCATAACAAAGGGATGCCTGCACTGGGAACAATAATAAACAAAGAGGAGATTCAGAGATAAGAAATCCTAGCCATCTGTTGAAAACTACCTTAATATAAAATCTCAGTTGATCAATGTGGGAATTGGATGTTTCCTCAATAATTAAACAATCAATAAATCACTTAATGGTCCCTGGAGCAAAAAGTAGTGAACGAATACTATAATGAACATCCTTAAATGACACATTGCTTATACAATGTACATTAAATCCACATGCCAAATATTCTGCCCCGGGTAGGTATTTCCTCAAAGCACCAATATTCATGCATTTCTTATGATTATTACTGTAATTGTGTCTGTCTCTTCCAAATAAACTAAAATTTTCTTGAGAATAAAGATCCAATTTGATTAATTTCTCCATTCCTCAACTATTCTTATTACATAATGAACATAGTAAAAGCTTAAAACATTTTTTTGAATTGTATTCTTTATGATAATCCAGACCCCAAATTAATGCAAATATTGTTCAGAAGCTTAACTTACTATATGTAAATAACTGTCAAACTTTTTGATGCACTATCCATTCATAGACTTAATTATTTATGTCTTGGGTAATTGGGATTAACCTTTTATGACACATGTAATTAGCAAAAGTAAGCTGTAGAATACTATGTAATTATTCCATAAACTTTTTCAAATTAATTTCAAAATAAATCTGTTCATGGTATACAAATATGACCAGATGCATAATTTTAAACCTAAATCCCAGACTTTAAATGGGGATATAATAAATAAATAAGTGTATGTTTGCTATAAGGATAATATATTGTTGGTTGGGAGAATATCTAGAATAATAATAATTTTACCATTATAACTCAGCTACTATGTGTCAGACACACTTCTAAGTCCTTGATGAATATCATAATTAGTGTCAGGTCATATGCCCCTCTCTGGCCTACCCTCTTGAGATTATCTTTCAAACTAGGAAGGAATAGATATAAGTTTCTAAATTTTAGAGCAGAATTATCTACTTTGCCACCTGAACATCTGGTATCTAAACCATATTGATTATTTTAAATAAACAACCAAAACATTTGCATTTCAGACATGCATCAAAGGATTTAAGTGTGAATTATTTACAATTAGGACTTTATAAACCTCATTTAAGACATAGAAAGAATCTATAATTATTTACCTGCCTACTTAATCTTCATATTTTCCAATCTACATACCTAGAACAAGCTAACATCCCGTACAGGCTCAGTCATATCCCAGATCCTGAAACAAGTCTCTTTCCTAATCCTGGGAGATTTAATTTGTTCTACTTCAGATGACTGACGTTTTCGCATTTGGAACTGGTGTTCTAATTTCCGTTACTATATTAAGTTTTGTGAGAACAACAAAATCATTTTAATTCTCTGTAGAAATACTTTTGTTCAGTTGAATTAATCTTACATTTTCAGTATCTACACGCTTCCATTAAAGAAAATATACAATTGTTTTGTAAAACAAAATGGAAAACTTTGCCTATTGTCTCCCCTGTGTCCCTTATATAAATTATACCCTGTGTGTCCCTTATATAAGAATCTTATAGTACATTTTGCTGGTATTCTGAGCTGAATTGTGTATTTTATTTTATTGAATAATATAAGCTACATATAATAAGGTTTTTATGTTTCTCAATACCAAAGCATTTATGTCTCCTTATTCATTCATTGACGTTACAAACAATAGTTATTACACAGTGGTCCCTACCATGTGCCAGGAACTGTGCTAATCACTGAGTAAAAGAGTCAGAAAATAACAAATACAGACCATTTTCTCATAAATAAGGTGTGGTATAGTACATAAAAATAAACTGCAACTTTTATGAATGAAAATTCGTAAAGCTATAAGCTCACAGAGCCTAGGAATCCCTAATAGTCTTGCTTTTTGAGGAAGACCACTTAATTAAATAATACAGAGCAGATATCTAAAGAAGGAAAATTTGTTAACTAGGAAAATGAGAGGGTAGGGAAAAAGAATAAAAGGGAAAAAATCTCCTAAGTGAAAGAAACAGTATATCAAAAAAGCAACATTAAAATTTTTGGAAGAATTTATAAAACATTATTGTCTTTTGAACTGTGGTATACAGGGGTTGCAAGTAGACCAGTTAGAAGCACAGTCCATAGTAGGATAAGGGGAGGTTGGGATGGCTACTCGAACTAGTATTTTGACAGCAGAAAGGAAGTAAAGTTGATTTGGGTGACATTTTGGAGATAAACAGATATGACTTAGTGATAAATAGGATACAGTATGTGAGGGCAAGTAAGTATGACTTCCCAGTATCTGCCACATTCATAAAGATGAACAGTGGTATCAATCGCTGAGTTAGCAAACACTGGAAGAGACATAGTTAATTTTATGTGGCAGGGAGAATATAGAGAAGAGATTCTGAATTTATTTGGAACATGTTCAGTTTGAGATAAATTTGGCCTTTATTTAACATATTTTTAATATTCCATTTGGTGCCAAGCAAAGTTTTAGCTCCTGTAGGTATTAAGTGGTCAGTTGGAGATAGGAGTCTGGAGCTCAGTGAAGAAGTTTGAATAAAAATTTGCAAATCATTGGCATATAGATGATCTATAGATAACAATAGAAGCTATTAATATGATTGAGATGAGATTGAGAGAAGAAAGATATAACACTGAGTCTTGAGGAGCTCCAGTGTTGAGAGGGGTAGAGGGGATGATCTAGAAGAAGACATCAAGGAGCTGGAGCCAGATACAGCAGAAAATAGAGATAATGATAAATCAAGCTTGGGTGGCAAAATCCAAGGGATGCTTTAAAAAGGAAGTAATCCAAAGAACAATTAAGAAAGCTAAAAATATGCTTCCAATTAACCTCCAAAAGTTCCTGAGTAGAGGTAAGTGTTGTTTTGATGGAATGATTGGAGCACAAGACCGTTTGAATTGGGTTGAGGAGGCAAAAAAGAAGTGCGGGAGTAGAGAAAGCCTGTGTCAACCACTCTAAAGAAATGTCAATGTGAAGAAGAGAATGACTTGTAGTGTATGAAGATTACACATGCTCCAATAGGTTATTTTAAAGATGATCTGACTTGAGCATGCTTCATTGTCAGTTGAAAGATTTTATTATAAAGGAGATGACAAAATAGATGATGTGGGATTTTTGATAAGGAGGGTGGAGATGACCATTGTTAAGGTTACTGAACGGTATGTATGGTGCTAATGCTCCCATATGTTGAGTGCCATATGCAAGGACATATGACCTTTTTTAGAAATGAAGAAAGCAGATGATCAAGCTTTAGAATTTACCTCTTGGGTACAATGAGAATAAAAATGTGAACAAGGTTTAGGGTATTGGCATGAGAATTATTAGAATAATGAACCAAAGGCTGTGTTTGGAGAGGGGGGGCGGGGAAAATGAGAACAATGAATAAAAATATGGAAATATGGAGGAGTGGATGTTCACATGAGGTCAAAGAATTGTCAAATGGAAGTAATTCAGAGGTGAGCTGAGAAGGTTGGTATAGAGAGCACTATGATTAGAAACAAAGGTGAGTAGTGGGGGCACTCTATTGAGTGGAATGAGGTGTACCTTATGATGTAGGAGTATGTGGTTGAGGAAACAAGGAAAACATTGGAGGTGAGGAGATTAAAGAACAGAGTGGCTGAATGTTGGAATGGTCATCTGTATGGAAACTGGGGTCACCCAGGATGTCAGCAATAAATGGAGTAGAGAGGAATAACTGAAGTTAGATGCTGGCATGTTATAGATAATAGCAAGATGAGGAATGTTGAGTGATATAGCGTAAGACATATGCCTCAAAGTGCAGTTTCTACAAGATTGGTGAGTAGAGGTCCAGTGTTTTAACAAGGAGTAAAAGGAACATTAAGCATGGTAAACAAAGTTGAGGTGTATGAAAGGAAATCTCCTTTAAAATGCAGTTGGGAAACCCTGCAGGGGGAACTCCACACAGATATCACTGGTTGCAGCCTAGGGAACCTGAGGAAGAGGGAAGATTAAGAATTTTTACATAAGAATTTTATCTACTGTTTTTAAGAGAAAGAAGGAAGGTCCCCCTGGGGTCCCAGCAACAAAGCACTAACTACTGCTGGCAGCCAATGAGAAGCCACCACAACTTTGAACTCTCGTTTTCTCCAATGAACTTTTGTTCAAAACAAGCCTACCATATTTCCTCCTAAAATCTAGCAGAAGCTGGCTTTCTCTTTGTCTCTTCAGAATTGCCTATGGTTTGCCATAGTTTGCTTGTCCCAAATTGCAATTCCTCTGCTATTCCCCAATAAACTCATTTTGCTGGTAAATTATCTGGCCATTTTATTTTTAAGGTTTACGGGTGAAAGTATAGTCACCGTTGGGTAGGGTTACAGGTAAAGTGATTCTCAAAGAAAGGGACATGTTTCAGTTAAGGTATGAAACACTCTTAAGAACACATTGATTAGGTTTAGGAAGTACAGTGCCAGAAGGAAGAGTGGACAGTATTCTATAGTTTAGGTGAGGGGCCATAGTTTACTAAATTACCTTATTAAGATGAAGTTGCAGTAGACAATAGATTGCAAGGATAAGATATGGGAAGGGTATGGGATTTTGAGTGAGGAAAAGAGGGCACTCTATCAGTGCAGACATTTATTTTCATTATTTTGTAGAGTGCATAAACTTTAAATAGATGTTACCATCTGTTTTATGTTTCATTCCATTCTATGGCTCAAAATCCGGCAAGGATGACAGGTTTACATCTCCCACCTAATCCTTTGACTTTGACAAAATATCAACTATGGTGATCAGGCTTTGTTGTTTGTTTTTCTGCCTTAAGCTAACAGAGTTGAGGGTAATTGATCAAGAAAGTAAAGACAATCCTTAACCACTACTTCCAAGCATAATTCCTTCTCCATTATTTCAAAAGTTGATTATTTTATGAATGCATACTTTAAGACTAAAGCAAGTTAAAACACGAATGAATTCATTGGTGCATATTCATGATTATTTCTCATTACTGGAGGCTGCCCATCACTATATTTTCAAACACATCAGCTCAAAACATTTGGCATTTGCATAAATAATGTTCATCATGAAAGCATTAACATTGTGTTAAAAGGTGAAATAAGTGCAATAAGTGCATCTGTTTTAACATCATCCTTCAATTCCTGTTAATTTCAAAAGACATAAAACAATATCTTATGCATCTGAAAAATCTGTATAAGGTTGTAATTTTAATTTATCAGTAAGGGTTTCTACATTAATTAAATATGCACAGGTTTTTAAGATAGAGATTAAAATATGAAAGAGATCAAGCTATTTACAATCTAATTAGCTCAAAATTGGATGAGTAATATAATGCATAATTAATCTGGTTTGACTATGACAAACTTGAATGGAAGATTAAAGAATTATTAACAGAAAAAAAGTCTCATTTAAAAAAAAAAAAAAAAACCCACTCCGTAATCGAAGCCAAAGTAAGAGGAATTCCCTTAGACATCTTTACTTTAGTTCTTCCATACCCTATTTTCTGGAAAATTTCCTATCATATATTGAAAAATAAATATAGGGTAAATCATGAAAATATTTTACTTCCAAAAGAATTCCTAAAAAAAAACCCCAAACACAAAAAAACTCTTGCAAAATATTATAAAGTATATAAATTACAACAAATTTACTTTTCTATTTTTACTTTTATTTGTAAATAATTTCAAACATAAAACTGTAAGTAATATGAAGAATATTCATTAACCTCTTTATCCATGTTGAAATATTAACATTTTACCTCACTTGATTCATCCTTTGTTTTCTCTCTCTTCCTCATCTTTGTCTTTCTCTCTGAACAATCTGAACAAAGTTGTATATATCATTGCCCTTTATCCCTACTACTTCAGGTCATATTTTCTAAGAATAAGGGTGTTCTTTGTAAAACCTCAGAGCAATTAAGAACAACAGTAAATTTAATATTGATATAATACTTTTACCTAAATCGTTCTCCATATTCCAGTTTGCCAATTAATTCAATAATGTTTTATGTAGCAAATTTTTTCTTCAGTAAAGGATCCAATCTAGGATCATGTATCAGACTTAAGGCCTCCATAAGTCTGGAAAAATTTGTCGTCTTCTATTAGCACTTTATTAATTGAAAATTACCATCCCTCTGTTTGTCAATTTAAATTTTCATTTCAAAACTAACCTATATTTGAGTTTGTCTGATGCTTCCTCATGATTAGATTCAGGTTTTATATCCATAGGCTGAATATTCTATAAGTAAAATTGTGCTTTTCCCAGGGTATCACACCCAGATGCACACACTGTCTATTAATGCTCTTTATTAATAATTTTAATTTTTATCACACTGTCAAAGTGTTATCTGATATGTTCATTATAAACATGATTCTCAAACTATGTGCCAATGTACCCTAAAGTTCCACAATGAACACATGGGGTTCCCAAGGATAATTTTAGTTTTTTTGAAACACAGTAAAACTTGACATCTGCCTGAAACGGCAGCAACTATTAGCTTGAGGTTAGTTTACAGTTACATTAGATAATGCTAGGTGCTTTCAAAGATGGAGTAACATTACAAATCTAGGTAGTGTTCTCTGTGATGAAAACAAGACCACACGAAAAAGTAGTGTAAAGGGTCACGATGCCCAATCTGATTGCAAATTTGGGAATTTATTGCCACTAGGGGCATTAGTTTATTTAAGAATGAAAGAGAACGATTATTTGTTTCTTTCAACATATATGTATTTTTTCAGGTGGTTATTAAGTCTTTTGTATATAATTATTATTAAGTTGTTTGGATATAATTATTTAATAAATAGAACTGTTTGGTATCTCTTTTGGCCCAGTAGAATTAGAAGATATTACTCATACACTACACTAAGTTTAGGAAACTTTTTCTCTATATGGTTACTACTTTTTGCCATTAGAATTAATAGGCAATCTATGCTCAAACACTAAAATACTCACTTTAATCTTTAATCTTCAATATTTAAAATATGGTGAGACACTTTGAGATTCCCACCAGTACCCACTAGATTAATAATTTAGTGAAGATTATCACCTGGTTCAATCTTTAATATGATGGATTACAACATGATTATTTCTCTCTCTTTCATTCCCTCTAAAATCAAAAGTCCACACTTGGCCTTTTTACAGAAAGAGCCCATTTCTCTATCTGTCTATCATCTATCTATCTATGTATCTACGTATCTATCTATCTATTTATCCAGCATTTGTTATCAGTTTGGTCTCATAAATGTACATCTTATTTCCAAGTTTATACTTCATCACTCTCCTTGATTATTTATTGATCAAATTGTCCCAGATTTGGTCACTGGAGACCTCTTCAAGGTGGAACTTTATGTGACATGCACTCTTTTTTTTTTTTTTTTTTAGTGCTTCCTTACTTCCTGGCATGGCAACATGTTCTAGTCTCATCTTTACTTCCCTGAACCAGTGCTAGAATTAGCTATGTCTCCAAGGAACCTAACTTATGTATATTTATATTTATACACATACATATTTTAAAAATCATCACTCCATATCAACAACTCCAATTTCAACCTGCCAACATCTTCTTCCTTTAACCTTTTCAATATTTGAAATTATTTCTTCTAAAGTGAGTTCCCTGACTCCCAATATATCAAAATATTTACTCATTTTCTAAACAAACAAAAAATACTGTATACATAAGATTATTTCCGTTTGGGTATCTTATTCATTTGAAATGCACTGGGGTCCATTTGCTTCTGTTTGTTTCCATTTGTAGTATTTCCCCTTCCTCTTATTACTGTAAATTTAAAAATATCAATAATTCACATGATCCCAAAGTCAACATTATTAAAAAAAAAAAAATCACTTAAAGAAATGTCACTCACTCTTATCCACTTTTCCCAACCCCACCCCTTGTAGGTGACTGACATCATTGTTGGGTGCTTTATCCTTTTTGTGTGTCTTTTCATAGAGACAAGCAAAATATGGTTATTATTTACCATTTCTCTTTTATTAACCAAAATGTAGCATATTGTCTATTCTACTTTGCAGTTGCTTTTTCACATAAAAATATCTCCTGGAAATCATTCTGTTTCAGTTCACAGATATCATCTTCATTTTTTTTTACAGTTTTGTAACACTCCAGTATGTTCATATATCATGGTTTATTCAACTATCCTTTATGTTTGGACATGTACATAATTCTCAGTGGTATAACTAATAAATTTATGCATATGTGTTTTCATATTATTGGGGGTATATATTCAGGATATCGTCCTAGAAGTGGGATTGTCAGGTTGAAGAGTAAATTTATACTTTTGTAGAATATTGTCAAATTCTACTGCATAGACATATCATTTGGCATCACTATCAAAGTATAAGACTATTTCCCCACAATTCTGAAGAACTACATTTCTGTCCATTTTCCTGCTAAGTGTTGTATACATTTTAGTTTTTAGTCATTTTAATAACGTTCTAAATAATTCTTTTGTGAGAGAGAGCGCCGAATCCTAACCACTAGACCACCAGGAAGCGTCAATAACTCTTATGTATACAGCATAGAGTTGTTTGGCATTATGTTCTAATTTGAAATATCTTTCTTTTAACAGGTAAATTAAGCCTAGCCTCCTATTTACCCTTTAATTTTCAGTAGATTTTATTTTATTTTGGGAGCTTCTGTGTCATTTGGTTTATAGCTATTCACAATTATTACACCTTAATTTTGAAATGTAATTTTTAGCATTATACAGTGTCTTTCTTTTTCTTATTCATTGCTTTGGTTCTGAATTTTATCTGCTATCAGGATTTCAATCTTTATTTTTATTTTTTTTATTTTTTTGCTGTAAATCTCTCAATATAAATTGGCCTCAATTCTGTATCATATACTTTCTCAGGTGTTAAGATATTAACGATACTGATTATAAAGTAATGATTAAAAGAAGAGAAACAAAAATCAGGTTTTCAAAAGCAGAGGAGGGAAACCTGCAAATATAACTTAAAAACCTTCAATAAATCTAAAAATAGTTAAGAAAAGAGAAAAAAATGAAGTCTAGAGAGAATGGGAAATATTTTTCCAGGGCTGTTTAGTGGTCACAAACTTCTATAATTTTTATTTGTCTGAGAAACTCTTTATCTCTCCTTCTATTCTGAATGATAGCCTTGCTGGATAGAATATTCCTGGCTGCAGACTTTTCCCATTCAGCACTTTGAACATGTCATGCCACTGTCTTCTGGCTTGCCAAGTTTTTGCTGAGAAATCCCCAGCTAGTCTTATGAGTATTCCTTTGTACGTTAAGGACTTCTTTTGTCTTGCTACTTCTAAGTTTTTTTTTTTTTTTTTTTCTTTATCCCTGTATTTTGTAAATTTAACTATGCTATGTCTTGGTGTTGGCCTGCTTGGGCTGCTTCCATAATCTGGCTATTGTAAACAATGCTGCTATAAACATAGGGATGCAAATACCCTTTTGAGTTGATGTTTTTATATTTTTTGGGTAAATACTTAGTAGTGTGATTACTGGATCTTAAAGTAATTTTATTTTTAACTCTTTGGGGAACCCCCATACTCTTTTCCACAGTGACTGTACCAGTCCACTAAGGCAGATATGCTGATATTAACTGGGTCTACTCACATATGTAAAGCCAACTATCTCTTGCTTGACATAGGATGCCTTTGACTATAACATTTCTACTCCACATGTATTATGTAGATTATCATAATACTATTGTGAACTAGTGCCATTATTATCTCCATTATACAGATGGAATAGCTGTAGCTTAAAGAAGCTAAGTAAACCGTACAAGGTCACACAATTCCTCAAAGTTACTAGGATTTGAACATAATTAGTCCAAATGGACCTCCCAGTAAGAGTGTACCCATGTATCTCTTTTTAATTAAAAACAACAGCTTTTAAAATAATGAATGAAGATCATTATACACAAATATTTCTAAAGGGCCTTTTGATTATTTGAACCAACTGGTATGTTCACTGTGGTTTTAATTTTCATTTCCTGATGGCATATGATGTCAAGCATCTTTTCAAATGCTCACTTACCACCTGTATATCTTCCTCAGTGAGGTGTCTGTTAAGGTGTTTAGTGCATTGTTTAATTGGGTTTTTGTTTTCTTATCATTGAGTTTTAAGAGTTCTTTGTATATTTTGAATAACAACCCTTTATCAAATTTTCTTTCTTTCTTTCTTTTTTTTTTTTTTAGTCAGTGGTTTGCCTTCTTTTCTTGATATTGTCTTTCACAGAAATTAGAGGTTTTGGTGTTGTTTTAATTTTGATGAACTCTAGCTTTTAATTATTCCTTCCATAGATCATGTCTTTGGTGCTGTATCTAAAAACTCATTGCTATATCCAAGTTCATCTAGGTGTTCTCCTGTTATCTTCTAGGAGTTCTATAGTTTTGCATTTACATTAAAAGTAATTATTGATAGATATGTGTTTATTGCCATTTTATTATTTTTTATCATTGTTTCTGGATATTTCCTCTGATCCTTTCTTATCTTTGTCACTTTTGGTCTTTCCTTTTCATTTCATTTAGGATAAATGCCTCTGTCTTGGCATTTTGTCTGTCTTTGCCTTCTTCTCTGTGTTAGAAAAGCCAGCTATGTCTTCTGCTCCTGAAAGTAATGTCCTTATGTAGAAGAGGGCATGTAGAGTCCAGGGCTTGATGCTTCAGGGAGTGTCTCTGCATGTGCTCTCCTTGTTATGCTTTGGCTGCTCTATCCTTCAGGCCAGTTGTCTGCAGAGGTTCTCCTTGCCTGCTGTTGGCAGTATTTGGTCCCTGACCTGAATGTGACAAATTTTAACTAGGTGTGCTGTGTTTTGCTTGTGAAATGAGACCCAACACCAACTCCACCAGGACTAAGGCCTTGCAGAATTCTCTGGTTAGGAGACATGGTGTGGGCAGGAGTTTATGCTTGTCTTCTGGGGCAAGGGCCTGCCACCCTAGGACTGAGGCAAGATTGACTGAGAAGGGTTGTCCTGCCAGAGCAGAAGGGGGTGGGGCTTAGTGTGAGCATGTTAGGCAGACAGTTTCCACATTTATCTCCTTATGTCAAGTGGCTCTCCTTGTTTATGCTAAGGGACAGGGGAAGGAAATATCACCAACCAGGTCCTTTATTCCCAGAGAGATATCTCTGTAAAAGCTGGCTCTCAGTGATGTGCTCCTAGAAGAGCGCATAATCGCTGCACTGTGTGCCCCTAGGCATTCTTCAGATCGCTGTTTCCATGTTGTCTGCCCCTGGGTTGTTTGCCTGCCTTCTCTCCAAAAGCAGGGCAGTGACCTCTGAGCTCTATCTCAGCTAAATCTTCTGACCTTTAAAACTCAGGTGTTAAGCCTCACTGGTGCAAGAACTCATGAAATTCAGCCCCTCTCATTCTCCAAACCAATGGTTTTGGGGAAACTTTCCTTGTGTGTTCTCTTGTGTGGTCTTCTTTCATACATGCCCTTCTCTGCAAGTGTGGCTCCCTCCCCTCAGCAGCAACCACAGTCCATTTCTCCTTTAAGCCATGTCTCTGCATTTCCTACTTTCTTTGATGTGGCCTCTTCTCTCCTTTTAGTTGTGAAGTTTGTTCTGTCAATCTTCAGGCCAATTCTGGGGTATTTAGGAAGATTTGGTAGTTATCTAGTTCTGTTCATGGGACAAGAGGAGCCTAGAGTCCTCCTACTCCACTGTCATCTTTGATCTCTCAAGATTAGCATTTAAAATGGTATATGTTGAAAACATTTTTAAATGTGTTACAAAGCTAAAAAAAATATGAAAAGTTGAGATTTTATACCAACAAATTGTTAAACATTGTAGCAAGAGCCCTCAAGCTATTCTCTATATGCTCTATGCTCTGATCAGCCTTTATTGCCTACATGTAATGTACAAATGATGTTACTATTTAGATTTTTATCCCCATAGACATCACTGGCTAGTAGCCTGTCTATATCCTGCATGCTAAAGACCTCCTCATGAACCATGGCACAACAATTATCAAATTGCTGGATTTAATAGTAGTATCTAATAGTACCCCTGCCATAACCAGAAAGAGTTAGTTAACTCTACTCACTTATGCCTCAGTGCAATTAATTTTATCAGCTAGTGTTTTCCATGCAGTCCTTAAAAGGTAAGTGCTTGATAATTCTGCAAAGAGTTGGGAAAAGAGGGTATATTGCTGGTAGGTATCCTATTTGACTACATGTAGTCAGAATAGCTAAAATGAAAACTTAGCATAGTGCACAGCCATTTCATATCCTATCAGCTTAGACCATGAAAGAACTTGAATAGGGACGCCTGGGTGGCTCAGTCGGTTGGGTGTCTGCCTTTGGTTCAGGTTGTGATCCCAGCGTCCTGGGACCAAGTCCCACATCAGGCTCCTTGCTCAGTGGGGAGCCTGCTTCCCCCTCTGTCTGCCTCTCTCCCTGCTTGTGCTCTGTCTCTCTGTCTGACAAATAAATAAATAAAATCTTAAAAAAAAAAAAAAGAATGAACTAGAATATACAAAGCATTGATCTCCCAAATTCATCCCAGATTATTACTAATACTAATTATTAAATTAAAACATTAAAAAATAACATTAATCTTGTTAATCCCTACAGACTGAGAGAACAAAAGGTATAAACAAGGACTGTTCTAGTCCAAGCAGAACATGTGGTCATCTAGTTACAGAGAGCCTGACCAATGTCACTGGACTGAGACAGCTAGAACAGCTTCATGTCAAATGGAAACATATTGGGGGAAGGTGAAACAACAGGATAGAATGACAGAAAATGCATTCCTTCCTACATGCAAATAGGTTCTAGGGTAATAACAGATCAAGATAATGTGCTGAGATACTAAGGTGTTTCTTCTCCTCAAGATACCCTTTCTTCTCCCCTTTCCCAAGAAGTTAGCATGACTCAATAACATCCTCAGTGAATTTGGCATATCTAAGACCAGAAGCTGCCTGAAGATAACCACTTTGGGGGCATTTTTGAAAGTTGATACTTTTTATAGCAATTGTATCAGATGCTGGAGAGATGGGCATGGCACTGAGAAATAAATATGAAGAGAGGAATACTCTATTATTAGAAAGAGGATAGGGCACACAGATCTGATAGGCAAATATTTCTTAGACCACAGAAAGAAATAATCATACAATTAAAGCATAACAACATACATTTTATCAAAATAGAAAAGAACTTTGCTCATCAAAACACATCATTAAAAACTTACTAGGCAAATCACAGTCTAGCGAAAATATCCGTAAAGCCTATATTTGGCAAATTATTTATACTCAAAATACATAAAAAAATTCCTATAACTCAATAATAAAGGAAAACATTTCAGTTATTTAAAAAAAAATGAGAAAAGACTTGATTAGATACTTCTGCAGGGGATCGATGAGTAGCCAATATAGATATCAAAAGATGTTCTACATAGTGGTCATCAGGGAAGTATAAGTTGATACCACATTGAGATACCACTATCCATCCAGTAGAATCACTAAAAAAAAAAAAAAAAAATTTAAAGTCTGACAATACTTTATGACACACTTGGGGCATTCATACATTGCTAATTGGTTGTAAAATGCTACAAGCATTCTGAAAAGTAAAATTGGTATTTTTTAATAAAATAGTTGAAGACTATCTACACTTTGACCCAGGAATTTCACTTCTAAATATTTTTCCAAGGGAAATAAAAATATATATGTTCACAAAAACACTTTTTCAAGAATGTCTTTAGCAGCTTTATTCACAGTTGCCAAAAGGAAAAAAAATAAAGACAAATGCCAATCAACAGAAAAAAATGGATAAAATAAAATACTACTGAACAACAAAAGGAATAAACTGCAAAGACATGCAAAATATGGGTGAATACACAGTAGGATGACTGATGGCCCTGGTTTATACTGAGTTTCCAATACATGGGACTTGCAGTTCTAAAACCAGCACAATTCCAGGGAAACTAGGATGCTTGGTCACCTCAACAGATGTTATGTTGATGATGAAAGGCAGACACAAAAGAGTACATGCTGTACAATTCCATTTAATAAACTTATAAAATGTCACTTACATGAAGTTCTAGAATAGTCAAAACTAATCTAATATATAAAGAAAACACAAAACCCAGGTCATTGGTTGTCTTAGTAGGTTTGAGAGTGTTGATCAGGAAGAAACAGTGGGAAATTTTGTGATAGATGAAAATGAAAGATAGTGCTACAGGTCAAAAGGGTGAATCTATTTCTTAAAATTTAAATCTAAAAGTTCTGAATTTAAATACATGTAAATGATACCTCAGAATGGAACTGTAATCATCATCATCATCATCTTTATTTAGTGGTGGTCAGGGGTTGGTGGAAATATAGATAAATCAAGAGTAGCAGAATATAATTTTTGAATCTGGCTTATGGGTATATGGATGTTAATTACACTATTTTGTTTTCACTTGTACATTTGAAATTACCGTAATAAAATCCTTTTTTTCAAAAAGAAAAAAAATATGAAACACTTATTTCACATTCTTAATTTTGTTTGTAAATTCTCACCAGAAATATACCTTTACTAATTAAAGGTGAGCTTGAGTGTGGAGCATGCATTTGTCCTATATGGGGAAAAACAGAATTGCATAAGATTTCTACGTGTCTGGATTATTGATTTTTTCAATGGTAATTAAAGATATAGTCCTGGAAAAAGTTATCCTGGTCAAATTTATACGTATTAATTAGTAAGAGCCAGGACTACAAAATATTGTCTAAAATGCAATATTCTCTGAGGTAAAAATCAACTTTTCATTAGATGATTAATCCATTTGTCTATACTTTTAAGGAAAGTATCTTTACTTACTTTCCTTTCCTTTCCTTTATCTTTCCTTACTTTGGCATATGTTAAAAATTATGATTATTATGATTATTATTATTGGCATATGTTAAAGATTAAATAATCCCTGTTATAAATCAGAATCTCAATGAACATGAAATTATATATACATATAGATGTTATATTTTATATGTATTACATATGACATATATAGAAGCCAGATTCTAAATGCCTTGCTTGGGGGAGGGGGGTTTATTGTTTGGCTTCTGGCAATTAATTACAATACCAGAGTTGTTGTAGAGCTTAGGACAAGTGACAAATATACACAACTGTGTTTTTCATGTCTAATAATATATTTCCTCTTACTTTAATATGGGATGTAGAAAATGTTCTATCTCACCTATTTTTCCCGTGTTTTCCTTTTCTTCTTAAATTTTCCTCAGATATATCTGAATTAATATTTTTTATATTTCTTGAACTTTTGTTATTTATTAAGATAACTATTTTATAAATAATCAATTCCAGATCACTCTAGTCAAATCTCCCTGGAAAGAATCACCTTAATATGTATCATCATGAGAATATTATTACCCTGGACTATAAGCATTCCTGCTCAAGTATGAAGCCTTGAAAGACTCACTAATTTCAATTATATAAATTCAGTCAGAATTTAGCAGGGTTTGTTGTTCATTCTCTGCACCTGTGCATTTTGGTCAGAAATTAAAATGTATTCATGTTGCTTAATTCTTTTACTGTGTAAAATTCTGAACAGCCAAAATATTTAGTAAGTTAATCTTCACATATATGATTAAATGTATATTTCTTGTGATTAGCTAATACAACTGTTAATAATTGTGCATGTGTTGTAGGTAGAACTGTAGATATTACATGGTACTCAGTTTTTGACTATAGATATTTAATTTTACCAGGTATAATTTTAAGTATGGTGACAACATAAACTAGATTTGTTTTAAATGGATTGTTTCATCATGGTTGTCACAAAGAAAGTTACAGACTTTTGTTATGGATGCCACATAAAAGATGGCTCTTCCAAATACCATTGGAGAAACCTCCAAAGGCAGTTTTGATATAAAAGATCCTATCATACTTTGTTATCTATGTATTAGAGCACTTTTGAGTTCCTATTTAAAACTGGATTTTCAAACTGATATAAGCAATTAAAATAAAAATAAAATAAAATCAATCTAGGGTGGTTAATAGTTCCAATAATGATAGAAAATTTTGGCAGACAGTCCTAGTCATTTTAGACTCGGTAGATGGACCTTGCTATACTACCAAAAGAATGAAAGCTTCCTAATAATAGAATATATGCTGACATCAAACTTTTCAATATTTTACAAACTATAAAATTAAAAAGAGTTTTGTGTAGTTTCCAATAGTTTTGTGTAGTTTCCAAGGTGTGAAGTGTCCACCTACATATAAAACTTAGATTATATTTACAGTTTTCTGTCTTTATCTATGATTTTCATGAACTGAGGATATTATTTGGCTAACAAAAAATAGAAAAGAATGAGTAGACTAGTAGTGTCCTTTATAACTAAAGCATGTAGCTTAAAAAAAATCCTAAATGGAATAGCAGAAAAATCTGAACACACAAAAAAGATATCATAAATATGAATTCTAACCACAGATATATCCAGTATGCAAGTATTTTAATATACTAGAATATGAATCTCTGTTCAATGTAGTTTTTAAAGATTGGCTTCACCCTACCATAATAAAGGCAAGGGAACCAATGAGAGGTCAATTAAAGATGAACAACTAAGCCCCAGCCCAGCATTTTTTTTTTTAAAGATTTTATTTATTTATTTGAGAGAGAGAGAATGAGAGACAGAGAGCACGAGAGGGAAGAGGGTCAGAGGGAGAAGCAGACCCCCGCTGAGCAGGGAGCCCGATGTGGGACTCAATCCTGGGACTCCAGGATCATGACCTGAGCCGAAGGCAGTCGCTTAACCAACAGAGCCACCGAGGCGCCCCCAGCCCAGCATTTTTAATGAATCAGGGTTGTAGTTTACTACATATTAAAAGCAGTTCATTAAACAATTTATAGAGTAATGACTTGGAGTTCTGTTGGTAAGCTATTAGTATTACTGACTGTGAAGCAGATGCTTGATTTAATTGGCAAACACTTGTTCTTTTCATTTACAAGCAAAATTAGCACCTACACTCTTGCCAATAAATTAGACATTGTACCTATTCTGAAATGAGAACCACTAACTACTGATTGTAATTAGAGCAGATAACCTAGCACACTAGCCTAAGGCCTCTTGTTCTGCTGCTTATCCTCACCCTAGAAAATAAAAGAAACTCATACATATTTGATATAGTAAGTTCTTTTGTAAATGTCACACTTTTTTTAGTAAACATCTGATGGAGTAATGCACCAAATAATCTCTTAGTTGTTGTGTATGTTGAATGGTGTTCCACCATGTGTAACAGCATAGATACACAATATAATTCAGTAGAACTTTGTTACCAAATTAGTTTTTCAAATGTATAAGGAAGAGTTTTATTCATATGTCTGCCTTAAAAGGTTTCAAGAACACAACTTTTGTTAATAGTGTATTTAATGTATTTTTTAAAAACCAAGACAAAAATAGTTGTATTTTGCTTAGGAACAAATTAATAGATTTGGGTTTTTGAGATTCCTTGCTAGCAGTCTTCCTAACTTTTGGCCCACCCTCCACCCCATCCATGTCCCCTCCCCACACACCTTTGGCAAAAAAATTGACCTGGGGTATACCTAAGAAGACAGGATCATATTTAGAACAATTTTTCTAATAATCTAGCAGATTATTCTATCTAGAATTTACTAGGTAGACTAGGTCGATATGATTTAGATTCATTATTTATTTATCTATCTATCTATCTATCTATCTATCTATCTATCTATCTATCTATCTATCTATTATTTATCTATCTAGCAATCCCCAGAGTGATTCCTCAAACATATTCTAAAAATGAAGATGACAAAAGATTTTAGTGAGAATGTCTGAATCCAGACTCTGTAATAACCGCAAAGAGAACACAATTCAAAGAGATATTCAGCTATCTAATTTACTTTTAAAACTGAAATATAAATAATTACAATGAATTTCTGATTATGTAAGGTATGTTTAATTATCAATTTGCCATTCTTCCTCACCAAACACAGCCTAGACCAAGCACCTAGATTTTGATGTCTGTCAGACTAGTAAGTGGGACAGGGAGGACATTGAGTCGATCTAGGTAAAAATTGAGCTAGGTTTGGGTTTTGTTACTCAGGTCACCTACAGTATACTTGTAATATTCTTGTTGTAGGATCCTTGGCCTAGGACAGTTGCCTGCCCCAAAGACAGTGTTGTTTTGTTTCTTCTTTTGTCCTATGAGAGAGGTATGTATCCAGGCTAGACCGAGGCCATGTGCCTTTCCTAAAGCTGTAGGCAATCGCCCCTGCACACTTGCGCCACTGAAGCAGACTCTCTGATCACCTGCTCTTCTCTTTGACTTTCTTGTGAATACCATGGGCATGGATGAAAAAGAATCTGCACATAGTTCTTTTGTGTGATGCATTCAATGGTGCCAAATGTCATCTATGTCCCATACTTGGCCTTTAGCATTTTGTTTAAACTTCAGCTGATTTCTTCTTGCTTACCTATATGGTGGCTTACACCACTATTTACCATGCTCTATACAGGTAAAATAGTTGATACTTGAAAGGTTCTGTTTCTTTCTGGAATTCAGGCAAGCTGGGGCTTTTTGATGGTTTCAAGAAAAATACTAACTTTATATGTTATCCTGCTCTCTTTTGTTTTGAAGTGAGGAGTGATACTCTTTCCAATTTCCTACATCCTAGCCTATGCATTTTTTTTTAAAGATTTTATTTATTTATTTGAGAGAGAGAGAATGAGAGACAGAGAGCACGAGAGGGAAGAGGGCAGAGGGAGAAACAGACCCCCTGCTGAGCAGGGAGCCCGATGCGGGACTAGATCCTGGGACTCCAGGATCATGACCTGAGCCGAAGGCAGTCGCTTGACCAACTGAGCCACCCAGGCGCCCCTAGCCTATGCATTTTGATCATTTGATTCCACCCCCCCCACACACACACACCTTGAAAGGATTTTGAGCTAAATTAGAATTTCATCTGTGGTTCCTATTAACATTACCCTTGGTTTATTTATTAATCAATATAGTACTAAATAGTCCCATGGTGATTTGTCCCATGGTGATTTTAATACTTAGAACAAGTTGAGCTCTAGCTTTATATATAAAGAGAAATTTAAAATATATATGAAGAATTATGTGATTTTATTAATTTTTCTATATATGTTGTTTTGCCTGGGAGCTGACACAAATCAGAAGAGTCACAAATGCCAGGTTCCATTCACTTGAGGAAAGAAAATAATCCTGACTTTTAACATTGCAATTTTTATTCCATAATATTTTTACAAAAGTTTGTCATTTGAAATGGAATGGCGTAGCTGAAATATTAGATTTCTGATGTTTCAAAATGACCAAGTCTTTACAGTGAAAGCAATATTTTGCACATTTGATGTAAAGAATTCACAACACTCAGGCAAACATTTTGATTAAGATGGTTGCTCTTACCAATCATTTATTCACTGAACCAATTCAAGACTATTATAAGGCCCCATATTACCAAATCATTCTTATTCCTCACAATTCCTCTCTATATGTTGAGAATTTTACCCAAAACATTTTTTTCTCTGAAATCCAAATACATCCTTATCATTTCTATTTTGTATCAGTTATGTTATACATTCTCTTCCTCATCCATCATTATTCTTTTCTTCTTTATTTTTTCTATATTTTCTTTCAGGATTTATCTAAATTACCTATTTCATAAATCTTTTCCTGATTACTCCATTCCATGTCCTTCTTTAGCCCCTTAGTTAGAGAAACACTTTTGTTCTGTAGTTCATAGTTTCTAATGAGTGATCTAGTTTTGCATATGGTTCTCCAATTGTTGAAGTGTTAATCTTGTCTCCTCCTGCAGAATGTTAGGCTACTAGAGAGTAAGTAATACATACATTTTCACGAAATCATACAATTCCCTAAAGAAACTGGTACAGTATTCAGCACCATTTATTAGCCAGTAATTAATTGACAATCATTGGTTAATTATGTGGTGAAATTACATAAATATTTTAATTATGCCATGAAAAAAATCTGCTCCTGTATACATAATAAATTCAGTCACTATAAAGATCAAAGCCAATTTAGAAAAAAAAAAAAATCTAATTTAGAATAGTGTACTTATAAGACTCATATCATGTTCTGAATCATTATGTGTTTATTATTTTCAATCACTGATTCAGTGATATCCATATAACCATCATTTGTGAATAGGAAAAAAAAAAAAACTCATGACTGTTCTGTCTCTAGCTATTTCTATTCTTCAGCTCATGGAACTTTGTGCATGAGAACTAAAGTTCAAATATTAAACACTCTAGAAGCCAATGTAAGATTATAACAAGACATTAAAATAATGTAAGCAAATTTGATTTCTTTTTAAGAGGTAGTCATTATTTTTTGAATTGATTACAGAAACTCCATTTAAGACATACTTTAATATTCAATTGTATATAAAACACTTGAATACAAAAACAGAAATTATTTTACTGATTTTTACCAAATTTTACTTAATATTTTACTAAACCCATTTATTTATTTTTTATTTTTTGTATTGTTATGTTAATCACCATATATTCCATCATTAGTTTTTGATGTAGTGTTCCATGATTCATTGTGCATAACACCCAGTGCTCCATGAAGAACATGCCCTCTTTAATACCCATCACCAGGCTAACCCATCCTCCCATCCCCCTCCCCTCTAGAACCCTCAGTTTGTTTTTCAGAGTCCATCGTCTCTCATTAAACCCATTTCTATATATTTGAATATATTATTAATTTCATTTGCTCATTCTTTTCATTTTTATAATTCTTTTTGTATTTTAGTATAGTTTTAGACTTTATAGAAGTTTTAAAAATAGTAGAGTCCCGAGTTTTTGAGGAAAAGATGGTGGAGGAGTAGGGGACCCTATTCCAATCAGTCCCTGGAATTGACCTGGATATCTGCCAGACCACTCTGAACACCCATGAAATCACCCTGAGATGTAAGAAGATATATCTAGATCTCTACAAACAGAATATTGCAGGCAGTTGGTTTCAAGGTATGAAGTGGGGAGCCGTGATTCCATGGGCACATATCAGAAGATAAACAGAAGGGGAGGGAGCCATGGGGATCCTACACAACCAGTGAGCAATAGCCTCCCATTCTGGGGGTGGGGCACAGACTCACAGACCGGTAGCAGTGGGGAAAGGACTTTAGGGCAGCCCCCTGGACTGAAACCTGGAGTGGCAGGATCACATGGGCAAACTGGGGGTGGCTGGCAGTTTTAGAAGCAAAAAGGGCAGAGATGTGCCCTGACCTGGAGGTGAGGACTGGGAGCCCTGCTGAGGGGCACACAACCCAGGATGCTGTAGTTTTTAGCAGCACAGACAGAAATGGAGATAGTGTGGTCTGGAGAGCTCACTGAAGAACAGACTGTGATCTCTCTGTTCTGAGGCAGAGGGTTGGAAACCATCTCTTCTGCTTTGACTCTCAGAAGAGACTCTCAGAAGAAAGCCACCAGGGAAAGCTGCCAGAGAACAAAAGCCCCCTAAAACTGGGTTTCCCTGAGCCCATCCCCATAGTGGGCAGGGCAACTCTGCCCAAACAGGGTAGCCTGAGTAACAGTGCAGTAAGCCCTTCCCCCAGAAGAGAAGCTGGGAGAACAAGAAGCCAACAACCCTAAGGTCCCTATAAAACATGCATCTTGCTTTGTTTGTGATCAATAATTTGGACTTTGTACATTCCCTCAACCACCCTCAACAGAATGACTAGGAGGAGGAACCCCCAAAATAAGAAAGGCTGAGAGACTGTGACTTCTCCCACAAATTTATAAATGGATAGAGATATAACCAAGATGTTGGGGATGTACTTCAGGATAACAGTTCTGAAGATGATAGCTAGAATGGAGAAATCGAATAATGGCAACATAGGGTCTCTAAGGGCAGAAATGAAAGCTGAACTGGCAGAATTTAAAAATGTTATCAATGAGATTCAATCTAGTCTAGATAATCTAACAGCTAGGGTATGCGAGGCAGAAGAATGAATTAGTGATCTAGAAGACCAATTGATAGAAAATAAGGAAAAAGAGGAGGCTAGGGAGAAACAACTCAAAATCCATGAAAACAGAATTAGAGAAATAAGTGACACCATGAAACGTTCCAATGTCAGAATTATTGGGATCCCTGAGGGGGTGGAGAGAAAGAGAGGACTAGAAGATATATTTGAGCAAATAGTAGCTGAGAATTTACCTAATCTGGGGAATGAAACAAATATTCAGGTCCTAGAGGCAGAGAGGACCCCTCCCAAGATCAAGGAAAAGACGTCAATGTCCCAGCATGTAATAGTAAAACTCGCAAATCTTAGAATCAAGGAAACCATCCTAAGGGCAGTTAGGGGGATGAGATTACTTACATACAGAGGGAGGAACATCAGAATGATGTCAGATCTATCCACAGAGACCTGGGAAGCCAGAAGGGGCTGGCAAGACATATTCAAGGCACTAAATGAAAAGAACATACAGCCAAGAATACTTTATCTGGCAAGGCTGTCCTTTTATCTCCATTCTAAATGAGCATGCAGAGCTTCCAAGACCGTCAGAAAGTGAAAGAATATGTGACCACTAAGCTGGCCCTGCAAGAAATATTAAGGGAGATTCTATAAAAGGAGAAAGACCACAAGAGTGATATAGAACAGAAATTTACAGAGACAATCTACAAAATCAAGGTCTTCACAGGCAACATGATGACAATAAATTCATATCATTTAATAATCACTCTCGATGTGAACGGCCTAAATGCTCCCATAAAATGGCACAGGGGTGCAGATTGGATAAAAAGACAGGATCCGTCCATATGCTGTCTACAAGAGACTCATTTTGAACCTTAAGATACATCCAGACTGAAAGTGAAGGGATGGAGATCCATCTTCCATGCCAACGGACCTCAAAAGAAAGCTGGGGTAGCAATTCTTATATCAGCCAAATTAGATTTTAAGCTAAAGACTGTAGTTAGAGACACAGAAGGACACTATATCATTCTAAAAGGGTTTATCCAACAAGATCTAACAATTGTAAATATCTATGGCCCCAACATGGGAGAAGCCATCTATGTAAGCCAACTGTTAACCAAATAAAGAGTCATATTGCTAATGATGCGTTAATTGCAGGAGACCTCAATATTCTACTCTCAGCAATGGACAGATCATCTAAGCAGAAAATCAACAAAGAAACAAGAGCTTTGAATGACACACTAGACCAGATGGACCTCATAGATATATACAGAACATTCCACCCTAAAACAACAGAATACTCATTCTTCTCAAGTGCATATGGAACTTTCTCCAGAATAGACCACATACTGGGTCACAAATCAGGTCTCAACCGATATCAGAAGATTGAGACTATTCCCTGCATACTCTCAGATCATAACGCTTTAAAACTGGAACTCAATCACAAGAAAAAAATTGGCAGAAATTCAAACACTTGGAAGCTAAAGACCACTCTGCTCAAGAATGTTTGGGTCAGCGAGGAAATCAAAGAACTTAAACAATTCATGGAAAGTAATGAGAACAGCAACACATCGGTCCAAAACCTATGAGAAACGGCAAAGGCAGTACTAAGGGGGAAATACATAGCCATCCAAGTCTCACTCAAAAAAATAGAAAAATCACAAATTCACCAAATAACTTTACACCTTAAAGAACTAGAGAAAAAGCAACAAATGATACCTAAGCCACTCATTAGAAGAGAAATAATTAAGATTAGAGCAGAGATCAATGAATTAGAAACCAGAAAAACAGTAGATCAGATCAATGAAACTAGAAGTTGGTTCTTTGAAAGAATTAGTAAGATCAATAAACAACTGGCCAGACTTACCCAAAAGAATAGAGAAAGGACCCAAATTAATAAAATTATGAATGTAAGGGGAGAGATTATGACTAACATCAAGGAAATATAAACAATTTTTAGAAATTATTATCAGCAACTATATACCAATAAATTAAGCAACCTGGAAGAAATGGTTAGGTCTTCCTGGAAACCAATAAAATGCCAAGACTGAAACAGGAAGAAACTGACAACCTGAACAGGCCAATAACCAGTAATGAGATTGAAGCAGTGATCAAAAACCTCCCAAAAAACAAGAGTCCAGGGCCTGATGGATTCCCTGGGGAATTCTACCAAATAGTCAAAGAAGGCATAATACCTATTATCCTGAAGCTGTTTCAAAAAATAGAAACAGAAGGAAAGCTTCCAGATTCATTCTATGAGGTCAGCATTACCTTAATTCCAAACCAGACAAAGACCCCATCAAAAAGGAGAATTTCAGACCAATATCCCTGATGAATATGGATTCCAAAATCCTCAACAAAATCCTAGCTAACAGGATCCAACAATACATTAAAAGGATCATCCACCACGACCAAGTGGGCTTTATCCCCAGGATGCTAGGATGGTTCAACATTCGCAAATCAATCAATGTGACAGAACACATTAATAAGAGGAGAGAGAAGAACCATACTGTCCTCTCAATTGATGCAGAAAAAGCATCTGAGAAAATACAGCATCCTTTCCTGATTAAAACTCTTTAGAGTATAGGGATAGAAGGAACATTCCTCAAGGTCATAAAATCCATCTATGAAAAACCCACAGCGAATATCATCCTCAATGGGGAAAAGCTGAGAGCCTTTCCCTTAAGATCAGGAACACATCAAGGATGCCCATTCTCACCACTATTGTTCAACATAGTACTAGAAGTCTTAGCAACAACAGACAACAAAAAGAAATAAAAGGTATTCAAATTGGCAAAGAAGAAGTCAAACTCTCTCTCTTCACAGATGACATGATACTTTATGTGGAGAATCCAAAAGACTCCACCCCCAAATTACTAGAACTCATCCAGCAATTCAGTAATGTGGCAGGATACAAAATCAATGCACAGAAATCAGTTGCTTTCTTATACACTAACAATGCAACTGTAGAAAGAAAATTAGAGAAATGCTTCCATTTACAATAGCACCAAAAGCCATAAGATACCTCAGAATAAACTTAACCAAAGACGTAAAGGATCTATACTCTGGAAAGTACAGAACACTCATGAAAGAAATTGAAGAAGACACAAAAAGATGGAAAAATATTCCATGCTCATGGATCAGAAGAATAAACATTGTTAAAATACCTATGCTACCCAGAGCAATCTATACCTTCAGTGCCATCCCGATCAAAATTCCAATGACAGTTTTCAAAGTGCTGAAACAAACAATCCTAAAATTTGTATGGAGTCAGAAAAGCTCCAAAATCACCAAGCTGGGGACATCACGTTGCCTGATTTCAAGCTATATTACAAAGCACTGATCACTAAGACAGCATGGTACTGGCACAAAAAGAGACATATAGACCAATGGAACAGAATAGAGGGCCCAGATATGGACCCTCAACTCTATGGTCAAATAATCTTTGACAAAGCAGGAAAAAAAATATGCAATGGAAAAAAGACAGTCTTTTCAATAAATGGTGTTGGGAAAATTGGACAGCTATATACAGAAGAATGAAACAACCATTCTCTAACACCATACACAAAGATAAACTCAAAATGGTTGAAAGACCTCAATGTGAGACAGAAATGCATCAAAATCCTAGAGGAGAACATAGGCAGTAACCTCTTTGACATCAGCCACAGCAACTTCTTTCAAAATACATCTCCAAAGGCTAGTGAAACAAAATATAAAATGAACTTTTGGGACTTCATCAAGATAAAAACATCTGCACAGCAAAGGAAACAGTCAACAAAACAAAGAGGCAACCCACAGAATGGGAGAAGATATTCGCAAATGACACTACAGCCAAAGCTCTGATTTCCAAGATCTATAAAGAACTTCTCAAACCCAACATCCAAAAAAAAACAAATAATGAAGTAAAAAAATGGGCAAAAGACATGAAAAGACACTTCTCTGAAGAAGACATACAAATGGCTAACAGACACAAGAAAAAATATTCATCATCATTAGCCATTAGGGAAATTCAAATCGAAACCACATTGAGATACCACCTTACACTAGTTAAAATGGCAAAAATTGATGAGACAAGAAACAACAAATGTTGGAGAGGTTGTGGAGAAAGGGGAACCCTCTTACACTGTTGGTGGGAATGCAAGTTGGTACAGCCACTTTGGAAAACAGTGTGGCGGTGCCTCAAAAAATGAAAAATAGAGCTACCCTATGACCCAGCAATTGCACTCCTGGGTATTTACCCCAAAGACACAGATGTAGTGAAAAGAAGGGCCATATACACCCCAGTGTTCATAGCAGCAATGTTCGCAATACTCAACTGTGGAAAGAGCCAAGATCCCCTTCAACAGGCGAATGGATAAAGAAGATGTGGTCCATATATACAATGGAATATTACTCAGCCATTAGAAAGGATGAATACCCAACTTTTACATCAACATGGATGGGACTGGAGGAGATTATGCTAAGTGAAATAAGTCAAGCAGAGAAAGTCAATTATCATATGGTTTCACTTATTTGTGGAACATAAGGGATAGCATGGAGGACATTAGAAGAAGGAAGGGAAAAATGAAGTGGGGTAATCGGAGGGGAAGAAGAACCATGAGAGACTATGGACTCCGAGAAACAAACTGAGGGGTTTAGAGGAGAGGGGCGTGGGGGGATGGGTTAGCCCAATGATGGGTATTAAGGAGAGCATGTACTTCATGGAGCACTGGATGTTATACGAAAAAAATGAATCATGGATCACTACATCAAAAACTAATGATGTATGTTGACTAACATAATATAATAAAATTAAATTAAAAATATAGTAGAGTCCCCATATATCCCAAGCCCATTACTTTATTTTAGCATCTTACATAAGTATAAAGCATTTTTTAATTTTTTATTTATTTATTTTTATTTATTTTTAAATATTTTATTTTTTTGTCAGAGAGAGAGAGAGAGTCAGAGCACAAGCAGGGGGAGAGGCAGAGGCAGAGGGAGCCTGACCTCTGATCATCCAAAAGTTGAAGTGGACAAGAGAGTGGAATAAAGTACAGGAAAGATTCTAGTTGGCAGCCTGTCTTGGCACGTGAGAGCTGTTGAGATTCGTTTCATGGATTCAGGAGAAAACAGCCCCTCTATTACAGGAGAGCTCACTCACTGTTTCATTGGGTGAACACTTTTCACCTGCTTGGTCATTTATGAGATTCTTTAGATAGGCAATACTGCCCTTTTGTCTTCATCTCCTGAGTTTTCCTTATTGCTTCAGGCAACCTTGAACCTGATGAGAGGTAACAGTAGGCCATCTCTTAATCATGAGCACACAGCTAATTAGTAGGAGCAATCTTTATGAGATTATGAGAGAATATGGAGTTCACAGTAACTTGATAGTTTGCTCAAAAATCATTTTGTTGCAGGGTTGCAGAGTTCTTGTCTCACAGAGTCAAAGAATGAATCCCATGGACACAAAAAGGTAAGTGAAGTGAAAGCTTATTAAGTGAAGGTGAGAACAAAAAGAAAAGAAAAAAGCTCTTTAGAGTGCAGGGGTCCTGAACAGGTTGCCACTGAGGGCTTTTATGGTTGTTCTTTTATAGAAATCTGACCAGGGAACTTGGTAAATATTTCATCTATGACATTTAAGACAAACAAGGTGGACTTGTAAATATCATGAAAATATCCCACCTATATTTAGAACAAACAGAGTGGATTTGTTATGTTCCCTTTTCTCTGGTTAATGCCTTATCTATATCATTTCTCCACATCTGGGATTTCTGTGAGCCTGGTTATATAGCTCCCTACCTATCTCTCCCTACCTAGCCTCTCCTGTCCCTTACTCAATTTGATCCTCTACTCAAGCAGGCTGCATACTCTATCATGTATGCTTCTTTGCCAGTCCTGCAGAATGATCAGTTTGGATTATGGAGAAAATTCTCATCTATTGTTTTCAGGTTGAAATATATCAGTTAGGAATGATTTGGGTTACAAATTAATAGACTCTTTACCATTGTAGTTAATGGGGTGCCTGGGTGGCTCAGTCGTTAAGCGTCTGCCTTCGGCTCAGGTCATGATCCCAGGGTCCTGGGATCAAGCCCCGCATCAGGCTCCCTGCTCAGCGGGGAGCCTGCTTCTTCCTCTCCCACTCCCCCTGCTTGTGTTCCCTCTCTTGCTGTGTCTCTCTCTGTCAAATAAATAAATAAAATCTTTAAAAAAAAAAGAAAACAATAACTACACTATATGACCGTTTTATCAGACAATGAATGGATGGTTTAAACTTTTGACAGTGAGCTAAAGTTTATGCCTATATAATGGTTAATTGTAAGTGAATATGAAAGAATAAAAATATAAAAGAGGAATAATTTTGGTGAACGATTACCTCTCATTAAATTGTGTGAAAGGTATAAAACATAATGATTCAAAATATGTGATATATGGATTAGACAGACCATGCACTCCATAAGAAATAGTTTCCAAATAAAAGTAGAAAAAACATAAATTACATGTTCCTATTTTTAAGATACTATAAAAAGCTAAGACCAAAATTCATTCATGAATTTTTACATATTCAAAACACTGTCATTATTATTTTGTGATGAATAGACTAACAGTTATATCATCAAGGGCACATAGAAAATGCCTTTCTCCAAATTAGCTTTTATCAAGTTGACTATAGCTCCAAGACATACATTAGTTTAGGAGGAGATGATTTATATAGATTCCAATAATAGTCTCACTGTCCTGGATACCAATCAGTAGAGACTTTTTCTTATATTATTCACTTGACTTTGTCATTTATGCTGACATATAGACAAAGATCACTGTACAAGTTTATGAAGACAGAGTTTGGCATGTTAAAATAATGCTTTTTAAAAGAACTTCCAACTTTAGTAGTATATTTTAATGACCTGATAGAATCAACTAACAATGTTTTAAATAACAGCAAGACATTTATCTCCTTTACCTCTTTGTTTAAATATTCCCCTTCCAAGAGTTTTCATCATTAATTCTTTGCCAGTTTGAACTGGTTATCTACTGAATGCAATTGAAGGCAGATTTTAAATTTCTTCTAAATTTTGGTAGTAATGGTAATAAAAATATGCCTATTATATATTTAACATCAAAACCATAAGGTTATGCTAATTTAGTTCAGGATATTTTTTAAATGAGAGCCATTCTTAGCAAAAAATAAGTTAAATATTGTTAAACCAGTCAATTTGGGCTTCTGCTATATGGAGACAGAATAGGAAAAGGTGTGGAAAAGAATCCGTATATATTAGTTACTGAAATGATTTTATTTATTTATTTTTTAAAGATTTTATTTATTTATTTGACAGAGAGAGGGAGAGAGACGGCGAGAGAGAGGGAACACAAACGGGGAGTGGGAGAGGGAGAAGCAGGCTCCCTGCCGAGCAAGGAACCCAATGTGGGGCTCGATCCCAGGACCCTTGGACCATGACCTGAGCCCAAGGCAGACGCTTAACGACTGAGCCACCCAGGCGCCACCTGACATGATTTTAAACAATAATTTAAAGTTCAGCATTTTTCTTCTGAGATTCAAAATATTCCAGGCTCTTCCAAATAACTCTAGGTTTACTTATGAAAAAAAGTCTCTAAAATGGCTATTTTAAAGATCCTATTAATCAAAGTAAAAACTTTATGTAAACGATACACATTTAATTAACATAAAATAATAAAATCATTTTCATAAAAAGCAATACAGTAGAAATAAATGAAACAAAAACAAATGAACAAACAAAATAAGTAATAACCTCTATGTGTGGAAGTATGAAATACTGGAAATTATTTCATAAAGTAACTCCCACATGTCTTGGGAAATACAAATTAGTGTAAAAAAAAGAGTGTATACCCCCCTGTGGCTTTGGAATGGAGTCACCATAAACTCCTGCCTTAAGCCAAAAACAAGTATAAAAGATAACATAATGACATATTCAAATCCAGATTGGAAGGAGACTGGGCATTTTTACTATAGTAGATTTGACTTCATCCCATTGCAGTTGAAAACCTGAAATAGTTTGACAGCACAATTAGCATATCAGGAAGGGAAATCAGTATAATGAAATCTACTACAAAAGAATCCACAGAATAATTGAGATATCTCTCTCCCCCTTCACACACACACACTTTTATGACTTCATGAGTTGCTCAAAAATATTTTTGATGCATGTGCAGAAATTCTGGCTTCTTTCTAGGGATAATGACACTGATAGATCCCATTTTAAATTAGTGAGTAGATATCTCATATTCCAGAATCTTAAATATATTCCTGACAAGACTATTTTACTTCCGGCATATTCACTTTCCCACAGTCCCAAATGACTATATTGAATCTCTTCTCTATTCTCAATATTCCAACAAATCTTAAATTCTCCTTTCTCTTACCTGATGCTTTTGCCTCATAATTAATTGAGAAAATATAAACAAGCATTTAATAATTGTCTCATCCATCCTTTCACCACCAAATCTATCAACAAACTAGCATCCATATGTGGGGGCAGGGTATATGTGGGAAATCTTTGTGCATTACTTTTAATTTTTTCTTTTTTTTTTTACTGCTTTAAAAGAAGGTCTTTAGGAAAAAATCACAAGTCTGTATAAAGACAGTATTTCAGCTGACTAACAACTGGCTATATTCTTTTACTCCCCCCTCCCATTTCTTCTTATGCTTTTAAGGGCTAATCACTAATATTTGCATACTTTATATAATCTTAAAGAAAAGGCATGTAGAATGTGTGTACTGAGAATTTTATAAGTACAACATCAAAATTCACCTTCTGTTTCACTCTTAACTCCAATAGATAGCCAATGGGATGTTCAAAAGTTGTCATTCACTCAACAGTATGGACCCCTGCACTCATTCTCTCTTAACAGTTTGTCATTTTATTCCTTTATCAGTCCCTTTATTCCCAAAGTCCTGAGAGACTCATGTTAATCCAAACCTTATTGAAGCTACCACTTAACTAATTTTCAACCTACGTTATGTTCCTAATATGATTCCATCTCAACACTGTAGTCTCTCTCCTACAAATCCTCCAAATGAAGATATATATATAATGAAGAGCATGTGAGCAAGCTCTCACACCTTTGTCTACCAGGGATATCTGGGGTTATAAACTCCAGCCTCCAAGATGTGACTGAAGACCAGGACTGGTGCCAAGGAAACCACATCCTATTCCAGGCTCTGCCATTTTATAAACTAACCAGATGGTGCCATTTCAGTGCTCGATTTTCTTCATCCATTAAAAAAAATTAAAAATTTTATTTTTTTAAAAAGCATAACCACAGAAAAGAGACTCTTAAAATGTGACTCGGAAACTGGATCTTTCATTAATCAGATGGAAACTAGCTTATTGTCTGTGAAATGGTGAAAATACCTAGCACACGGTATAGCATCACCTGCAATAGATTGGAATGAGCCACAGATGGAAAGGGAAACAGTGGCTTATGCAGAAGCTCTAGAAATTTAATGGTCTGAAGGCAATGTTTAAGTCAGTGTGTACATTTGACTAATCTATGTTAGAAGTCTTGAGCAGAGAATGATATGCTCAAGATAGCCAACCATCCTTCACAGCATTCTTTGAAAGCTGAAGAGCTGGTATGGCAGCTATAATATAAAGATATGCTCATTTCCTACAACTGTACAACGGACTATGTTGAAAATCAGGCACAAAAAATATCATGAGAGTGGCAGAGTTGCAAAGTAAACTGGATTTTACAGCTCAAGTGTCCTCCAATGGTAAAGTAAGAGTTCTTATATTTGGACGCTTAAAAGCAGAATGAAATGATCTGAGTGGTTAGATGTTAACATTGGTATCTATATTTCAATTTGTAGATTAGCACCAGATGAATGTAAAAAATTGGGCATGGGTTTATTTGAAATATTGAAGACATGATTGATGATAGTAATGATGATGATTGGTGCTAGAGGTTATGGAGAAAGACTAACATTTTTTGAAAACTGACATGTGCCAAAATTGTTCCAATCTCCATGCAATAGTGTCATTATAATACCCATTTCAGGGATGGAAACTTAAATAAAATCCCTAAAATTTAGAAATCTTGGAGTCAAGATTTTAACCTCAATACACTGACTTTTCTGAGCCATATGAGAAAAAGATGCTTCGTGTAATATAAATGAACTTAGACTTTGCCTTAAGGACTGTTGAATCCTTCAAATATTTGCAGCAGCTTTGATTTAGAAATTTGGAATTTATTTTAGTATTCAGAAAGAGAAGAGATATTGTCCTGCTTTAGAATATTTATGTGAATATTTATGTGAAGGTAGAGAGAAATAGACATTTGCAGAGAGCCTTATGAGGTAGAAATTATAGTTCTTGGAGAGTGATTAGATATGGAGTGAAATGCAATCAAGTATGATATTCATAGTATTCAAAAACCAACACAGCATAAGTACCAATCAATCAGATTGATGTCAGAGCAATCAGAACAGACAGCAGCAGCTTTACATTAGCAGTGTGTCCTGGCTCATTATCAGCTCTGGGTAAACGGGGAGGCAGAAAGTGTGTAGTTCATGTTTCTGACTTAAGTGAATGGGTGGATGGTAATGCTGGTCTTTAGGCTGGGACATATTTACGTACTGAATTATAACATATATTTCATTCACAAAGCAGTTTTTGTGTTAACTTCTTATAAATCTATTATGAAGCTCAAATGAAATACAACACCATGGTTGTTGGTTGCTAGAAAAATATGGATCATAAACGTCATTTGAATAGTTTTGTGTGTGGAAAATATATATTTAATGTTCTTTTAAGTTTTTTATTGATTATATACTTAAACATATATAGCAGGAAATAGACACACGAGAAAACTTTTACTTAGAACCAATGCAGTTATTAGTAATATCAATATACATTAAATTAGGCATAACTTCAATGCCCAAATGTAGTGTATTTTAACAAATTATAAGTTAAGATGTTGCTATGTACAAATACTTATTGCCAGAATTGTAAAATATATGCACCCACAGAAAAAATAAAGCGCATACATTCTTTTTGTAGGAATTAGTGTGTGTGTTAATTATATTACAGGTGGTCCTGCCCTAGCCACCTGTCTTCAATAAATGATCTAAGGTAGACATTCCACAGGAAACCATGAAGGAACAATAGAAATAGAAGGAAAATTAATATTGTACAACTTCCCAGGTCTTTGACTTCAAATGTTAGGATAATAGATTGATACAATTTATTTCAGGATAATTTGCCAATAGCAAAAATTTAAGTGTACATCCATATGTATTCAGATATCTGTTCATTACAGATATCTCATGCTCATTACATCTTGATTTTTAATAGTATAAAATATTAACATCAGCTTAGGTATACATAGGTAGACAATAGGCAATATAAGTTTTGTATGCCTTATCCCAATGCAAAACAAATCCAAAGCAGCAGTTGGAATTAACAAATTAAATATAATTGCTGACCTGAAGAGATATTCATGATATACTGTCAAGTGAAACAAACGGAATTTTTTAGTATTTTATAGTATGAATAATTCCTTTGGTGAAATTGAAAAATGAATTCTATTCTCATGACTCCAAGACTGCTCTGTGTTCCACTATACTCTGATGCCTTCCAGTCATATTAACAAAAATTAGCATAAATATAACCCTTGTGCCTTAGATTCCCCTGATACAGGGAACCTCTGATTAATTTCAGATTGGGGCATGGGTGCCTGGCAATATAGATCATCCTTAATTTGACTTAAGCCTCTGCTCAATCCCCAGGAGAATAAAATAAAACAATGAATTTATTTGTTTACCCTGGCAACTGCATTCTTAAGCATTTATAAGGAAATGCTTATAGCGCAATTAAGAAGGAACGCTAATTACAGAAAAACAACATCCTTAAATATTCTACTTGTAATGGAATATTGTGATAGTCTCCTAAATAATCAGATATGTGGGGAAATATTAGAGAAGGAGGGAAGGAGGAATGAAGGAAGAGAGAAAGGAGATAAGCAGTGAATGAGGGACTAAGTTAATTTTATTTTCAAAATCTTCAATATATGACTTTCATATACATTTTCTAGTTTATACCTCTCACATGCTTTTTAAGCAGGTCATAAAACAATTAAGTGAATTGCTTGTTTTTTCTCTATAAATGCTTTTAAGTTTCTGTTTCCTAACTTTGCTCATCTCATACCCTCAACAGAAATGTCCTTTTCTAAATCTTACCTGATTTTGAAGGGCAATTCAATGGCCACCCAGTTTACACAACCTTTCTTGATTAATCTCTATCCTAGCCAAACCCTCACTAGCATAATATATGAACATATATAATCATATTTTATCTGAAACTTTTAATAACATGTAACCTGTTCAGGTGCTGGTATATATATTTTGCTTTGCTTCTAAATAAATGATAGTCTCCAATTTTCATTATGGAGATATTAATGTTATTTTTTTTAAAGATTGATTTATTTATTTTAGAGAGATAGAGAGTGAGAGCTGGGGGGAGGGAGGGGCAGAAAGAGAGGGAGAGAGGGAAACTCCAGCAGACTCTGAGCTGAACACAGAGCCCCATAGGGGGCTTGATCCCACTACCCTGAGATCACGACCTGAGCCAAGAGTCAGATGCTTAGCTGATTGCACCACCCAGGTGCCCCTTATGTTATTTTTCTTGTATTTTTTTGCTATTAAAAGTTTATTACGTTTGAAGCATGCTTGCCTTTTCTTTGGAGTTTTAATGTATCATCTGAAACTTCATAAATTTTCCTTTGACGTTTTTACAGAGCTATAACTAAGGAAATTTTGATTGTTGCTTATTAAAACAATGGCTTTATGGTATCATATGCATATTAGATTAAAATAAATTCTGTTTTGTTTTCAGTACCATCATCACTGCTTAAAAGATATTTCCACATAATATTTTAACTTGATCTCATTTATTCCATAAATGTCAAATCTATGCAAGCTGCTCTCTGAAATTCTGCCTTTAGGAATTCTAAAGCCTTAATATAGGCACAAATCAAAGTTATCCTGTATATTATTACAGGAAATGGGTTCTGAAGCTGCCTCTAAACATCAAACAGCTTGACCTAATTAACATATGTATATAATATTATACTATACATTATTATTATATATTTATATATTAATATGTGTGTATAATTACTTAAATAGCTAACTGAAATTAGTGATAATTTCATGCCATGCATTTACTTTTGGCATGTATAGATGTAGAATTATTTTTTCTGAGGTCTTAATAAGACACCGGATCAAGTCTATTTGAAGCAGTGAGGTTTTCATGATATTAAAGTTTTCACCTATTTATTACACCAGATAATAATATGACTAGGTGATGGTACATTTAAATATCCATAAAAGTGGAGGATCCTGGATGGCTCAGTTGGTTAAGGTTAAGCATGTGCTTTCAGCTCAGGTCATAATCGCAGAGCCCTGGAATCCAGCCCAGAGTTAGGTTCCCTGCTCAGTGGGGAGTCTGCTTCTCTTTCTGCCCCTCCCCCAGCTCATGCGCGCTCTCTCGCGTTCTCGCTCTCTCTCTCAAATAAATAAATACAATCTTTAAAACAATATATCCATAAAAGTGTTATAGATTGTATTTGGTAGAGAAGATTTGTTTATTATTCCTCCATTTCATTGTATCTAACAACACTGGGTTACTATTATTAATGCCCCTCCACAAAATTTAGAGCTACCCCAGTGGTCACCACCACACCCTGCCCTCCATTACAGGGCCTTTAACATCTGACCCTTGACCTCCTTATCTTATTTATACTGTTATCTTTCAGTCCTGTGTCTTCACCACACTAGCCTTCCTCTCCCTTAAACCTGCTGAGCTCCTTCATTTGTTAAGGGGTTTACACATAAAAAAAAAAAAAAGCTTTTCTACATATTAAACTGCATTCTTTGGCTATATGACACAGCTATGACCTCCCAGAGTTTTCCTGAAGACCCTATATAATAATCCTTACCCTTTAGGTTATTTTTATTTCATTTTCAATAATTGCTGGGGTTTTTTTTGTTTTTTTTTTGTTTTTTTACAGGGCTTGATACTGAAATCTCATTAGTAATTTAGGTAACTTGGTGAATCTTTTCAACTCCATCAGAATGCAGGTTCCTTTAAAATAGAACTTTATGGGGTGCTTGGTTGGCTCAGTCCGTTAAGTGTCTGCCTTCAGCTCAGGTCATGATACCCAGGGTCCTGGGATTGAGCCCGGTGTTGGGCTCCCTGCTCAGCACGGATTCTGCTTGTCTTTCCCTCTGCTGCTCCCCTTGCTTGTGATTTCTCTCTCTCTCTCAAATAAATAAATAAAATCTTTAAAAAAAATAGAACTTGATGTTCAGTGTTGAAGTCCCACAACCTGGAATAGAATCTGGCACATAGTTGCTGTCCAATGAATAAATTAATTAATGCAGCACAGCTGTATATATGGGAAAAGTGGTTTTGGTATCACTGAGGGCGAGTAGGTGTTGTGAGGCAGACATAACATCTCCACATGTCAAATATTTTTTAAAAAGTTTAAAAGAAGAGTGAATACTACTTCTTCCTTTAAAACTTAAATTACCCCATTCTAAAGACAGCAAAAAGTAAGTTTAGATTGTTATAGACAGACACTCTTTGATCAGGAGAGAGCAAAATAATTATTTCAATAGATAATGCTGTTGCTACATTTGCTGCCCATTGAGAAATGGCTACCATAGATCGCACAGCTTTGCATAGATACTGGAAGGAAGGGCACCATTTGCATGGTCCCACAGACAAGAAAAAAAAGAGTTAACTGCTCTGTAATGATGGAGCAGCTGCTGTAGGAGATTTAATTGTTGCTAGTTCCTGCAGCTTTTCCAACTTTCTTTCTTTTCTGAAAGAAAGCTAAAGGGGACAGTAAGAGAACAAGAGAGGAAAAGAGAGATTACAAATTACATGTAATAAATTATAAGCCTGGAATATATAAATCCAAACAGGAATTGTGGAGGGTTGGGGGAGGGAGAAAAAGAAGACATAGACATTATGTAGAAACACATAGATATTTACTGATGTATGGGTGTATGTGTTTATCAGAGGTGTGAAGAAACAAAAGAGAAACTTACTAAAAACTCATGTCTCTTTTTTGAAATAGGCATAGCAGAGGAGAGGAAAATAGCCCCTGAAATCAAAATTAAATACGATTACTGCCAGCTGTGTTAGGTGGCTTGCCCAGTTTTTGAGTGATTAAAAGGAAAGTTACAGACCACAGTACTTCACCTGTTTATTCATACGTGCCTTTGATACTGGAACACACTGCCTGTTTCAGCGTTCATGAAATTCACAAGTTTACCTCATTAAGCTCTTCAGGGAAATTTTAATCTTAATTTCATGATCTTTTAAAATTAAAGCGTGAGAATTATATTGAATAAATATATTTCACTTATAATAAAAAATTCTACCCAGAAACCACTCTTGAACACGTGTAGTTGTAGTAAGTATGGCAATAGATAAAACGTTTATCTAAAGTATTCATTAAGATGATAATCAAGATACAAATGGATGAACCATTCTGTTAATGAGAGCAATTGTATGGCTAAAAAAATCTATTTATATAATACCAATTTTAGCATTATTTTTCAGTTGCTATCTTTTTATAAATATATGTGTGATCCCTTTTCACACTATATATGTAGAGTGTTTGCTCATGTATTACCAAACCGTTTCATTAGTTGGATAGTTCTAAAAAACTAAAAACATGAATTTAATCACCAAAACGGCTCTCATCTGTTTTTACTTAGCAAATAGTAATTAGAACTACTAAATCTGTAGGTTACCAGCAAATTTTCAACTACCAAATTTTTAAGTCCAACATTAGTAAGATAAATGCTTATTTATCTTAAATTTTGAGGTGTTTCCTATATATTTTTTTAATGGCCAAAATGCTTCTATTGATAAGAAGCCAGGGGAATAAAAAGGATCCTTATATTCCAGGCTTCTGGGCTTTGCCTTGCATTTAAAATAAATCCTTATTGGGGCGCCTGGGTGGCTCAGTCATTAAGCATCTGCCTTCGGCTCAGGTCATGGTCCCAGGGTCCTGTGATCAAGCCCCGCATCGGGCTCCCTGCTCTGCGGGAAGCCTGCTTCTCCCTCTCCCACTCCCCCTGCTTGTGTTCCCCTTCTCGCTGTATCTCTGTCAAATAAATAAAATCTTAAGAAAATAATAAAATTGGGGCACCTGGGTGGCTCAGCCGTTTAGCGTCTGCCTTCGGCTCAGGTCATGATCCCAGGGTCCTGGGATCGAGTCCCACATCGGGCTTCCTGCTCAGCGGGAAGCCTGCTTCTCCCTCTCCCACTCCCCCTGCTTGTGTTCCCTCTCTCGCTGTCTCTCTCTATCAAAATAAATAAATAAATAAATAAATAAATAAATAAATAAATAAATAAATAAATAAATAAATAAAATAAATGCTTATTGCATTTCACTTGTGTATAGCATCAAAATTAACGGCATCAATATTTTTTACCAGCTCAAATTTATGTGGGAAGTAGTAGACATTAACTTAGTTAAAAAAATATTATTTTCTCTATCCATTCCTCTGTTGATGGACATCTCAGCTCTTTCCATAGTTTGGCTATTGTGGACATTGCTGCTATAAACATTGGGGTGCACGTACCCCTTTGGATCACTACATTTGTATCTTTGGGGTAAACACCCAGTAGTGCAATTGCTGGGTCATATGGTAGCTCTATTTTCAACTTTTTGAGGAACTTCCATACTGTTTTCCAGAGTGGCTGCACCAGCTTGCATTCCCACTAACAGTGTAGGAGGGTTCCCCTTTCTCCGCATCCCCACCAACATCTGTCGTTTCCTGACTTGTTAATTTTAGCCATTCTGACTAGTGTGAGGTGGTATCTCATTGAGGTTTTGATTTGGATTTCCCTGATGCCAAGCGATGTTGAGCACTTTTTCATGCATCTGTTGGCCATTTGGATGTCTTCTTTGGAAAAATGTCTGTTCATGTCTTCTGCCCATTTCTTGATTGGATTATTTGTTCTTTGGGTGTTGAGTTTGATAAGTTCTTTATAGATTTTGGATACTAGCCCTTTATCTGATATGTCATTTGCAAATATCTTCTCTCATTCTGCTGGTTGTCTTTTGGTTTTGTTGACTGTTTCCTTGGCTGTGCAAAAGCTTTTTATCTTGATGAAGTCCCAATAGTTCATTTTTGCCCTTGCTTCCCTGTCTTTGGCAATGTTTCTAGGAAGAAGTTGCTGTGGCTGAGGTCGAAGAGGTTGCTGCCTCTGTTCTCCTCTAGGATTTTGATGGACTCCTGTCTCACATTTGGGTCTTTCATCCATTTTGAGTTTATTTTTGTGCGTGGTGTAAGGAAATGGTCCAGTTTCATTCTTCTGCATGTGGCTGTCCAATTTTCCTTGCCATTTGCAATGACGTGGATGGAACTAGAGGGCATTATGCTCAGCCAAATAAGTCAATCAGAAAAAGAGATGTATCATATGATCTCACTGATATGAGGAATTCTTAATCTCAGGAAACAAACTGAGGGTTGCTGGAGTGGTGGGGGGGTGGGAGGGATGAGGTAGCTGGATGATGGACATTGGGGAAGGTATGTGCTATGGTGAGCACTGTGAATTGTGCAAGACTGTTGAATCTCAGATCTGTACCTCTGAAACGAATAATACATTATATGTTAAAAAAAAGAAAAGAGAGAAGATAGTAGGAAGGGAAAAATGAAGGGGGGGGATTCGGAGGGGGAGATGTACCATGAGAGACTATGGACTCTGAGAAACAAACGGAGGGTTTTAGAGGGGAGGGGTGTGGGGGGATGGGTTAGTTCAGTGATGGGTGTTAAGGAAGGCACATATTGAATGGAGCACTGGATGTTATTCGCAAACAATGAATCATGGAACACTACATCAAAAGCTAATGATCTAATGTATGGTGATTAACATAACATAATAAAATAAAAAAAAGACAAAAAGTATTATTTTCTCTTCCATTTCTCATTTTGGTTTTTGAGTCTTCTCTCTTTTTTTCTTAATGTAGCTAAAGCATTGCCAATTTTGTTCATTTTTTGGAAAAACTGGTCATTACTTTCAATGTTATGTTATTATTCATTCTGGTCACTATTTTATTTATTTCTGATTTTTCTTTGTCATTTCCTTCCTCCACTAAATTTCAGCTAAGCTTCTTCTTTTTCTACTGCCTTGTGGTGTAATTGTTTATTTGAACTTTTTTTTCTGAATACACACATTTGTAGCATAAATTTCACTCTAATGTCGACTTTTGCTGCCTCGCATAGGTTTTGGAATATTGTGTTTTCTTTTTCTTTTGTTTTGAGACATATTTTGATTTGCCATTTGATTTTGTAATTTGACCCATTGCTTGTGCAGTAGTATATTGTTTAATATTTACATAGTAGGGGCACATGGTTGACTCAATCGGTTAAGCCTCTACCTTCAGCTCAGGTCATGATCCCAGGGTCCTGGGATGGAGCCCACTTTGGGCCCCCTGCTAAGCAGGGAGCCTGCTTCTCCTCTCCCTCTGCCACTCCCTCTGCTTGTGCTCTCTCTCTCTGTCAAATAAATAAATAAAATCTTTACAAAAATATTTACATATTAAATACTTAATATTTACATTGTAGATTTTCCAGCTTTGTTTTATTGTTATTTAGTTTTGTACCAGTATGATTAGAAAACATACTTGGTGTGATTTCAGTCTTCTTAAATTTGTAATATTTGTTATATCTTTTTTTATGTGATTTAACCAGGGGATTCTTCTGTGTGAACTTGAAGAGCATGTATATTCTATTTTTCTTGGATGGATTATTTTATACATATCTTTTAGAACCATGTATTCTGAAGTATACTTCAAGTAAAAATGCTACTATTGAAAAATAAAAAAAAAACAATAACTTTAAGTGAGGGTATTCATTTAAAATAAAATATATCAGAGAGGAGGTAGGTGGGGGGATGGGTGAAATTGGTGAAGGGAATTAAGAGTACACTTATCATAATGAGCACTGAGTAATGATGTATAGAATTATTGAATCACTATATTGTATACCTGAAACTAATATAAGACTGTATGTTAGCTATACTGAAATTAAAATAAAAAACTTAATAAAAATGCTAATTTTAAAAGAAAAAATGTTTAATGAATATTTAATTACTGAATTTCCATTTCTCAGGAATATTAACGGTTGATGATGTATGTGCAATCTGCAAAATTAATGGAACATGGGGCTTCATCACTGACTATATACAAACCAGAAGAAACAAATCTGTAGAAGATACATTAACCACTACTTGAAAGTTAATCTTTATTTTAGAGATTTTATGCCTAGAGAGGACAGTTTAACATGTTCAGTTGCAGAACTGCATTCACCCATTATTCTATGAACTATGGTTTTTATTTTATTTTTATTTTTTTATTTTTTTAAAGATTTTATTTATTTATTTGAGAGAGAGAGAATGAGAAACAGAGAGCACGAGAGGGAAGAGGGTCAGAGGGAGAAGCAGACTCCCTGCTGAGCAGGGAGCCCGATGCGGGACTTGATCCCGGGACTCCAGGATCATGACCTGAGCCGAAGGCAGTCGCTTAACCAACTGAGCCACCCAGGCGCCCGAACTATGGCTTTTAATTGGAATCAAAATACACCTCTAAAATAGCATCACTCATTTTCAAGTCCACGCTTTCAACTGCAAATACTAAAAGTGAAATAATATCTTTGCTATCTCAGCTCCTTGAAGAGAAGACAAAATACGCAAATGTTAAATGATGTCCAATTTATGTCAGTGTCATCAGACGTTACAAATAAAAAATAGGTTTCAATATGATTTGAGATTTCCACCTACCTCGCAGATTCAAAGAAAAGGATTTGGAAGTTCATTCTATCAATATGTAACACCTTAAATTATTGTCAATGTGATTATAAATTTAATTAATAGTATACTAGATAGAAAATAAAATATTTTATTTTTGCATGAAAATAAGAGTAAAAATAAAATATTTTATTTTTGCACTATAATATAAAAAATATTTTGATGGTAACATAAAGAAACATGGAACAGAAATGTAATTGGTGTATAAAAAATTCATATCATTTCTAAAGAAGCAGTAGTTATATACCACTAGTGATAGAATGCATTATTATCAAAATGTATATATATAAACAGAATAAATGAACTATACATTTTTGTGTGAAATATGTTATCAAATATAAAACGTATGTTTCAACATGACAGTAAATTGCTTGCTATTTTTCTGACCAATCATTAACTTAGAAATATTTGATTTTTCATTAAAAAACAATTACAAAATGAAAACAAAACAAAGCAAGATGAGTATCCTACTATTATATTTGGCATTTTGTAAACAATTCCACTAAATTTTGTCTGTATTTTTTTCAAAACTACTTGTAAACTTTTAATCTAATAATCAAATAATGGAACAACTGAAATATTTTCAGTTTTAGAGGATGTGTTGATATGCAATTATTAAGAGCAGTGCTACAGAAACATGTTAGAACATACATGTGAACAAGAAAGGGAGGAAGGAAACATTATGAGGAAAAATTTTCTGGAGAAGTTTTTTTACTTGGAATTCTATAAACCAACCTTGATAATTCTCAACTTCCCAGGGTGATATTTTTGATGAAGCTCCTATAATTTAACGGATTAATATTTTATTCATAGTAGATTAACATAAAATAAAATTTAGAAAGCTTTTATTTTTATAATAAAAATTTAATAAAATATTCTAAAGAATCATAGACATGTTATATATTACAAGTATTATTGTAATACTTGTTCAAGAAAGCTACCTGAAATGAGGCAAAATTGTATGTGTGAAAATAATTTGTTTGGGAATATATGTAAATTTCAATATAAAAATGAAATTGAGAATATTTTTTTTAAAGATTTAATTTATTTATTTGAGAGAGAGAGCACATGAGAGGGTCAGAGGGAGAAGCAGACTCCCTGCCAAGCAGGGAGCCCGATGTGGGACTTGATCCCGGGACTCCAGGATCATGACCTGAGCCAAAGGCAGTCACTTAACCAACTGAGCCACCCAGGCACCCCAGAAATTGAGAATACTTTTTATTTTCAGAATTTTCTCTAAATTTACCAGAGACCTCAGCCACTATAGAGTGCAGTTCTGATAAAATAGTATGTATAGAGTGCTGAAATGGCCAAGAATATTAAATTTATTATTTAGTAAGTTAACTTTGGAGAGATTGTGGGTAATTTTGACAAAATTGAAAAATAATAAGACAATACAAAAAAGATGTCATTTCTAGAGAAAAATACAAATGATAAAATGTTAAATGCGATATGGTGAAGAAAGGGTATCTAGTTACAGGGATATATACAAAAAAATTTTCCTAAGTTACTTTTTTTGTTTGTTTGTTTGTTTGTTTGAAAGATTTTATTTATTTATTTGACAGAGAGAGACACAGCGAAAGAGGGAACACAAGCAGGGGGAATGGGAGAGGGAGAAGCAGGCTTCCCACGGAGCAGAGAGCCCAATGTGGGGCTCGATCCCAGGACGCTGGGATCATGACCTGAGCCGAACGCAGACGCTTAACAACTGAGCCACCCAGGCGCCCCGCTACTAAGTTACTTTTAATGGAGAAATGATTGCACAAATATTTTTCATATTGATAAATCATCCCATTAATAAAAATAATTTAAATAGACATATTTTATATGTCCATCAGTAAAATAAAATCTACATATTGGCCAATAAATAAATACATTAAATATTAGTCATTAGTTATTCTTAGTATACCCTTTGCCTCTCGAAAGTATTCAAATTCGCCTGTATGTATCTTATACAAAGCTTTTGGGATAATCATTTCCTCATGCTTTTCAAGAAGGAAAAAATGAAACTTCTTCCTATTTTTGAGAGACAATACAGCTTAGAGTGTATTTTTCCTCTAGAAATGAGCTCAACCATCTAAGATTCTAAACATTGGACAGACTTCACTCTGAGTACCCATAGATAATGTATGCACTTCTCAACTTTGAAATGAGCCTGAGTGTACCCCTGTGGAAGTTCCATGTGGATAAGTAATATGAGTTGGCTTTCCAATTCATCTGCATCAGTGTCCACTTGATACCTCAAGTCATCATATTTTCAGTCTCAGGTTTCCACAGATTGATGTTTCTGGGTCTGTTCATATTCTCAAGACCAGCAATATTAAAGGCAAAAATATTGTCACACTTGTTAAAATAGTAAGGAAGATTTTATTAAGGCCTATTGTGTTAGGTATCAAGACTCAGAATAGGAGAGAGATTAGGCTCAACTCTGAATACAGCAATGACAGGTGGGGATTTATAGCCAATGAGCAAAGTGAGAAAGTCAAGGGGATGGAAAATTAGACATCAAAGGTAGGGGGGAGTCTTGCTAAACCAATTTAAGAGAATTCTTGCTAAAGAATGGCCAAGGACTCATATATCAAAGGTGAGGGATAGGGAATTTGATCAGATATCAAAGGTGGATGTTTTCTTTAAACTGACTCAACAAAATTTTTGCTACAACTGGGCTGGACAGGACAAAGAAAGGACAGGGGCTAACTGGAGGCCTATTTAAGAAGAGGGCCCAGAGGAGTCTGAATGTTTGATCAAGGAGAGAGTCTTTGTTAGAAGTGGTCAACATGTTGATGTTTCATTGTTGGCCTTCATTGGACCTTCCTCACTTTAGGATCTCGTCTGCCTCAGTGAAGTGACAAGATGGCCACAGGTCCCAATGCATGCACTAGCTGAAGTTTCTTTGGTTTTCTGAGACCACCTCCTGGCCCTCAACTAGACTGCTTGAGCTTCTGATTTACTGTCGGGGGATGTTCATGTTGGCATTCTTTTGGTTTTTCTTAAGAGACACTAATAAAAGAGAGCATTGCCTTTGCAATCTCTTCTTGACAGTCTCAAGAAACTCTTCTGCTCCTACAGTGCATAACCCCATTCTCCGAAGATCATTTGCCATGTATGCTTCCGGATACTCCATCAACAGCATGCCAAAGACAGACTCAATTTGTGGTGGACATAGAAGACTCTTAGGGCAGCATGCAGTTGATGAATCATGAGAGGAGTCCTAACATCTTGCTTTTTAAAAGTCTGCAAGTAGCATACTGGAGTGTCTGTGATTTTCTAGAAGACATTTTTCTTCTCTTGTCACTATGGCCTCACCTGCCATGTGAAACAAACTGTTTTTTTTTTGTTGTTGTTTTGTTTTGTTTTGTTTGTTTGTATTCTGATTGTCCTCATTGTATTGAGGAAACAGCCACTTTCTTTCATACCTCTCTTATTTTTATACTGAAGTTTTACAGATTCAGTAGTTAGGAGAATTCCAGAAAGGAAATGAGAGCAGTCGTTTGGAACATGTATCAGAAGTTTTCCATTCCTATTTTGATGGAGGCAAAATTATAATTTATGAATTGGAAATTCTTCATTCCAATGCTATAGCATCCTAATCTATAACCAAATTTCAAATGCCAAAACTTTGTAATCAGTCTCTGTTAATCTATATTAGTTTTGGTTGCTGTGCCATTTATGATCTTTCCAGATGCAAATAACAGTAAATCCAAAGGAAAAGTTTTCTAAAATCTTAAAGTATGGACAGAAACTGTCACTTACTTCTAATTCAATAGCATAAGGCAAAGGTGATGGATGAATGTGATTATATGCACATGATTGCATGACATAAGATTGTAATCACCTAGCTAGAAGATTATCTTTTTAATGATTTTGAGGAAGGAAGTTGTCAGGCAAAGAAATGAAGTTGGCCTCCAGCTAACAGCCAGTAGGGAACTGAGGCCCTCAGTTTGACAGCCCAAAAGGAACTTAATTCCTCCAACAAACTTGTGAGCCTGAAACACATTCTGCCCCAGTTGAACTTCAGATGAGACCACAGTTCTGGCCCATATCTTGATTACAGCTTTCTGAGACCCTGAAACAGAGGACCCATCTATGCTGTGTGCAGATTCCTGAACCACATAAATTGTGATGTAATAAATGTGGGGTATTTAAGGTGCTAAGTTCATGGTAATATTGTTACATAGCAGTATATAATTAGTACAACTAGCTTGAAGTTTGGTTGATTGAGTAGTTAAAAATACTGCTTTTGGTCTGTGTAGAAGTTATTGCTGCAAAACCAACCACCTCAAACTTTAGTGGCTTAAAACAACAGTTATTATGCTCATGATCTGTGAATCAGGTATTTGGATAAGGCTGAGTTGTGAGATTCTTCTGATCCATACGTCATAGTGGTATTTAGCTCATGATTGGTTTGGTCTAGAAGGTTAAAAAGACTTCCTTCACATGCCTCATACCTTGGCAAGGATGTCTGGAAGGCTGGAAGCCTGGGATTAGCTAGACCATTTTCCTCCCTCTCCATATAGTTGCAAGTTCTCTCCATATGGTCTCCCCAGCAGATCACTGGACTTTGCACATAGAATCTAAGGGCTCTAAGAGCAAGTGGTCCAAGACACAAGAGCTGCCAGTCTCTGAAAGATCCATGTTGGTCAAAGCAATCAGAGAGCCCACTCAAATCCAAAATAAGGTGTCATTGGAGGTGAGTCCTTCATTATGGACTTAATGTTTATATCCCTCCAAAAATCATATTTTGAAATCCTAACCCCCAATGTGATCATATTAGGAAATAGACCTTTGACAGGTAATTAGGTCATGAAGGCGGAGCCCTCATGAAGGGATTAGTGATCTTGTCAGAAGAGACACAAGAGAACTTGCTGCCTCTCTCTTTCTCCTCCATGTGAGGATACAGCAATAAGACAGCTATCCAAAAGCCAGGAAAGTGGGCTCTCATCAGAATTCAGTCATGCTGGCACCCTGAGCTTGGACTTCCTGCCTCCAGAACTACAAGAAATAAATATTTGTCATTTAAGCCACCCAGTTGAAAGTATTTTTGTTATCACAACTTGAACTAAGATAACCTCTCAATGGTATGATTGCTAAAGAAATTTTGGCCATCTTTAATTCACCATAGTAGGCATCTTGGCTATTCTTTCAAGGTCAAAAGCTGCCCTCCCAGTGCCTTCTTATTATACAATTACAGGCAAAGTTAAGAAGAGAAAACTCATGTTTTCTATTTCTTACAAAGATGGAGGTAAGTGTTCCCAGAAGTAGGCACTAAGTTGTATGATATGCTCAGAACTATAGCAATTGCTGGTAACATTTGGCTTAGACAAGCTAAGGCCATATGTGAATATTATTTAACTTTCATAATATCTGAGTTAGGGACTATTATTATATTGTTATAATTTTATTCCTTTTAAGTGTGCTAATTCCTAAAAGTCTACAATAACAATTATATTAGCCAATCTTTGTCAGTGTTATAGATAGTTACTATCTAAAATGACGGGAAGGTAATAACAAAGCGTATATTGCTCTTATACAGCTTACATCTTTATTTATCAATCAATAAATTATTATATGCTAGAAACTGTGGAAGAAAGCAGGGAGACAACACATTAAAGGATAGATCATATATATTGTTGATGCTTGCCAGAACCAAAGACAAAACAGTTATGAATAAATAAATTTTAAAATATGAAATTATTTTGGGGATACTTCATCAGTGGTAGATATAAAAAAATGCATAGAATGTTCTCCTTTCCTAAGAAATGACATACATTTTAAAAAGTGAATATTTCAAATTATTGAATTTATGATTCAGAAATATCTAGAAACCTATCATTATAAGAAATATGATTTAAGAAATCATATGATTTAAGATAGAGATATGTACAAAAATATGATTTAAAGATAACTATACACATGTCTATTTCTAATTAAGGCACTAAATAATTATGTGCCAGTGCCCACATTTTTCAAAATCATATGCAAAAATTTGTGTACTTTGCAATGCCCAAATATACATCAGTGAGAAAATGCTATTTTCATCTTTTAGTGCTAAAATAACAAACTAGTATTTTTTCCTGTTTAATACTGAAGCCAGTATACTTTTTATAGAAGAATTTCAGCATTTCAAATTGAAGTGATGAGAGAACTTTATTATTATCAATCTTCAGGCATAAGAACTTCAGTATCATAATGACATGCCCTACAATCTGCCTCCAAGTGGCACACTGCATTCCTGACATGCCATCTGATGAGGGTTGATACAAGGACATAAGACAGACATAAAAAACAGTTGTTCATGCTAATATCCCATCAAATTCATGGAAAACAACATTTGACTACATCAAATGAATTTTTCCATTTCCACTCTTGCCATGAGATGAAGTGTTCCCTTTCCCTTTTCTTTCTTTCTTCCCCTACCCCCCACCCATTTTTTGGTTATTGTTGTATGACTTTTTCTAAAAACATAGATAAGCAGTAAGATAAAATATATCTCCCACTTATTTCCCCTCTCAAATACATCCTTCTTTTCCCCCTTTTCAGGTATAACTAAAATGTTAATCAATATAATTTATAAATTTAATAAAATATTATGGATGTAACACACAAGATTACCCTTTATGTAGATAAGATTAAATCTCCTTTGAAAGTGATATCCATGGGGCGTCTAAGTGGGTCAGTAGGTTGTGTCTGACTCTTGATTTTGGCTCAGGTCATGATCTCAGGTTTGTGAGATCGAGCCCTGCCTTGGGCTCTGCATTGGATATGGAACCTGCTTAAGATCTTCTCTCTCCCTCTCCCTCTGCCCCTCCCTCCTCTCTCTCTCTCTCTTTAAATAAAAAAAAAAAAGAAAGTAAGAAAGAAAAGGAAGTGATATCCACTCTATCTCTACCTTGCCTTGGATTTAGATGAGATTAGCATTTACGATTTCTAGAAGTTTCACCCAAGGAAAGCATGTATAATGGAGGTAAAAGAGCCCAACAAATAAAGATTATTATTACTTTCAATTTTTACAGTATCTAAATGCAAATCTGCTCTTCACAGAGTTTGTAAATTCACTTACATTAAGGTATGAATGACTAATCAGTATAAATTTTTGCTATCACCCACGGTAGCTACGTTTAATGAGCCCAGAATTCTTTCCAAAAATTGTTCATAGATCATGAGGCATTGATGAATAGGGTGAATGGATTTATGATGCTTTTTTTTGCAGATTGCAAATAGGAGTCTTTTGGGGGCCTTTGAAATCACATTATGCACACACTTATCTATTCATAATACTGACAGTGTCTAGAAATGGAACAACTGCTTTCCTAATGGAATTGGCATAGAAAAATACATTCAATATTAATATTTGTCTTTTATGTCAGTATAAAATATTTTCCAGGTAACCATACTTGGAATTTTGTGTCTCCTTTCTGGCAAAGTGAATCTTTTTACAATACTCCTTTGAAATGTGTAATAGTGAAAGGAAAAATGAATCCTTAGATGTTAATGAATTTTATGTTTTCTGTAGCTTTTGCTATTTGTAGCATCCAGTTGCTTAACAGGTCTAAAACAAAGATATTCATAGATAAATGAAGCAACAATTATTCTGCCATTAATATTGACCATTATTATAAGGGCTGAATTAGTGTATTTTAAAGAAATTGAGAAAATACTCCCATTTGATTTCTTTTTTACTTCATTTAACTCTTTAGCTAGTAAGAATGCTTATTAAAATAAAAACTTATTCTGTGTTACAACTTTCTACTTTTTATGTGCAATGAGAAATAGAAATTTGAAGATATTTCAACTCAACTATTTCTATTATTCCTCTATCCTTCTGGGATATTTGATGATTTCTATCTCCCTTAAGGATTTGAATGTCTAGGTAAGATTTCACCCAAAGGCATAAAAGCCTTTTAAAAATTTAATTTTAGAGCGATCAGTCATGACCTTTTTCTGTGACATACTATCAATTTTCACATCTCAGATATACTTGTAAATCCAATGTTTACAACTACCGAATCCAAATCACTAAGAGGTCTTACTGTTTTAATTCAGGGAGATCTGCTACCTCACAATAGGAAGTCAACAAAAATGACCATTGTGGGCTGTTGGCAGGTGTTGTGAAGAGACTGGGAAGCAGGAGCCGCACTTAGTGGTGACTTTGAAAATAAAAGAAAGAGGGTTGGTATGGGAGAAACCAAGTGGGGGAAGACTGGGTTCCAGGATTAGGTAGATGGCGAGAACATCTGAGATTCAGTGCACAGACAGGAACACTTCCCTGGTATTTGACTGACTATAAAGCCAAGGTCTACATGCTTTAGAGAGGAAATAGAAACGAGGTTTCATCTTTTTCCTAAATGACTCACATGTGCTTTCTCCTTCCTTCTTACCTGTCCTTTCCATGTATTTATCCCTACCTCTGCTGACACATTCCCTATGATACTTTCAGTAGTAAATACAGCAGACATTCGTTAAAGTGGTAAAAACAGATTTTATTCAGTAACTACTGACAGTAGGAGAAGAGCTGAGATCCATTTTGATTTGTGCAGTGGTGACTGGCTGTTTTCAAGGGAGAATAAGGGAGAGGGAGTGTGAGCTCTGCAGATTCAGAGAAGTGTGAAAGTACCAAGGGTTGGTCAGTGTAAACGTGATTAGGCAAGCTGTATCTGCCAGCTGGCAGTTATCCAAGGTAGGATTCTATCTTCCCACACAGCCTGGGAGAGAGAAGCCTTATCCTTCTTAATGACTATATTTCAAAGAAATGGTTCTCTGGTCCTTGAGAGGCTTTTGAGTTGCAAGAGACACATATTTACAATTGTAAGCTCTTTTTATTTTATTTATTTATTTATTTATTTATTTATTTATTATTTATTTATTTTTTTAAGATTTTATTTATTTATCTGAGACAGAGAGAATGAGAGAGACAGAGAGCACATGAGAGGGGGGAGGGTCAGAGGGAGAAGCAGACTCCCTGCCAAGCAGGGAGCCCGATGCGGGACTCGATCCCGGGACTCCAGGATCATGACCTGAGCCGAAGGCAGTCGCTTAACCAACTGAGCCACCCAGGCGCCCCTGTAAGCTCTTTTTAATAAATGCTTTAAGAAAGGGAGGTCAGGGGCCTGTTATAGGTGTTGCTAGAACAAATGGTAAATTTTCCTGCAGCATTAATCTTTCTCAAGCAGGAGGTTTTTGGGGGGCGGGGTGTGTGCCATCCAACGCACAAGGCCTTATGCTGTTAGAAGCCATGCTAGAGTATGGTCACCTCTCTTAGTGCGGGGTTTGGACGAAGTTGTCATGTGCCCAGACTTCTGCAGTTCTCGGTCCTTCTGATGTCTGTGTTCCAAATATAGAGGGTAGCAGGTTACCTAATTTCTGACTTCCTCAATACCTACGTAGCAAAAAAAAAAAAAAAAAAAGTGTCGATTGAAATATTAGTAAGAAGAAGTAATAAGAAAAGTTTGTTGTCAATAGGCTCATCTGAAATATGATCCCTTTATAATAATAAATGTTCTGGAATATATAAGCCTGACCCTTACCTGTGACTTCGTCTAGAAATCACTATAGCCAGACACTTACCGGTCTTTTGTTATCCGTTGCAGTGAGGTACTGTTTTATGCAGTATTTTAATTTTCAGCTTTTTAACTCACCATTTATGTAAGTGCGTATGTGTGTATTTTAACAATAAAATTATGGTTAATAACATTAAATCATTACAAGTGATATATTGCCATATGAAAATGTATATTTGAAGTATAATTTCCCTTGTGTTTAAGTTCTAATAACAATGAGTATAAAGTAACTAAATAATGATCAGACGAAAAGAAGTAAGTTATAACATATATAGAATTAATAGCTTTTCTTTCTCACTTTTAAAGATAATCAATCCAATCACTTTAATTGTCTATTTTAAAACTTAACTTCTGAAAATTTTAAAGGGAATGAGTCCATTGGTTAGTCAATTTAGTTTTTATGTGGGAAAAATCATGGATCATTGTGGCATTTTGCTATATTAACTTGCAATGTCCATCCCAAGGGAACATATCTATAGTTAAAGACTGGATAACAGAGAAAAGAAATTTAATATTTAAAGAACAACTGGTGCTGACTGTGAGTTTTAGTTTACATTAGAGAGCAAGATCTCATCGCTTAAGTGGACCTTCCATTTGGGAGCCTTCCACTGGCCTTGGCTGGCTAGAGAAGCTCGCACCAAGTCAGTCTTTCTTAGTTTCGCACAGTTTACTCTCTTCCAGATGCCATCACAAGAACTGCCTCATATTTGTTCCTGACACTGGTTCAGTTCTCACTTAATCATCAACTTGTTCCAGATCTAGTCAACAAATTCATATTTGTCTTTCTTCTGTTCACCACTTTATTCACTAATTATTTATTTTATGAAACATCGTTACTCTGATCTGATGAGCATGGCATTATTGCACAGTTTTAATATAAGGATTATCCTATGGGATTTCTATGCAAATCATTTAATAATGCATGCTATTTTCTAGTTGCATTCCTCACTGAAGAATTAATTCATCTCATTTGAAACCTGGTGGCAAATTTCCTTTGCTTTTTGGCAGGCTAGCAGGTGGTGAAAGTAACATGAATGAACATTTATGTGGTGCCTATGGTTCATTAGAATTTAGCATTGTGAGTAGTAGGATTCTAAATGCTCTATGATGCTGTTTTACCAAAGCTGATTACATCTGAGAGTTTTACACACTCGTCTTCAATGTTATACCAAGGAATGAGTATAAAATGCATCAATATTGCCTAGTGTTACAAAAAAAATAAGAAACAGGATTTGCGTTTTAAACTAAGGCAGTAAACTAGAGGGTTTGCTTTGTAATCCAGATGATATCTTGTAAACTATTGTATCAATTTGTGAAACCAAAAGTACAATGCTCTATTTTCTAATTTAGATAAATATTATAATGTTCAACTGATATCTTCTTAGCTTTCAATAATATCATACAATTAAAACATTATTTTTCATCATTGTTCAACTTAAAATATTTTCAGCATTATATCTTTGTCTAATCAGTTGCAAATGGTAATATAACTAATAGATATAATAGATACTGACACATTCATGAATATAGCTTTAATCTCATACATAAAAATCAGGTATGAATAACACAACATGTATTATACAGACTGAACAGGTTATCAAGTCTGGAACACTCTCTTGTTTTGAAGGCATTTGTATGTTATATGTGCTTTGTAACAGTGGTTCTCACAGTGTTTTCTGGGGCCCCATAGAGGTTCTCAAACCCTTATGTGGTTCAGTGCTGCCAAAACTATTATTTCCATAATAATACGATGATAATATTTGCCCTTTTCACTCTCAATTCTCTTACAACTATTTATTTTCGGACGCTACATCATATATAGTATCATAGTTGTTTGAATGCAAAAGTGAAGATGAGTATTCAGCTGTCTTCTCTCATTTTTTTTTTTAAAGATTTTATTTATTTATTTGACAGAGAGAGCCGGTCATTAAAGATGTGCAAAACTGTAAGGCCATATCTTTCTTCGCATCTTTTTTATTGTCTAGGATGTTATAGTTCTTTTTCATTAAGTTGTAGTAGATTTATTGTTGTTTTTAATGCTATTAATTAATAAATAAGTGATTTTAAATCTCTCAGTTTTAGTTACCAGTATAGCAAATGTTAGTTACATAAAGAAAGCCCCTTGGTACCTCAGTGGTTGTAAGAGAGAAAAGAGCTCTTGGGACCAAAATGTTTCAAAGAAGCCGATCTAGAAGCCACCAGTGGAAAAGGATTATTTTTAACTTTCAATTTTCTTTTAATACCTAAAAACTACCAATACTACTAACAAGAGTAACAACAACCTGCTCTTTATCTGTCTGCTTTATTCAAACAGTCATTTTATCTCATTGAATTTTTCTTTCACATAGTAACTTTTGTATTGAGAAACACCTATTTTACAACCCTTGCACATGATTCCATGGCAGTTCGTGAATATTTTTTCTTGCTTATCCCAGGATTTGACTGAGTCAGGACGCACGTAGAGTGCTGCCTCATGGATTTGAGGTCGGCTGTGGAAATCATTTGACAAGTATTGCAAAAATGAAGTCTAGTTTGTGCAAATTTCCACAGCACCTTTCTTTATCATGAACATGAGAATTCAGCCTTTTCTATTATATTAACATTTCCATTATTTAGTATTTTTCTGTTCAAAGAACAAAAGATGGCTTCAGTTTTTAAGAAGCACTTCTATATAATTAGCAAACTTCAAATATAGTATATGACAGTAGGTGCAGAAAGTGACCTGACTAAATATTCTGATTATATTTTACAAGTTTAAAATGTGAAATATTCACTACTGATCATTCACACAGAGCAGAAATACTTGCTACTCACACATATACTATAAATGACATGTTACCAGGATTTTGAGTTTCCTTATTTTGTGACTAATTAAAAGTAATTGGAAGTCATTAAATAAGCAATTGATTCTGCTGACAACCTCCTGTGGAATTTCATTTTTTACTGGCCCTTTCGAATTAGAGTAGTAAAATTCAAGAGCACTTGGTTATGAGAGCTATAATCTAAGTATTTTTCTTAATGCATTGATAATTTCAATTAAAATAGAGTTTATTGTCTTTGAAAATGTTTAACATTAAAAAAGCCTAGGTGAAACTAAGAAAAGCAAGCTGGGCATATGATGACACAGGAAGAGCAGTAGGTGTGAGGGACATCTGGAGTCGGCAAGTGATGCATGAATTCTTTTCCTGTGACATTCTCCACAGCCATTCTGGGAATTCAGAAAAAGTGTTGAATGTGCCTGGAAAAAACAACAACAACAACATGAAATTGCATTTTATATGACTAGCTCATTCACTCACAATTTGATTTTAAATGCTATAATGTAGGAATATTGCTTGAGATAAAGAATGCTGGTTGATAAAAATGGAATATAAATAAACATTTTATAAATACTGTATTGGTTAGATAAATATGTAAGTTGTGTTTAACAGATGGTATTTATTAATATTTTATTGTATTTATATTTATTATTATCAAACACAAGCATATACCTATGAACATATAGATGCTCATTAAAATTGAATTCCAATGAGTTTAGTTTTAGGGACTTGATCATTTTTTCCCCCTTTTTAAATATGTAAAATGCTGAAGTGTGATTTAAAAAATTAAAAGTTTCTTTTGCAAAATTTTCACATTTCTTTATAAAAATCATAATTTATATCTGAAAAATAACCATCCTAGTAAAATTTCTTTTTTTTTTTAAGATTTTATTTATTTATTTGACAGAGAGAGGAGGGAGCCCGATGCGGGGCTCGATCCCAGGACCCTGGGATCATGACCTGAGGTGAAGGCAGATGCTTAACGACTGAGCCACCCAGGCGCCCCAAGCCTAGTAAAATTTCTTATAATGTTCTTTCAATTTTCCTTACTTCAGCCACAATAGCTTTACTATCATAAGTGGGAAAATAGAGAAAGAAATTATAGAATTCATCAGTTTCTAGCATCTCTTGTATCCTGTTTGATAATTCTTTTTTAAGTAAAGCAGTTTACAGAAATTACATTTACATGTGGATCAGAAAAGAGACACAAACTTCTGACTTTACAGATGGCTGTTTTTCTTAATTATATGGATAACAGTTTAGAAATAACTAATTGGTCATGCCTGACAAGTAGTAGCAGTTTTTCCAAGATAAACAAATGTTCACATTTTTCATACTTAATCAGAGACTTTATGTGCAAAAATGACCAAATGTATCATCTATTCTAAGCCTCCTGTGTTGTTTTGTAATAAACGACCATCTGTACTTTGATTTGACTGAGTTTGTCTGTGATGACCAGGGAATCTGATTACATGGCAGATGGTTTGGGGAAAAGAACTTGTCTTTTTTAGAAGTATGCAGACAATCACTTTTCAATATTTTTGTCCATGCTTTCCTAACTTGCATCTGCTACTTTTGATGTAAAGGTAAAATCGAAGATACCAGAACCTGAATGTCGTCTCTCTGCTTTCCTAAAATCATATGAAATGTGAGGGCATGGCCACCGTCACAGGCATGTGCATGTTAGAACGTCAGGCTTATTAATAAGGGAAACAAAAGTATGCTTCCATGTCCATGGGCTTGGTATTATTAATGTGGGGGCTTCTGTCTAACTCTGCCTCTCAGCAACAAGGTAAAACTTTGCATTCTCTTAGGTATTCACACTGTTGGTGCCGTTTTCCCTCTCCATTGTCAGACGCTCTCCGATGCAAGACTTGATAGAATCAAAAATTGTTCGGTCAGATAAAAATATATTCATTTAATAAATAATGCACACGTTGGCACAATATCTTGACATATTTAAAACTGATTTATATAATTGTTTTTTTTTTTTTTATCTTCCTAGTTATCCTATCCAGAAAGTACAGACTCTATCCCTACATTTTACAAGATTATGAGAATTTGAAGAGATTGAGCTGTTTATCAAAAGGCCATCATTTATTAACCAGCAGGGCTGTAACTCCACCTCAGGATAAAAAGAACTATTATTTTTTATATGTCCCTCCTCCCACGACTAAATGACCACCTTTTTGATGAAATAATTGGTGTGTGCACTCTGTTAATTTCAATTCCTAGCAGATGTTTCACAAAAGCAAAAAATAAAACCCCAAGTTTTATTAATTTTCCGAAAGTGGTATTTTTACCTTCATTTATCTTCACGTGTTTTTTTAAGTTTCCTTTTTGATTTCTTGGTTGAACCATTCATTGTTCAGTAGCCTCCATCTATTTGTGTTCTTTCCAGATTTTGTGTGTGTGTATGTATGTGTATGTGTAGTTGATTTCTAGTTTCATACTGTTGTGGTCAGAAAATATGCATGAAATGATTTCAATTTTTTGTATTTGTTGAGACTTGTTTTATGTATGGTCCAACAGGTGTTCTATTCTGGAGAATGTTCCACGTACGATTGAAAAGAATGTATATTCCTCTGTTTGGGGATGGAATGTTCTGAATGTATCTATTAGGTGCATCTGGTCAAGTGTTCCATTCAAAGCCACTGTTTTCGTGTTGATTTTCGGTCTGGATTATCTTTCCATTGAGGTAGGTGGGGTGTTAAAGTCCCCTACTATTATATTATTATCACCAAATTATTTGTTAATAATTGTTTTATGTATTTAGGTTTTCCCATGTTGGGTGCATGAATATTTATGATTGTTATATCCTTTTGTTGGATTGTTCCCTTTATGATTATGCAGTGCCCTTCTTTGTCTCTTGTTATAGTTTATGTTTTACAATCTCTTTTGTCCAAAAGAAGCATCACTACCTCAGCTTTCTTTTCACTTTCGTTTGTGTGGTAAATGTTTTTCCAGCAATTAGGGTGCTTGCTGCTGCGGTCCCTTAGTTCTCTTGATCAAACATATAAAAATGTAAGTTATAAGATAAAATTGAGAAAACATTTAATAGAAATTTTAGAAAACTACGACATAGAAACAAGAGGGAAAGGGGCCACTATAGAAACAAAGACAATTTCTCTGAGCTGAAGAAAAACCTTAAGGTTTTAGATGAAAATGTATCACTGAGTATTAAGTAAGGATATTTAAGGAGAAGGAAAAAATGGATGCATAGATAAGTAAAAACAGCCACTCGAATATGCTGTTTGGCAAAGTGACCATAACAGGAATTACAAAGGACATAGCCATATTAATGAAACTATCATGTTCTATATCTATAGCACTTACATTAACTAAAGAACTGACAGACTGTAAAATGCATACTCATGAACTCCCAATATATCAGTGCCCATTAATCTGACTCAGTTTGAAGGATATTATGTATAATTACAAACTTACTAATTTTGAAATCTAGATGAAATGGAGTTTTGAGGGAATAAATGAATTATGCAAATATGTATAAAATTGTCTTAGAAGGACTAAATTGATCAATAGATGTGTAACAGCAAAAAAAGCTAAACAAACAAAAACTAAAATGTCCAAGCCCTCTTACTGGTTTAACCTAAATTCCATCTGCATGAAGATTTTCTGTAAAAACTGAAGTAAAATCAAGGACAAAACTATTTCTTTGCTCCAAGAAACTCCCAATGCTGAAATAAAAGTTACCAAATTTCCCAGTCCATTCTCTCTTAGTATTATATAAACAGATAGTCTATATCCAATAGAAAATCCTGAACCAATCTGGTTTATCAGCTTGGAAACAACAGTTCTAAATAAAATAACTGTGAAATCATGACAGTGTGCCACTGCAATAATTAATACAGTGTCATCTTAAATGTAACTGATTTTACACTGTATTTTCTTTTCTTTCCAAGTTAACCACTTGGATCAATTTCTCACTCTTCTATTTTTTCTCCTACTTCCTAAGTGTAGTATACATCAATATTCAGTCATTAGAGTTTTTTCCTTGGTTGATCTATATTTTCTCCACAGTTAAAATCTAATGTCCTGACTTCCCATATTTATCTCTGGAGTCGCTATTCTTAAAATTCATTCTCCACTGTCTAATTTGTTCCTGACCTCTTTTCCTAGGCAAAATTCATTTGATGTATTGCAAACAGATATGTCATTCTAGAAAATTTCTTGACTATGACACCTCTCCAGATCAAATGATGACTACATCTTCCACTTGTTTAAAAATCAAGATAAAAAACCTAGAGTTCTTAGCTTCACACTCAAAATCACTTTCAATGTGGCCTGTGTCAGGATATGCACATTTATCTTCCCATATTATTTGCAAAAAATATTTATTCATTAAAGCTGATTTATTCCTATCCTTCAAATTTATCTCACTCATTTACCACTCTAGTCCTTTGTCTCCACTTTCCTTCTCACTTGATATCTGCCCACCACACTTCATTTTATAACCTCAACTTCAAGTCCTAATTCATAGTTGATTCCTTCTAAAATCTTTGCAAGTTACCAACTTCTTTATGACATTCTCTTATTTCTTTCATAATCAACATACAAATACAGATAACTTCTGAACCATAAAATATGTCTAATAGTTGTTGAATGCATGTATACAAGATTTTGAAGATAGAAAATTAGCCTTCATCCATAAAATGACTGAAGTAAAAGTAAAGGAAAAATATAAGCAAAGGCAGGGTATAGAAATGTTCTGGTTTTCATGGCAATAAATACTTAAGGAGTAATGGCTTATGAAGTATACTTCTTAATAAATCAAAGAGGGGTGGGGAAGGTATTATGAAGACAGAATAATTAAAATAAACACAACCTATTTGGAAGAAACTTTTATGCATGTAAGTGCCATTTAGACCTTAGGAAGCAGTTTTGTATACAGCATTCTGTCATTAGTATGATAATAATTCTTGGACATCCAAATACACATCATTTACGTTCATTTCATTGTTCTAAAGTAATTATCTAAGCAATATTGATATTTTAGGCGGATGATTCTTTGTTGGAAGGGACTTTCATGTGCTCTATGGAATGGTGTGTACCCTCCATGTCCTCTACCTGCTAGATGTCAACAGCATCATCCTTCACCTCTTCCCAACACTCCCACCACAGCTGTGACAGCCAAACACATCTTCTGATATTGCCAAATGTTTCTTGGGGGAAAAAAAAGACCTATTTGAAAAATATTGCATTAAAGCCTCTTTAGGATGGAATGCCTGGGTGGCTGAGTCAGTTAAGCGTCTGCCTTCTGCTTGGGTCATGATCCTGGGGTCCTGGGATCGAGACCCACATCAGGCTCCTTGCTTGGCCGGGAAACTGTTTCTCCCTCGGCTTCTCAGCCTCTGCCTGCAGCTCTCCCTGATTGTGCCTGCTCTCTCTTTCCCTGACAAATAAATGAATAAAATCTTTAAAAATAAATAAATAAAGCCTCTTTAGGAGTAAAGTGCACAAAGAGGATTTCTTTCTAAAATTCCTGTGCTTCATTTGCCTGGGTAATAACTGCCATGGTAATAAAAGTGGTGCAAGACATTCTTTAATGCTTTTTAAATCATTTTAAGGAAGAATAACTAAATTTAAACTATCAAAAATCAAGTAACAAAATTTTATATCATATTTTAATATGATCATGTGGTTACTACACAAATTGGAAGAAATGTTTTTTCTACATTTTTAAAGTCATACTCTTGCTTTGATATTATCAGTGATCTACATTTAACTTTTTCATTGCTCTGTTTTGCATATAAATCCATTCCTATGTATGGTTTGAACTCAAAACTAAATTTATATTTCTGAGAATCAGTTCCTATAAGAAAATGAATGAAAGTATTGCATTTTGTATCATCTCATAGATGGGGAAAATTACTTCAAAAAGTTAGGAATAGCTTTTGCATTCACGGGGCTTAACAGTGTAAATCTCCCTTTGACACTAAACCCAGAGGAACTCTGCTCTATTCTTATTTTCCAAGTCTAAACAGCTATTTCAGGAGACATCAAAAAGATATACTATGGGGTAGTAGGGATGTTTAGCACATTGGGGATAATTTGGGTTGGATTAAGGTACACTAACTTCTGTTGAGAGTCCCATTTCTTCCTGTAGTGAAAAAAAGTGCTAAGAAGGAATTTTTTATATTCATACCAAAGGCAACTAAGAAACATTATCTGGGGGAAAATCTCAGTTTTAAGACTCCATATTAATGCAGTGCACTGAATCTCACACTACTAACATCAGACATAGCTAACCTGAGGGTTAGCAGCAATGCCCTTCACTTCTATGCTATTTAAGTCCTATTATATCCAAAGATCCAGTGATTATAGCATAAATCCTGTATGCTTATGAAGAAGTTCCCCTCAAAATCAAAATTGTGAAGAAGATTTTCCTAGTTTTCCTTTATTTTTTTGGTTATAATTTTTACTAGAACTCTAATTTTTTTTCTCCTAATTCCAGAAACCCAGTTTTCCAGCAAAATTTTTCTACCCCTAAACTGTCTATAATTCTATGCCATTATTCCTGGCAAGCTTAAATTCCTTCTCCCCTTGATGTAATACATGTTCATTTGTACATCAAAAGAAGCATTTTGAAAATAATAAACTACAAATATGGTGAAACTAGAATTGTAGTTAAATTCAGACAAAGTGCCTAGTGTGCCTCTAGATTTTGGAGGCAACATATTCCTCATTAAGTATGCTACTCTGGCCCAATACAAAGTGACCTGAAGAGCTGCTACTTTGGACTAGAGTCCAGAAGAGAAGGCTCGGTGACAGTGGCAAGCTTCCATGTATGCTGATCTGCCACTTGGGCCATATGATCCACTAGATGGAATGGTGCTTTAAATGTCAGTGGTAGATAGATATACTGATTCAAGCCTTTGACAGGCACTTACAAGTGAATCACAGACAAGATCCTTAGGATTTGGGAGGAAAGTACTGTCGTCTTCCACAGATAACTACGCTCTTTTTGAAAAACATCTCTTGACTTATTCCTGGGCTTTAGTAAAGACTGAACTTTTAAACCTCAGCCACCAACTTACAATGCAACCTGAGGTGCCAATCATGAACTTGGTATTTTCTGACCCACTAAGCAATAAAGTTGGGCGTCCTCAACAGTACTTATAAGTAGAACTTACAATAATAATAATAATAATAATAATAATAATAATAATAATAATAGGGAAGGAGGAGGAAGGAGGAGGAAGAAGCAGGAAAAAGGAAGAAGGAAGAAGAAAGAAGAGGAAGAAGGAGAAATAACTTGTAGGGAGTACTTGTAAGTGGAAGTGATACCTATGATATCAGACTACAGCAAGTCCTGAAGACAGAAGCAACTTACAGGAGGAAGTGGCCCAAATGCTCATCGCCTCCACTCTTGCTTTATTACCTTGTCTTTCTCAGCCCACACATATGGCTTCCTAGGTAGTTTTCTATGATTAATTGACTGAACAGAGAAAACTCAGGCATGATTTACAGAGAGCCTTGCCTAACATGCAGGCACCATCAGAAAGTGGACAGCTAGAGCACTTTAGACCCTTCCCAAGACATCTCTGAAGGACAGAAGTAAAGGGAAACCCTCTCAGTTAGTGGAACTTCAAACAGTACATCTGGTTCTGCATTTTTCTTGGAAGGAACATTTGCCGGAGGTATGAGTATGTATTGATTTATGGGCTGTGGTCTGTGCTTTGGCAAATAGTAAGGGACTTGGAAGGAAGCTAATAGGAAAATTGGTGACAGGAAGATCTTGGGAAAATATATGTGTATGCATTCATGGAATGAGCAAAGACTGTGAACATAATTGTTATCCATGCGAATGTTCATCAAAAAATGATCCCAGCAGAGGAGAATTGAATCCTATCAAATGGATAGGATGACATATCAGTGGATATTAGTCAGCTTCTTTTCTCAGTCACTCCTATCATTGCTCAGTGGGTTCATGAACAAAGTGGACATAGTGGCATGGATGGAGGTAGTCAACATGGACTTCAACTCACCAAAGATAACTGGTTACAGCCACTGCTGAGTGCCCAATCTGCCAGCAGCACAGACCAAAAATGAGTCCCTAATATGACACCATTCTCCAGGGTGATCAGTCAGCTACCTATTGGCAAATTGATTACATGAGCCATCTCTACAATGGCAGGAGCAGCACTATGTTCTATGTGACACTTATCTCGATGTGGATTTATCTGTTCTGCACAAATGGTTCTATCAAAACTACCATCTATGGACTTACAGAATGTCTATCCACCATTATGGTATTCCAGAGAGCATTGTTTCTGATCAATGAAGCAATGATCACTTCTTAAATAGCAGATTAAGATTAGCAGTGTGCCTGTGCCTGTTGAATTTACCAGTTTCATCATGTTTCCCATCATTGAGTATCAGTTGCCTTGATAGAACAGAGCTGCGGCCCTTTGACGACTCCCTTAGGGTGGCAGTCTTCTCCATGAGGCTCTATATATTTTAAACTAGTAATGAGAAATAGTACTGTTTTCCCCATAGCCCGTATTCATGCCTATGAATCAAGAGGTAGGAAATGAGAGTGGTACCACTTACTACTGCCACTAGCAAAAGTTTTACTTCTGTCCCTGTGCCTTTATTCTCTGCTCATTTAGAAGTCTTAGTCCAAAGGGAGGAATATTTCCACCACTAGGCACAACAATGATCCCATTGAACTAGAAGCTGCGAGTGTCACTGGCTACTTTGGTCTCATATCTTTGAATCAGCAGGCAAATGAGTTCCTACACTAACTGGGATGACTGATCCTGACCATCAAGGGGAAATAGGTTTGTACAATTTCCACTACACGATTTCCATTACACGGTAGAAGTAAGGAAGAGTATGACTGGAATACAGGAGATTCCTTAATTCATTTTCTAGTATCGCCATGTCTTGTGACTAAAGTAATGAAAAGATACAACAACCCAACTAAGGTAGGAGTGCTAATGGCCCAGACCCATCAGGAATCAAGATTTAGGTCACCTCACCAGACAAAGAAATGCGATCAGCTAAGGTGCTGGAATGATAGTGGAAATGTGGTTATAAATATAAGCTATGAACTCATGACCAGTTTCAGAAACAAGGATTGTAATAACTTTGAGAATGTATTTCTTATATATACATATAGACAGATGATAGATAGATAGATAGATAGATAGATAGATAGATAGATGATAGATAGATAGATTGAGCAATTTTTTCCATTTTCTTCTCAGTCATCCCTTTATCATCTAACATAAGAAGTATTAATAACAGTTAACTTTACATTACAGTACTTAAGTTATAGGATACTAAAGGAAATAGCAAACATCACACAAAATTGTGCATTCTCCTCCAGGGAAGTAACTAGTGCATTTTTGGTTGTGCACAGGATAGTCATATCACATTAGATAGAAAGTATAACTTTGTTATTGTTTTTATCTGGAGTAAACAGAGTTTAATGAGATGTGTGTGGGTGCCAAGTGGACAAATGCTGGACTTTAATGGTCAGTTTGGCTAGGCTATAGTACCAGTTATTTGATCAAATATGAATCTATATGTTGCTATTAAGATTTTTATAGCTGTGTGGGCGCCTGGGTGGCTCAGATGGTTAAGCGTCTGCCTTCGGCTCAGGTCATGATCCCAGGGTCCTGGGATCGAGTCCCGCATCGGGCTCCCTGCTCCTTAGGAGCCTGCTTCTCGCTCTGCCTCTCTCTCTCTCATGAATAAATAAATAAAATCTTAAAAAAAAAAAGATTTTTATAGCTGTGATTATATTCATAATAAGTTGACTTTAAGCAAAGGAGATTATTTTAGATAATCTGTGTGGGCCTGATTTTTTTTCTTTTGTTGAGTTTTTATTTGACAAATTTTATTATTTTATTTAATTTTATTAAATATAAAAATTTTATTAAATTTTATTAAATTCCAGTTAGTTAAGATAAAATGTAATACTAGTTTCAGATGTAAGAATTTAGTGATTCACCACTTAAATACAACACCCCGTGCTCATCACTACAGTGCCCTCCTTTTTTTTTTTTAATTAATTAATTAATTTATTTATTTTTAAAAGATTTTATTTATTTGACAGAGAGAGAGACAGCAAGAGCAGGAACACAAGCAGGGGGAGTGGGAGAGGGAGAAGCAGGCTTCCTGCTGAGCAGGGAGCCCGATGTGGCACTCGATCCCAGGACCCTGGGATCATGACCTGAGCTGAAGGCAGACGCTTAACGACTGAGCCACCCAGGCGCCCCAGTGCCCTCCTTAATACCCATCATCCATTTCACCACCTCCCATCCAGCAACCTTCAGTTTGTTCTCTATAGTTAAGAATCTCTTTCCTAGTTTGCCTCTCTCATTTTTTCCCCATATGTTCATCTGTTTTGTTTCTTAAATTCCACATATGAGTGAAATCATATGGTATTTTTCTTTCTTTAACTGACTTATTTTGCTTAGCATAATACTCTCTAGATCCATATCCGTATCTTTGGAAATGGCAAGATTTCATTCTTTTTTATGGCTGAGTAATATTCCATTGTATTATTATATTCCACACAGACATATACATATACTTCATATATATATCTTCTTTATCCATTCATCAGTCCATGGATACTTGGGCTATTTCCATAATTTGGCTATAAACATCAGGGTGCATGCATCCTCTCAAATCAGTATTTTGTGTCCTTGGGTAAATACCTAGTAGTGCACTACTCTAGTAGTATATGGTAGTTAGTTCTATTTTTAACTTTTTGAGGAGCCTTCACACTGTTTTCCAGAGTGAATGCACAAGTTTGCACTCCCACCAGCAGTATAAGAGGGTTCCCCTTTCTCAGCATCCTTGCCAACACTTGTTTGCTGTGTTGTTAATTTTAGCCATTCTCTCTGGTGTGAGGTGATATCTCATTGTAGTTTTGATTTGTATTTCCCTGATGATGAGTGATGTTGAGAATCTTTTCATGTGTCTATTAGCCTCTGTACATCTTCTTTGGAAAAATGTCTATTCATGTCTTCTGCCCATTTTTAAAGTAGGTTATGTGTTTTATGGGTGTTGAGTTTGATAAGTTTTTTATACATTATGTATCCTAACTGTTTATCAGATATGTTATTTGCAAATATGTTCCCCCATTTTATAGGTTGCCTTTTAGTTTTGTTGATTGTTTCCTTCACTGTTTTTATTTTTATGTAGTCCCAATAGTTTATTTTTGCTTTTGTTTCTTTTGACTCAGGAGACATTATCTAGTAAGAAGTTGCTATGGCCAATGTCAAAGAGATTACAAAATCATTTAGGATTTTGATGATTTCCTGTCTCACATTAAGGTCTATCATCCATTTTGAATTTATTTTTTGGTCCAGTTTCATTCTTCTGCATGTTGCTGTCCAATCTTCCCAAAACCATTTGTTGAAGAGACTGTCTTTTCTCCATTGGATATTCTTCCCTACTTCATCAAATATTAGTTGACTATATAGTTGTGGGTTCATTTCTGGGTTTTCTATTCTGTTCCATTGATCTATGTGTCTGTTTTGTGCCAGTGCCATATTGTCTTGATCCCTACAGCTTTGTAGTATACAGTGAAGTCTGGAATTATGATGCTTCCAGCTTTGCTTTTCTTTTTCAAGGTTGCTTGGGCTAGTCAGGGTCTTTTGTGGTTCCACACAAATTTTAGAATAGTTTGTTCAAGCTCTATGAAAAATGCCATTGGTATTTTGATAGGGATTGCATTAAATATGTAGATTGCCTTGGGTAGTATAGGGATATAAAATGGGTAGCATTTTAACACTATTTGTCCTTCCAATCTATGAGCATGGAATGTTTTTCCATTTGTTTGTTTCATCTTCAAATTCTCTCATAAATGTTTTATAGTTTTCAGAGTACAGATCTTTTACCTCTTTGGTTAGGTTTATTTCTCTGTATCTTATGGTTTTGGTGCAATTGTAAATGGGATTGATTCTTTCATTTCTCTTTCTGCTGCTTCAGTATTGATGTATAGAACTGCAAAATATTTCTGTATGTTGGTTTTGTATCCTGCGACTTTACTAATTTCATGTATCAGTTCTAGCAATGTTTTGGTGGAGTTTTTTGGGTTTTCTACACAGAGCATGATGTCATCTGAAAATAGTGAAATTTTGACTTCTTTGTTGATTTGGATGCCTTTTATTTCTGTTTGTTATCTGACTGCTGAGGCTAGTACTTCCAGTACAATGTCAAATAATAGTGGTGAGAGTGGATATCCCTGTCTTTTTCCTGACCTTAGAGGAAAAGCTCTCACTTTTTCTCATTGAGGGTAATATTAGCTGTGAGTTTTCTGCATATGGCCTTTATTATGTTGAGGTATCTTCTCTCTATCCCTACTTTGCTAAGGATTTTTATCATGAATGGATGTTGTACTTTGTCAAATGCTTTTTCTGCATCTACTGAGAGGATCGTATAATTGTTATCCTTTCTTTTATTAATATGGTGTATCACTTTGATTGATTTGCAAATATCAAACAACACTTGCAACCTAGGAATAAATCCCCTTGATAGTGGGGACTGATTCTTTTAATGTACTATTGGATTCAATTTGATAGCATTTTGTTGAGAATTTTTGTATCCATGTTCATCAGGAATATTGCTGGTAATTCTCTTTTTTAGTGGAGTCTTTGTCTGGTTTTGGAATCAGGGTAATGCTGGCCTCATAGAATGAATTTGGAAGTTTTCCTTCCATTTCTATTTTTTGGAATAGTTTGAGAAGAATAGGCATTAACTCTTCTTTAAATGTGTAGCAGAATTCCCCTGTGAAGCCATTTGGTGCTGGACTTTTGTTTGTCAGGAGATTTTTGATTACTGATTCAATTTCCTTGCTGGTTATCAGTCTGTTCAAGTTTTCTATTTCTTCCTGTTTCAATTTTGGTAGTTCATGTTTCTAGGCATTTATCCATTTCTTCCAGGTTGTCCATTTGTTGGCATAATTTTTCATAATATTCTCTTATAATTTGTATTTCTTTGGTGTTGATTGTGATTTCTCCTCTCTCATTTGTGATTTTATTTATTTGGGGCCTTTCTCTTTTCTTTTTGATAAGTCTGGCTAGGAGTTTACCAATTTTATTAATTTTTTCAAAGAACCAACTCCTGGTTTCATTCATGTTATACTGCTTTTTTTTTTAGTTTCTCTATCATTTATTTCTGCTCTAATCTTTATTATTTCCCTTCTTCTGCTAGCTTTAGGCCTCCTTTGTTATTTTTTTCTAGCTCCTTCAGGTGTAAGGTTAGGTTGTATATTTGAGATTTTTCTTGCTTCTTCAGGTAGGCCTGTACTGCTATATATTTCTTTGTTCGGACCAATTTTGCTCTGTATCTTAAAGGTTTGGACCCTCGTGTTTTCATTTTCATTTGCTTCAAAGTATTTTTTTATTTCTTCTTTGATTTCCTGGCTGACCCATTTATTCTTTAGTAGTATGTCGTTTAACTTCCATTTGTGGTCTTTCCAAACTTTTTCTTGTGGTTGACCTCAAGTTTCATAATGCTGTGGTCAGAAAATATGCATGGTATGATCTCAATCTTTTTGTACTTGTTGAGACCTGATTTGTGGCCTAGTATATGATCTATTCTGAGGAATATCCCATGTACACTCGAAAATAATGAATGTTTATTCTGTTGCTTGAGGATGGAATGATCTAAATATATATGTTAAGTTCATCTGGTCCAGTGTGACATTCCAACGCACTGCTTCCTTGCTGTTTTTCTGCTTAGATTATCTGTCCACTGATGTAAGTGAGGAGTTAAATCCCCTACTGTTATTGTATTATTATCAATGAGTTCTTTTATGTTTGTTATTGTTTTTTATATGGGTGCTCCCAAGTTGAGGGCATAAATATTTACAATTGTTATATCTTCTTGTTGGATTGTCTCCTTTATTATGATATAGTGCCCTTCTTCATCTCTTGTTACAGTCTTTGGTTTAAAATCTAGTTTGTCTGATATAAGTTTTGTGACTCTGGTTTTTTTTTTGACCCCCATATGCATGATAAATATTTCTCCATCCTCACTTTCAAGCTGCAGATGTCTGTAGGTCTAAACTACATCTGTTGCAAGCAATATATAGATGGCTTTTTTTCAACCATTCTTACACCCTATGCTTTTGATTGGAGTATTTTGTCCACTTACAGTTAGAGTAATTCTTGTAGATGTATTTGGCAACATTTTATTACTTGTTTTGTCATTGTTTCTGAGATCTTCTCTGTTCCTTTCTAGTCTTTGTCAATTTTGGTCTTTCCTTCCCACTCAAAGAGTCCCCTTTAATATTTCTTGCAGGGCTGGTTTTGTGGTCATCAACACCTTTAGTTTTTGTTTTTCTGGAAAACTCTTTATCTAGCCTTTTATTCTGAATGATAGCCTTGCTGGATAGAGTGTTCTTGGCTGTATATTTTCTGGTTCAGCATGTGGGATGTATCATTTCACACTTCTTGGCTTGCCAAGTTTCTGTGGAGAGATCTACTGTTAACCTTATTGGTCTTCCTTTTTAAGTTAGGGACATCTTTTATCTTGCTGCTTTTAGGACTTTTTTTTTTTTTTTAATCATTATATGTTGCAAATTTAACTACAATATGTCTTGGTATTGGCCTACTTTTGTTGATTTTGATGGGAGTTCTCTGTGCTTCCTAGATCTGGATATCTGTTACCTTTCCTAAATTAGAGAAGTTTTCTAGTATTATTTCTTGAAGTAAATATTCTGTCCCTTTTCTCTCTTTTCCTCTTTGGGGATTCCTATGATACAAATGTTATTACATTTGATGGAGCCACTGAGTTCCCTAAATCTATTCTCATGATCTGTAGTTTTTCCTTCTCTCTTTTGTTCAGCTTCCTTATTTTCCATAATTCTATCTTCTATATCACTTATTCCTTCCCCTACTTCTTCCATCCTTGTGGTCATTACCTCCAGTCTGTTTCGAATCTCAGCTATTATATTTTTCATTTCCACCTGCTTTTTTGGTCGACTCTTTTATCTCTGTGGTAAGGGTCTCCCTGATGTCTTCTATGCTTTTTTCAAGCCCAGCCAGTATCCTTATGATCATTGCCTTAAATTCTTCATCAAGCATATTACTTATATCTGTTTCACTAAGATCCCTGGCCATGACTTTTTCTTGTTCTTTGTTTTGGGATGAGTTCCTCCATCTTGGCATTTTGTCTAAGTTTGTGTCTTCTCTGTGTTAGGAAAGCTTGTTATGGGGGGTCTTGGATGGCTCAGTGTGTTAGGCGTCTGCATTCAGCTCAGGTCATGATCGGGGGTCCTGGGATTGAACTCCATGTCAGGCTCCTTGCTCAGTAAGGAGCCTGCTTCTTCCTCTCCGTCCCCACCCACCCACACCTGCCACTGTCCCTGCTTGTGCTCCTCTCTCTGTCAAATAAATAAATAAAATCTTTAAAATAAAAGCCATTTATGTTTTCTGCTCTGAATGTGATGGCTTTATGAAGAAGAGGGCATATATTGTCCAGGGCCTGACACTTCAGGGAGTGTCTCTGGTGTGTGTTGCATGCACTCTTCTCCTGTGTTCTGGCTCCTTTATCCCCCAGGCCAGTCCTCTTCAGAGGCTCTCCTTGCCTGCAGTGGGCAGTGTTTGTGCCTTAGCCAGAGTGGGGCAAGTTTTAACCAGGCATGCTAAGGTCTCTTGTTAAGTGGGACCTGATGTTACTTCCACTAGAACTGAAGCTTTATGGAACTGTATGGTCAACAGACGTGGTGTGTGCAGAGTTTTCTGCTGGCCTTCTGGGAAAGGGGCCCAGTGCACTGGTCGTTAGGCACATTTGCTAGAGAAAAGCAGCACCAACAGAGCACAGGGGGCAGGATTTGGTGTAAGCAGTTTAGGCAGCCAGTATGGGCACTATGCTGGTTACCAATGGTGGTTCTGTGCTTATGCTGGGGGGTGGGGGAGGGAAATGGTGCCAGCCAGCTCCTTTGTCCCCAGAGTCAGGTCTCAGTGCTGGCTGCTCTCAGGGAAGCACTCCCAGAAGAGCAAATGATTTACCTTTCTGAGTCCCAGGCACTTTTCAGATTTCTGTTTTCATGCTGTCTCTCTCTGGGTTGCTTGCCTTCCAGCAGCAGTGCAGTGCACTTTGGGCTCTGCCCCAGACATGCCTCCTGACTTTTAAAACTCCAAACTTTAGGGACATGTTATGGCAGGGGCCTGGCCTGGTCTTCTGGGGCACAGTCTTGCCATGCTGGGACTGATGCAGGTTTGACTGAGAAAGATAGTCATATCAGAGTGCAGGGGCATGGGATTGTCCCAGAAAGGCAACTCTGTGAAGGTCACCTCTCACAGATTTGCTCGAAGAAGAGCAAACAGCCTCTCCCTGTGTACCTTATGAAATCCTAAGATTGGGCCATCTGCCCTGGGTTGCTTGCCTAACTTCTCTTCAGGAGTCGGGCAGCACCCTGAGGGCTCTCTTCCAGCCCAAGCTGGTGACATCTAAAACTCCAGTCTTTGAGCCCCACTTGTTGCAAAAATACATGATAGTCAGCCTCTCTCATTTTCCAAGTCAGTGGCTTTGGGGAAGTGTTTTCCTTGTGCATACCCCTCTCTCCTGTCTCTGTGACCACAGCTCCCTCTACTCTACAGCACTGGCAATCCGTTTCTCCTCCAAACCATATCTCTGCACTTCCTACCTTCTTCAATGTTGCCCCTTCTCTCCCTCTAGTTGTGAGGGTTGTTCTTTCAGTCCTCAGGTGGATTTCTTGATTATTCAAAATGATCTGATATTTATCTAGCTGTGTTCAAGGAATGAGGCAAGCCTAGGGTCCTCCTATTATGCCATCATCTTAGCTTACTGCACCTGTGTGGGCCTGATTCAGTTAGTTCATAGCCCTTGGAACAGAACTAAGGATTCCTGGAAAAAGAAATTCTGTGTACTGCATCTTTGACTAATGCCTGAGAGTTTTACTCTTCTCTTCCTGACAATTTACCCTACAGATTTTGGGTTTGACTAGGATGTAATGACCACAAGGGTAGAAGAAGCAGAGGAATGAATAAGTGTATCCAAAAATATTTCATAGACTAAATATTAGAATGAGTTATATAGATAATATATACCACATCTGAGATTTAAAAAAAAAAGACATAACAAGATAATAAAAATAAGAACTAAAAAGAAGAATAACACAAACAACATTGCAAGTATCTATAGAACTTGCATTAACAAAAGAACTTATGGGGTAAAATATATATGTTCATGAGGTCTCATAGATTGATGCTCATTAATCTCACTATCAGTGTATCAAACAAGAACATCTTGAGAAAGAAATGCTAATCTCCTGACAGTCAATCTCTACATTTTTTGGAATTTATATATGAATCAACAGAGGATTTTGCAAAATGCAATTCCATCTGCTTTTCTGATCATAATTCAATATGAAAATTTAAAAAAAAGAAAAAAGAATACAAGGAAATTGAACTAGAATAATAAATAGAAAGAAAGCAGGTATCATCCTCAGAAACAATAAATACATCTTGAAAAGCAATATGCTAATTCTTTGTATACAACATGCATTTTTCCTCTAAAAACTGTGAAAGCCAAATTAAATGATTTGCTTTGTGCACCTGGCACCAGACACAATTAGTCATTTCTGAGTATCCTTAGCAAAGCACAGCTTTTCTCATGGATGTAAATGCTTTCGGTTCATTTCAATGAAAGACATTTCTGTCCTGTGTCATCCCTTTTTGAGACAGTGGATTTGGAGCATTTAGATAAAAACAAACTCCCTATGCTCAGAATGTGACTACAGTCACTGTGTGGGCAGAGAGCAGAGGGGCCCTAGACATCAACCTGAGTCTTGTGATATGCTTTCAGTTAACAAGGGGAAGACCAGGTGACACTTCTACATTTCACAGGCCAGTTGGTAAAGATGAGAATCACTCAACAAAATGGGGTTGGCTTCATTCTTAAAGTCAGTTCTAACTATGGCATGAGGCTGCAGACCCAAGTACACTGAATTATTAATTAAGTTAGTGGCATATGGGAATTTCAGCAACCTCAGTTGTATGCACTAAAACAGGAGAGAAATCTTATGAATGCACAGGAAGGTTTTGGTTAGCCATCTCTCAAAATGATGCAATTAGATTTTCTTTTTGTCTTTGCCTGCCTCTGATTATGAAAATAGCATTCTCAACTTTGCACATTTTCTCTTCTGCTACCATCAACAATGTGGTGCATTTTACTCAAGTTCCTTGTCTTTAGCAACACCTTGAAGCAACTGGAAATTTTGGCTGTTTTGCTTTTTTTTATTTGTGTTTACTTAAAATGTAACACTCTTCAGAGGAAAGCATTCTTTGAAATCTAAGATAATATTCAAATAGACAAGCTGTTTCTACTTCTTCCATAGTTAAGTATAATATTACAATCAATAAAACAGCAGGTGGTTAGTGCCTGATTGCCATAGGAAAAGTGATGTATTAGCTGTGCATATATCACAATATAAATCTTGTAACACCTTATTAATCTAAGGCGAAACAGGGGAGGGTATAAAGTATAATGTAAAACAGCCATGGAGGGGAAGTAAAATGAAAAGGGAATGTGTTAAAATATTTGAAATTCAGAAGTAACAGGGCAGATCCTCCCAAACTGTATTCTCAAAATTACACTGGAATGCATACCTTAATCTTTCTCCTAGCTTTCCCCAAGGGGAGCTGTAAATATTTACCACGGTGACTGTGCATTGGAGAAAGGAAAATAATCAGATTTGCCAGTGTTCCCCTCCCTCCACAAAAAAGGATATCCTCAAATACAACATTCAAAATCACCAGATTCACAATATCCAATAGCTTATTGGCTCTGATAGGTCCTGAATAAAAATATGAAATAAAGCAACAAACTGTCAACCAAACTTTATGTCAGTTTGGCTAAGTCTCACACTTATGTGACCATTGATACCTCTTTATAGAAACCTATTTTCATTTCATCAAACAAAATATCGTTTGTTTGGGAAAGCTGCACTGGACTCTTCACACTCTCGATTTATTTTTTAAAAATCAGTTGTTGTTGTTGTTGTTTTTCAAATGGGTTTGTTGCTGTTTTTTCTTTTTTAATTGTTATCATGTTTATTTGGAGACCCCATCAAATCCAATACAGTTGTTGCTCTCAGTCCTCTATAGATTTATTCCCTAATCATGTAGATTAGTTTGTATAGAAGTTCACATTTGTATAGTCACACTGCTCATCATTCCTCAAAAGACTATTTTGCACCTTTTTTCTTTCTCCTAACACCTTTCCTTTCTCTCTTAATGCTGGTGACTTTTTTTTTTTTTTCCCACTGAGAAAATAGAAGAAATAAAAACAGACCTGCTCATCTTTCCATGAACAAATATGTCAATGAATCTGCACTCACATATCCTGCTTTTCCACGTTATAATCAGGTCTATAGAAATGTTTCCGACTTACACTAACAAAAACCTCTTTGATACACTGGGCCCTCAGATAACTGGTTGCTACCACCTTCACATCTGCCTGTCCTTTTTATGACACAAATACTAATTTTGACTGAGAAGTTAAATACTAGTAAGAAATTACTATTTTTTTAAAGATTTTATTTATTTATTTGAGAGAGAGAGAATGAGAGACAGAGAGCATGAGAGGGAGGAGGGTCAGAGGGAGAAGCAGACTCCCTGCCGAGCAGGGAGCCCGATGCGGGACTTGATCCCGGGACTCCAGCATCATGACCTGAGCCGAAAGCAGTCGCTTAACCAACTGAGCCACCCAGGCGCCCCAACAAATTACTATTGTTAATGTTACCAGAACCTTCACTGGCCAACCGCATTGATTAATGTTAACCAACAAACATGATGTTAAGAATCATTTTTTTTTTTTTTTTTTTTTTAGTTTGGATACCATTAGTTTATTATAAAAGAGAGACATGAAAATTATTTACATGATGAAAGATTTCACAACTTCACTGGAATGGGCAGCTTCACTTCATGCCATTTTAATAATGATTTCAGTCCACATACTTTCCGAGAATGTCACCATCTCTAAATAAGAAATAATCCTTGTCATCTAGAACTACTTTGGTGCCTCCATATTCTGGGAGAAGAACTTTATCTCCAACTTTCACACTAACTGGTTGAATCTCTCCACCCTTTCCTTTAGAGCCCGATCCAACAGCTACTACTGTTGCTTGCAACACTTTTCCTTGAGATTTTTCTGGAAGCATAATACCTCCTTTGGTTACAGCTTCAGCTGCGCTCCTTTCAACTAAAACTCGGTCAAAGAGGGGAAGAAACTTTCTAAACGCCTGCCCTGCCATGACGCCGACCGCCGCAGTTCGTACTCTGCTCTGGAGCTCGATGTTAAGAATCATTTTATACAATACACTATTCCTTCTTTCATGAAAACTTTTCTTTTGTGGATTCCCAAATAAAAACCCCTACTGGCTTTTTTCCTTCTTAATGAATCCTATTCAGTCTAATTAATGACTTAGTCTCTAATTCCCAAAATTTTATGTGCTCACTCTCAGATCTTTTCTTCTCTCTTTTGAGTTGACTATACACATTCGCATGGATTTGAATTCATTTTATACACTGACAACCCTCAAATGTATATATTGAATTCATAATTTGATATTTCCACTTCTAAACATCTTAATTTAAGTGTGAATTCAGCATGTCCAGCTTAACATAGTCAAAATTGACTTCCTGACTCAAAAGCCTACTCCTCCAATATTCTCTGTATCAGTGGGTGATACCAAAGCCCCAGGATTTATCCTTGCTGTCTCATTCTCTGAAATTGCACACGCAGTCTATCAACCAACTAGTTGCTCAGCCATCTGTGAGCTGGTAGCTTACTGTCTGTAAGCTTAGCCATAAGCTTTCAAATATGACTTCTTCTAATTCTTTCTACTGCTACTAGTCTAAACATTATCATCTCTTTCCCAAATTACTTTTAAAACCTATTAACAAACTGGTCTTTGAAATTTCACCTGATTTACTACCTATGTCTTACACAGAATCCAAAGTAATCTTTTGGAAACATAAATCAAATCCTATCCCTACCTTGTTCAAAACCATTCAGTGGCTTTCTATCACAGAGCAAATTCCAGGTTCTCTAGGTTATAAGGCTCTACTTAATATGACCTCTGCCAAAGTCCCTGACCCTATCTTCTACCTTTTGTTTGCCTCCTGACTCGGATTCACTTTCTCTGGCCTTACTATTCTTGAACCCACAAAGGTCATTCCTGTTCACAGATCTTTACAATTCTTGTTGTTTTTAATAAGGAATGGTTTCTCCTTAATCTCTATATGGCTGGTTCCTTTATATTATTCTTGTCTCTTTTCCTTTGTTATCATCTCCAAAAGGTGACATCATCCCCCAGCACTCCTGCTACCTAATCTCTCCCTTCCCCTCACTCTGCATTCTTGCATCTGGCTTTAATTTTGTGTATGCCATTTAGCGTTAACCTGAAACTATAACTTAAGTATGTGTTTATCTACTGTATCTTCTGCTGGAATATGAACTATAAACAATAACACATAATCTGCCAGTTTATTTCTCTATTCCCCTATCTTTGGGCAAGACCTGTCACAAAATAGATTCTCAAAAATGTTGGTTGAATAAAATAATCATATGCTTCCTATGTCATATGTGCTGTGCTTATGTTATTGGTGAATGGCATATGGTCCCTGAAGGAGCTCACACCTAGCAGGGTATCCTGATGCAAAGCAGTTAATTGTATACTTTCCTCTTTTTATTGTACTTAAAATTTTAGCCTAGTAAAACACTGAGAAGTTGTTTCAGTTTTTCTTTAAAAAATTTAAAGTTGGGATGCCTGGGTGGCTCAGATGGTTAAGCGCCTGCCTTCAGTTCAGGTCATGAGCCCCATGGGATCCTGGGTCCTGGGATTGAGCCCCATGTTGGACTCCTAGCTTGGACAGGAGTCTGCTTCTCCCTCTTCTTCTGCCTCTCCCCCTGTTTGTGCTCTCTCTGTCTCTCTCTCTCAAATGAATAAATAAAATCTTCTAAAAAAACTAAGAATTATTTGGTATATAATCAATTATTAAGTCAAATAGGATTAAGACAATTGCTAAAAGTCCTAGTTTATGTGGTTATCATAATTATTTTTAATGTATTTTCCCAATATTCTTATTTTAAGATTCTTCTCTATTTCAAGACCTCTGCTTCATATTCTTACAAAAATATCATAAGGATGCTCTGAACTTAGTGTTTTATGAGGGAAAAAGGCATTTAAAACATATGCATGTAACTAACTAGAATTTAAATAAAAATTTGGAGAAAAATAAAATGCATAAAATAACAAATTCTATAATATGTTTTTGGTACCGTGTGACATAAAATAAGAAAGCAAATAATAATGCTGCCTGTGGAAGTGAAGTTGAGTTAGATAGTGGGGCTCTGGAATGGAAGTTAGGAATTAATGTTACAACTGCTGTCTACTAGCAAACATTCTTTGTGCTGGATCAGTAATAGTTGCTGTATACTTCAAATATATCACTTCATTACAGGAAATGTGTGGATATTTCCAAGTACACTCAAGTCTGATAAACATGGTCCATGGATATCGGTGTAGACTTATCTATATCAAATATATCTAGAGAAACACTATTAAGTTCTGATTTCAGATATTAAAATCTACAATCTTGTAGCGTCTGGTGAAACAGCTCTGTCTTTGGACCTCTATCAACTCTCTTGGTGTTCTCATCCAATCTTCTAGCTGTAAATGTCACCTACACACTGTGATTTTCCTTCTTTTTTGTCTCCAATGCAGACATCTATCTCCCTTGCACTCCTCGGCTTTTGTGTTCTGTGGCTTATTTGAACTCTCCACTTGAATGTCTAAACTTAATACCGTAGTCCCTCCAAATTCTTCTTAATGTTCAGTTTCCTTGATCTCAGTTACAGCAACTCTTTCTTTCTAGTTGTTTATCCCCAAAGCCATCACTCCTATCTCTTCTCTTTCTCTTACATTTAATATTCCATTTGTCAGGAATTCCCATGGCTGTATATTCCAAGAATGTCCAAAATCCAATGATTTCTCACCACTTCAACCACTCTCACCCTAGTTCAAGACACCATCACCTGTTGTGGAGTTTTTGCAGTATTCTCTGTGATATTTTTCTTCTTCTAGGCCCGTGATAGGATTGTTCTTCTCTATTCCTTTTGAACTTAGACATGACAGTGTGACTTACTTTGGCTAGTAAAATGTAAATGGCAGTGACACAAGAATGTTTGAGAACTGATGCGTGTTTTGCCACATACCCTTTTCTATCTTATATCCTGTAGAAGTCACCAAGATACAGCTCCTTCTGGTGTGAGCTTCTTAATGGCCATGATAAGCAGAGGACCCTGTAAACCTGTGTAGGGCATAAATGTGTGAGAAGTAAAATTTATTGGGGTGCTTTAGTGAAGTTACAGGATTGTTTGGTACATCAACATAACCTAGACTATTGTAACTAGTATGAACTCCTAAGTGGAACCCATGCCTCCACCTGGTCTATTCTTAAAAGTGTAGTCAGAGCACCTTGATATAAGGGAAACCAAGTCTTGTCACTCCTCTGACCAAAACCCATCTATGACTTCTCATTTCTTTCCAAATAAAAGACAAATTACTTACTATGACAATCAAGGCCCAATGTGATCCGACCTCCATTCCCTCTCTGATCTTAATGCTTTCTACTATTTGTCTAGCTCACTCTACTCCAGCTATAGTCCTCTCCTTTTTTGTTGTTGTGACATGGCAGGCATGCTCCCAACTCTGAGGCTTTGTACTGGCTCATTCCTCTACCTGAAGCACTCTTATGTCAGACATTCCTGATGGATCACTCCCACTGTTATTTTAAAACTTTTCTTAAATGTTACCTTCTCAATGAAGCTTTTTTTCTCTCTAATTCTTTTCAAGTTGCAATCTCCCTCTAAAACACATCATGCTCATAAATCTGATCCAGTTTTCCTGGCACTATCACTTTATGCACATAATTTGTTAATTTATTATGTTTATGGTTCTCTATCTGACATTAAACACTAGAATGTGAGCTTCACTAGGGCAAGGGATATTTTGTCTGTTTTGCTCAGTGGTGAATCACAAGGCTAGAACAAAGCTTGACACCATTGAATGTATTACTGATTAAATGATGAATGAATACAATTGTGGAAGGGTTTATTTTTAGCTCATTCTATTTTACATGTCTTATTGAATATCTTGTTAAGTAGAATATTGTTGGAACATTGACAGTCCTGATTCTCAAACAGGAAAAGTAATGGAAGCATATCTGTTTCTGTGATTTTCTGCTTTTTAAAGGGATATGTATTTAGGGGTGGTCCAAGATGGTGGTGTAGGAAGATCCTGAAATATATCTCCTTCCACAGAAACACCAAATCTTCAGCTACATATGGAATAATTCCTTGTGAAAAGGACCTGAAAACCAGCTGAATACCTCCTTCACAACAAATGGTTAGAGGGCCACAGTGGAGGAGCAAAAATGTGGTCTTGCCAAAAACCTCACCCTTGGCATGGCAACCCACAATCAGGATAGATTTCACAAATACAGAGCTTCTCCCTGAGGAGTGAGAGGTTGATGCCCTCATCAGGCACTGCAGCACTAGAGATCTGCAATTGCGAGATGAGCCACCAAAATGTCTGGCTTGGAAGACCAATGGGGCTCATGAAACCTAAAAGGCTGGAGGGAACTGAGATACTTCTTTTGGAGCACTCACTGGCAGACTCACTCCTCCTGGAGACAGTCTCAAAAGCAACAGTTTGAAAAGCACCTAGACTATAGCGAAGGAAATTCATTTGATAATCTTAAAGCATCTGCTGGAGGGGCAGGGACCTGTTAGGTGTCTCCAGGAACAGAGTTGTGGGCAGGGGTTCTTTTTGCACTTTTCATCTACCTTGAGAGTGCTATCAGACAAACCCTGGTCCTGCACTCTCCCATGACCCCACAAAAGCCAGTGGGCACACTCCAACTCTGTGCTCTCCACTTCCTTGTGAAAGCCTGTGGGAGAATGCAGTCCATAGAGAGGACATTCCTTGATTGCCTGGCTCTAGTAGCCATGGAGATTGTAAACCTGGATCCCATAGAACTGTAACTATCAGAAAAATAGTTTTTGGCAGGTTACCAACTTCAGGGTACTATAAAGACTGAAACATACTCCCAATCTTTCTGTGAATAAAGCCTATTTACTTGCCCTGGAGCTTTAGCCTGAGGGGCAGACATCAGGTTTGCCATATATCTAGAGGCCTCAGAGGTCCTTAGGGAACATAGACTAGGGGAATGCCATCTTTGCTCCATCCCTCAGCATCACTATAATTTGTTGGTACCTTCCAGAAACGAGCTTAACACTCATCTGAAGCCCCAGTAATTGCAACTGTTACCCAGGAGACATCTCCGGATTGTCTGGTCTGGAGACTAGCAAAGTTTAAGACATGTTTTTATATAGAGAAAGCCCTAAAAATTCCACCAAAAACTGTTAGAACTAATAAATGAATTCAGCAAAGTTGTAAGGTACAAAATTAACATACAAAAATCTGTTACATGTCTATATACTGACAGTGAGCTATCAGAAAGAGAAATTAAGAAAACAAAATAATTTATAATTACATCAAAAAGAATAAAACGTCTAGAAATAAATTTAACCAAGGATGTGGAAGACTTGTACACTGAAAATTATGACAGTGATGAAAGAAATTAGACCAAAATAAATGGAAAAAATATTCCATGTTTATGGATTAGAAGAATTAATATTGTTGAAATGTTCATACTAGAGATTCAATGTAATTCCTATCAAAATCCCAATAGTGTTTTTTACAGAAAAATAACAAATAATTCTAACATTTCCATGGGAACACAGAAGACCCCAAATAGCCAAAGCAATCTTGAGAAAGAAGAACAAAAATTAGAGGCATCACTCTCCCTCATTCCAAAGTATATTATAAAGTTATAGTAATCAAAACAGTATGGTATTAGTACAAAAACAGACACATAAATAAGTGGAACAGAATAGAGAGCCCAGAGATAAACCAATGCATATGGTTAATTAATTTATGACAAAGGAAGCAAGGATATACAATGGGAAAAGGACAGTCTTTTTAATAAATGATACTGTCAAAAATGAACAGTCACATGCAAAAGAATGAAATTGGATCAGTATCTTACACCATATACAAAAATTAATTCAAAATGGATTAAATACTAAAACAGGTGAACATAGGGGAAGGGGAAAAAAGAAAGAGGGAGACAAACCATAAGAGACTCTTAACTATAGAGAACAGAGAGTTGATGGCAGGAGATGGGCTAGATGGGTGATAGGTATTAAGGAGGGCACTTGTGATGAGCACTGGGTGCTATATGCAAATGACGAATCACTAAATTCCACTCCTGAAACCAATATTACAGTATATATTAACTAACTAGAATTTAAATATAAACTTGAAACAAAAAAAAAAATTGATTAAGTACTGTAATGTAAGACCTGAAACCATAAAATTTCTAGAAGAAAACAGGTGGTAAACTCCTTGACACAGGTCTTAGTGATGATTTTTTTGGATCTGACTCTAAAAGCAAAAATAACAGAAGCAAAAAATAATCAAGCAGGACTATATCAAACAAAAGCCTTCTGCATGGCAAAAGAAATTTCAACAAAATGAAAAGACAATCTACTGAGTGGGAGAAAATATTTGCAAATAATATAACTGTTAAGGGCTTAGTATCCAAAACCTATAAAGAACTCATACCACTCAATAGCAAAACAACAAACAAAAAAACCCCCATCTGATTAAAAAATGGGCAGAGAGGGGCGCCTGAGTGGCTCAGTCGGTTAAGCGTCTGCCTTCGGTTCAGGTCATGATCCCAGGGTTCTGGGATCGAGCCCCACATCGGGCTCCCTGCTCCGTGGGAAGCCTGCTTCTCCCTCTCCTATTCCCCCTGCTTGTGTTCCTGCTCTGTGTCTCTCTCCGTCAAATAAATAAATAAAATCTTTAAAAAAAAATGGGCAGAGAATCTAAATAGACATAGCTCATTTTTTAACTGGGTTATTTGTTTTTTTGGGTGTTGAGTTTGATAAGTTCTTCATAGATTTTGAATACTAACCCTTTATCAGATATGTTATTTGCAAATAAATTCTCCCATTCCACAGGCTGCCTTTTAGTTTTGTTGATTGTTTCCTTTGCTGTGCAGAAGCTTTTTATCTCGATGAAGTCTCAATAGTTTATTTTTGCTTTGTTCCCCTTGCCTGTGCTGATGTGTCTAGTAAGAAGTTGCTATGGCCGAGGTCAAAGAGGTTTCTGCCTGTGTTCTCCTCCAGGATTTTGATGGTTTCCTGTCTTAAATTAAGGTCTTTCATCCATTTTGAATTTATTTTTGAGCATGGTGTAAGAAAGTTGTCCAGTTTCATTCTTCTGCATGTTGTGGTCCAGTTTTCCCAACACCATTTGTTGAAGAGACTGTCTTTTTTTTCCATTGGATATTCGTTCCTGCTTTGTTGAAGATTAGTTGACCATATAGTTGTGGGTGCATTCCTGGGTTCTTTATTCTGTTCCATTGTTCTATGTGTCTGTTTTTGTGCCAGTATCATACTTCCTTGGTGAGTACAGCTTTGTAATATAGCTAGAAATCCAAAATTGCGATGCCTCCATATGTATTTTTTTTTTTTTTTCTTTTTCAGAATTGCTTTGGCTACTCAGGGTCTTTTGTGGTTCCACACAAATTTTAGGATTGTTTGTTCTAGCTCTGTGAAAAATGCTGGTACTCTTATAATGGGGATTGCATTAAATGTGCAGATTGCTTTGGGTAGTATAATCATTTTAACAATGTTTGTTCTTCCAGTCCATGAGCATGGAATGCTTTTCCATTTCTTTCTGTCCTCTTCAATTTCTATCATAAGTGTTCTATAGTCTTCAGGGTATAGATCTTTTACTTCTTTAGTTAGATTTATTCCTATATATCTTATTGTTTTTGGTGCAATTGCAAATGGGATCGATTCCTTGATTTCTTTTCCTGCTGCTTCATTATTGGTATACAGACATGCAAGAGATTTCTGCACATTGATTTTATAGCCTGCAACTTTGCTGAATTTATGTATGAGTTACAGCAATTTTTTGGTGGAGTCTTTCAGGTTTTCTACATAGAGTGTCATGTTGTCTGCAAATAGTGAAAGTTTGACATCTTCCTTGCTAATTTGGATGGATTTTATTTCTTTTTGTGATCTGATTGTTGAGACTAAGACTTCCAGCACTATGTTAAATAGTAGTGGTGAGAGTGGGCCTTCTTGTCGTGTTCTTGATCTTAGGGAAAAGGCTCTCAGTTTTACCCCATTGAGGATGATATTAGCTGTGGGTCTTTTGTATATGGCCTTTATGATATTGAGGTGTGTTCCATCTATCCCTACTTTGTTGAGGTTTTTTTTCAGGAAAGGATGCTATACTTTATCAAATGTTTTTTTCTGCATCTATTGGCAGGATCATGTAGTTCTTATCCTTTCTTTTATTAATATGGTGTATCACGTTGATTGATTTGTGAATATTGAGCCACCCTTGTAGCCCAGGAATAAATCTCACTTGATCATGGTGATTAATTCTTTTTTTCTTACCACTTATTTTTTTAAATTTAAATTCAATTAATTAACATATAATGTATTATTTGTTTCAGGGGTACAGGTCTGTGATTCATCAGTCTTATATAATACCCAGTGTTCATTACAACACATACCCTCCCCAATGTCCATAAGGTACTGGAAAAAAGACACGAATAGACCCCAGAAAAGACATCCAGATGGCTAACAGACACATGAAAAGATGCTCAACATTCCTTATCATCAGGGATATACAAATCAAAACCATGATGAGATACCATCTCACACGTCAGTATGGCTAAAATTAACAACACAAGAAACAACAGGTGTTGGCAAAGATACAGAGAAAGGGAAATCCTTTTGCACCGTAGGTGGGAATGCAAACTGGGGCAGCCACTCTGGAAAACAGTATGGAGGTTCCTCAAAAAGTTAAAAATAAAGCTGCCTTATGACCCAGCAATTGTACTACTAGGTATTTACCCACAGGACACAGAAATACAGATTCAGAGGGATACATGCACCCCAATGTTTATAACACCATTATCAATAATAGCCAAACTATGGAGAGAGCCCAAATGTCCATTGATTGATAAATGGATAAAGAAGATGTGGTATATGTATATATACATATACAATGGCATATTACTAGCCATCAAAAAGAATGAATCTTGCCATTTGTAATGAATGGATGGAGTTGGAGTGTATTATGCTGAGTGAAATAAATTAGAGAAAAATAAATACCATATGATCTCACTCATATGTGGGATTTAAGAAAGAAAACAGATGAACATATGGGAAGGGGTAAAAGACAAAAAAAGGAGAGAGGGAAACAAACCATAAGAGACTGTTAATGATAGAGAACAAACAGGGTTGCTGGAGGGGAGGTAGGTGGGCATTGGGCTAAATGGGTGATGAGTATTAAGGAGGGCACTTGTTATGATGAGCACTGGGTGTTGTATGTAAGTGATGAATCACTGAATTCTACTCCAGAAATGAATATTGCACTGTATGTTAACTACTAAAATTTAAATTAAAAAAAATAAATAGACATTGTCCCATAGAAGATATACAGGTGGCCAACAGGCACATGAATACATACTCAAATTCCTTAATCACAAGGGAAATGCAAATCAAAATCACAACAAGATACCACCTGTTAGCATAGCTATTGTCAATGTATCTATCTATCATCTATCTATCTATCTATCTATCTATCTATCTATCTATCTATCACCTATCTATATAATAGAATATTACTCAGCCATAAAAAAATAGTAGAATCTTGGCATTTGCAACAACAGGGATGGACCTTGATGATACTATTTAAGTGAAATAAATCAGACAGAGAAAGACAAATACCATATGATCTCACCTATATGAGGGATCTTAAAACAAAACAAAATAAATGAACAAACTAAAGCAAAACAAACATAGGTACAGAGAATAAAGTGGTGGTTGCCAGTGGGGAGGAAGGTTGGGGAGTTGGTAAAAATGAGTGAAAGTGGTCAAGAGGTACAAAGTTCCAGTTATAAAATACATTACTCATAGAAATATAATGTACAGCATGCTGACTCTAGTCAATAATACTGTAGTTCATATTTGAAAGTGGCCAAGGGGTAAATCTTAAAAGTTCTCATCACAAGAAAAAAAAAAAAACTGTAACTCTGTATGGTAACAGATGGTAATTAGACTTATTGTGGTGATCGTTTTGCACTGTATACAAATATCAAGTCATTCTATTATATACCTGAAACTAATATAATGTTATATTTCAATTATAACTCAAAAAAGGGAAATATGTTAAAAGATATTTTAGATTTTTTTTTTTTTGCTCATATCGAGTGATACTAAAAATCAGATTTTATCATGGGACTATTGAGGGTGTTATGCATGATTTGAAAAAATAATCGAGAAAAAGTCATGTTGAGAAAATGGGATAAGGAGTGAAGATTGACACACAAATAGACTAAGTAGAATAAGCATTGCCTTTCTTATCAATTATTAATCTCTTATTAATTAATATTAATCATATTTAATCAAAATTAATTATTTCTAATTCTACATAGCTAAACTTTTTTCCTGATCCTTAGTCACTGCTGACTCTACCCTTATTATAGCCTATGGAAATAAAGAAAACACCTTTAGATATTTATGTGATTGTTCTTCCAAATTCTTTATTATCCCCAGTTTCTCCCTTCTTTTGAGAGGAAGTTTATAGTTCCAGGAAAAACTACTGGCAAGCACATCAGATGGTAAGCTGAAATAATAACCCATCCTTAGGTGAAACATGACATTCAATTCCTATGTGTCTCTTGGTGTTTCTCAGTATAAGGAATATATAATGAGGACAGGAAAAAATAAAATTATGTCCTAAAAATTTATGGCACTCCATGGTATGGACTGATTTTTTGTACATCTACCCCCATCAAATTCATATGTTGAAATTCTAACCTCCAATGTGACAGTAGAAGAAGATGGGGCCTTTGGGATATAATTAGGTTGACATTGGAGCCCTCATGAATGGGATTAGTGTCCTTATAAGAAGAGACTCCAGAGAGCTCTCTCACTCATTTGGACGTGTGAGGACACAGTGGTGAGAAGATAGCCATTTAAGAACCAGGAGACAGTCTCTCACCAGACACCTAATCAGTCAATGTCAAGATCTTGGGTTTCCCAGCCTCCAGAACTATAAGAAATAAATTTCTTAAGAGTTACTTTGTTTATGGTATTTTTGTTATAGCAGCTTGAATTGTCAGACACCTTCAAAAAATTAATGTGAAGTCTTCAATTTCCATAAATAAACTGACTTTTTAAAAATAGTTCTGTGTTGTAATCATTTTGTAACAGATGAACCATCTGAGAGCCAATCAGCAAATTAATTACTGATGGTGGTGACACCTAATCTCAATGTCAAAGTTATGGACTTCTAGTGGACAGTTTACTGTGTTATATTGGCTCTTAAAAGTTATTAGCTAAAAATAGCATGTGATTTTTTATGACACATTATTTTTACTAACACTGTTACTAGTCATCTTTCAAAAACCAAGTTTATTGATATTTAATAGAATTTTAGAGCTGAATGTGATTTTTTTTTTTAAGATTTTATTTATTTATTTGACAGAGAGAGACACAGCGAGAGAGAGAACACAAGCAGGGGAATGGGAGAAGGAGAAGCACGCTTCCCGCCGAGCAGGGAGCCCGATGCGGGGCTTGATCCCAAGACCCTGGAATCACGACCCAAGCTGAAGGCAGACGCTTAATGACTGAGCCACCCAGGCGCCCCTGAATGTGATTTTTGAAAACATCAAGATGAATGCACATAACCTTAGAAACTACTTAGGCAAATAATCATCATACAGTGGACTATTAAATTTTAAGATATTTATTTCCAGATCCAATCTTTGGAACCATTTCAGTAAACCTTAGTGCTCACTGCTTCTCCCTCTCCCTCTGCCTGTCACTCTGCCTACTTGTGCTCTCTCTCTCTCTCTCTATCAGATAAACAAATAAAATCTTAAAAAAAAAAAAAGAAAATGACATTCACTTACCAGTTTCTACAAATCACACAGTTGTTCAGAGCTAGGATTTGATTTAGAAACTTATTACTAAACTATGAAAAATGACATATTCTTCTTATTTTTATAGTTGATTATTAAAATTTTAGTTAAACCCATTAAAGTTAAGTGAATAACTAGCAACCACATTTGTATGTTTTGAAGATGTTAGTAGAATTAAACCAAAATTACTTGAGGAAAAAAATCATCATGCATCTGTGAATTTGACTAGTCTCATATAAATTATTAGACTTGGTGGACTTATTTTGAGTTTTTTATTTTTTTATATTAATTGTGTTTATAGAAAAACCTGCCAGTAATTATATTTCAAAATAAAAGTAGCTTAACTTATGTTAAATAGAACCATGGTAAAGAACACTTTTTTCTTCATATAAAATAATCAAAAATAGGCAAAATTCAAGATAATACATGTAAATTGTCAGTTTATGACAGTTTTATGACTTTCAATTTAGCAAGAGAAACTGAGAAATTAAAAAGGAAGTTCTAGAGATATATTAATAGTCTGTTATACATTTTTTTCACACTTAAAAATATTATATTTTATTTTTTAGCAAAGTTGCAGGTTTACAGAAATATTAAGCGTAAAATACAGTTTCCATATAATCACTACCCTCTTCCACTACTCATTTCCCCTATTAACATTATGCAGAAGTATGTAACATTTGTTACACCTAATGAACTAATACTGATACATAATTATTAAATAAAGTTTCAAGATTATATTAAGATTCACTGTTTGTGTTGTACGGTTCTGTGGGTTTGCTGAATGCATAATGTCATGTATCCACCATTAGAGATTCACAAAGGAGTTTCCACCGGCCTGAAAATCCTCTGTGCTTCACCTATTCATCCTTCTTCCTTCCCCCACAACTCCTGAAAACTGATCCTTTTACTCTCTCAATAGAGACAAGAAAAAAACATATTTTTAAATTAATTGCCTTTATTTTTGTTTCTTTTGTTGTTGTTCTTTCATTCACTTTTAACTGAATATTTTATATCATTCCATTTTCCTCTTCTCTTAACATATCTATTATACTTCTTTAAAAAAAAAAGATAATGGTTGACCTAACATTTGCAATATACATTTTTGACTAATCCAAGTCCACTTTCGAATAAGACCATACCAATTCACAAGTACTGCAGATGTCTTAGAGTATGTCAAATTCCTCCCTCTCATCCCTTACAACCTTGCTGTTATTTATTTCACTTGTCCATAAGCTATAATTGTCAAATACATTGATACTATTATTTTTGAACAAACTGCTATCTCTTCAATTAATTTTCAGAAAAAATAAAGGATTTTATTTTATCTTTATTTATCCTGTCTATAGCTCTTCCTTTCTTAATATAGATCTGAGTTTCAGACCTTTATCATTTTGTTTCTCTCTGTAAAACGTTTTTAAATATTTCTTGCCAGGGAGATTTAATGGTAACAAATTACCTCAATTTTTGCTTGTCTGAAAGTCCTTATTTCTTCAGTTTTGAAGGATAACTCTACTGAATACAGAATTCTAGGTTGGTGAATTTTTTTTTTTTTCCTGTAAACTCTATAAATATTTCATTGTGCTCACTTCTTGCATGTTTTCTGAAAAGAAATCGATGTAATTCTTATCCTTGTTCCTGTAAAGAAAAGATGTTTTATTTCTTTCAAAATTATCCCTGTCTTTGATTTATTTTTTTGCAATTTAAATACATTTAAATATATTTGCCTAGCTGTAGATACTTTGCTTGGTGCTTTCTGAGCTTCCTAATTCTATGGTTTGCTGTCTATCATATTCCTGTCTTGTCTTTCTTCTCTCTTTGCTATTCTATCACCCGTTATTTATAACCTTTTCATAATTTCACACAATTCTTGGATATTATGTCTTTTTCATTATTTTTTCTCTTTGCATTTTAGTTTTGGAAGTCTCTATTAATATATCTTAGTGCTCACTGATTCTTTATTCTGCCATGTCCAGTATACGGATGAACCCATCAAAAGCATTCTTCATTTCTAGTACAGCGTTTTTTATTTCTGGTATTTCCTTTTTTTTTTTTTTTTTTTTTTTACATTTCCATCCTTCTGTTTACCTTACCCATATGTTCTTGTATATTGTCTACTTTATCCATTAGAGCCTGTAAATATTAATCACAGTTCTTTTAAGTTCCTGGTCTGATAATTCCAGAATTTTTGTCATATCTGCGTCTGGTGTTGATACCTGGTTTGTCTCCTCAGATTATGATTATTGCCTTTTAGAATGTCTTATAATTTTTTGTTGAAAGCCAGACATAGATTAGGTAGATAGGCCTTTAGTGTTATGTTTTATGTTTATTGGGCTAGGAATTCCACTGTGGTTGCTGTTTGCTGTTGCTGTGGTGTCAGAGGCTAAAATTTCCTCTAGTGTCTTTGTCTCCCCTATCCTTACCATTGCTTTTAGTTGTCCTTGAATACTCCTTAAATAGGATTTGGGGCTTGAAGTTCTTTTAGCCGTCATTCCTTTTGTCATAGGAGAGGCTTATTGATAGTGATAGTGATATGGGGGTGAGGGAAGGGAAGCATTCTCTAATCCTGTGAATAGGGTTTAGTCTTCCACTTGTTCTATGCTCATTACGACTCCTTAAACCCTCTCACTGGTGTTCACTGGTATTCTTGGATACTAGGTATGTGTTGCATTATAGTAGTAGACAGTAGTGGCCTAGAACTTTTAAAAGACTAGAATTCGTTCTTTATTAGTGACATACTACCAAGTTCTGGACAGATGTCTGCCTTTTTCATGATCCTAAAACCTCCCCAGATAACTCCCAATAAATTCACCTTAAAGGATCCATGGGCTCTGTATCTTAAGTCACTACAGCCCAATCCTTTACTCTTTGCAAATATAATTGCATCATTTATTCACCAGAGATTGAGCTGAAAATAGTCTCATTACCAATCATCTAAGGATTACCAAGATCCACCTTATTTTTTTTAATTTGTTTCTCCTATGCCACCTTAAATCCACAGAGATTCTGAGGGAAAGTCTATGTTGGGACATTCTATGTTTGAGCTTTTCTTTCTCTTTTTCTTTCACTCTCTCTCCTTTCTTTCTCCCTTCCACCCTCTCCTTTTTCTTAATAGTGCTTAAAGTCCTCTAGATTCCGATCTTAAGTATTTTTTCATAGCACAATCTTCCTGCAAATGCACTGGAACTGAACCGTCATTTTTGGTGCACTGATATCTCCTTGAATGACAACTACTTCTTGCTTGGTGGGATACCAGGGAAGTACCTTTACTCTGTTTCTAAAGAACCTATGAATCTGCTATTATAACTTGCATTTGTTTGCTATCATCTCACTTGAAGGACTTCTAGGATCTTGGCCAACTCTTCACTATGCCACCAAAGTGTGTTTTTATTGTTATTGTTCTTTAGTTGAGACCTTAGCAGGATTAATATGTGAAAAACAAACCAAATATATAAATAAATAAAAAGCTGGGAAGAGATGACTTAGTTATATTCAATTATACTTAGAGCAGATTGGTTTTATTGCCACTATTTTCATCTACTCGTGGCCCCAGTAGTAGAAATCTTACTTCTCCATCCTAATAGCATATGGTCAGGGTTTTCTTATTTGGGGTCTCCTATTTCCATATATAAATAGGTCAGTACTTATGAATTTATACAGTACTACCCACCCGATCTCTACTTAAAAAACAAAACTCAACAATGTTTAGAATTTAACATTTAGTACTCTGTTTGACTCACCGAGAGGTCCTTTACTGTAAGGTCATTTAGTACAAAGCTGTCTAGAGATTTTAGAGAATCCTTCAACTTTTGCACTTTTGCAACCTCTTACTCCGCAGTTCATATCACTGTTATGGTCTGAATGTGTCTCCTCAGAATTCATATGGCAAAATCCTAACTTTCAAAGTTTACAGTAATAGGAGGTGGGGCCTTTGAGACATGCTTCAATTATGAAGGTAGAATGTGATTAGTTAATGCCTTATAAAACAGGCTCCAATGAGATTCCTAAGCCCTTGTGTCATGTGAAGATACAATGAGAAATATGTGACCCACAAGAGGGTCCTCACTCAACCACGCTGATATCCTGATCTCACACTTCCAGCCTCCTAAACCGTGAGCAATAAATTTCTATTATTTTTAGAAACATAAATATTTTACATTGTGCTATTTTATTATAGAAGCCTGAATGTACTAAAACATATCATATTTTGTGTGCCTCAGCCATAGTGAAAATGTTCCTAATGTCACTGGGATATTATAGATGAATAAAAGCTCAATACATATTAATGGTTTGCTTCAAAACTAAGAGGAAGTAATTTTCCCAAAGACATACAGTAGTCACAAGGTATTCTTTCTGGGCTAGTTAAGTTTCCTGACCGAGGCTGACAATACCATTACGTATGTTAATTACTTACAAAAATACTTGAAAGCGTTACTTTTTAAAATTGTAACAACATTCTGGGGCGCCTGGGTGGCTCAGTCGTTAAGCGTCTGCCTTCGGCTCAGGTGGTGATCCCAGGGTCCTGGGATCGAGCCCCACATCGGGCTCCCTGCTCGGCGGGGAGCCTGTTTCTCCCTCTCCCTGCCTGCCTGCTTGTGATCTCTCTCTGTGTGTCAAGTAAATAAATAAAATCTTAAAAAAAAAAAAAAATTGTAACAACATTCTAAATCAAAATACAATGTATTTAGAGAGTATTAGAACATTCTGATTCTTGATAGGAATAGCTTGCGGGGGGGATGCTACATTACAAATGAGAAATCCAACCAATCTAAGTATTCATAATAAGAGTCATATTCAAGTGAAAAAATAAGTAAAATACTTGTATATTTTAATCCATTGTAAATCACTCTGAGACTGAGTCAGAGAATACGGATCAGAGTCATATTTTAAGGCTGAACAGAATCATAATATTAGAAATGAATTACTCATTTTTTCTCTAAATTTAAATCATCAGATAATCAAAGAATGAAAATACAATTATAATTTTTAAATATAGATGTATGTTTGCCTACCTCGAATTTTTCTATTATTTTTTATTAGTTTGAATTATTTAAAAACAGTTGAGTCTTGATAATAACAATATTTTGGACTAATGGTAAGACTCAGTTTTTTTCTTCATGATTTCTGTGATTTTCCATATGAGTCAAAATAAACTAGTTTTACTGTAAATATTTATTTCCTCAATAACAATTTTTTTAAAAATTCTGAAATAAATGCCATGTTGTTACTTTGTATTCAATCATTATTTTGAACAGATTGCACTGAGATTTAACAAACTCATATTTATTCCAACCATCAAGTGAAATTTAAAAACAAGAGTAAAGATACTGTTTTTAATAAAAGCTTAGAATAATGTTTTTAAAATATACATTGTATTTATTTCTTTTATCTCCTGAAAATGTGAGCAAACAGACTGCAATACAGTAAAGGAATTGGAAAAACTCCAAGAATATTCAAAGTAAACATTTTTTCAGAGCAGAGTTGCAATTAGCTAACACACTAAAGAATTCCTTCTGAAAGCATCTTGCAAAACTTAAGAGATTTTCTCTTAAAACAAATTCATGCTTGCAGGTAGAGATCTGCCTGTAGGTGTTTATCTGCCTGTCTTCACTGAAAATGAAAAAAAAAAAAAAAAGGCAATTTTTTTCCTAGCAGTATATATTAACCTTCTGTAGTCTGAAAGAAATGTCTGAAAGCATATGTACCTACAGATGGGAATGCATTAGCAAGATTTTTCTGCTAAAGGCCAATATCAGTAAAATAGACTAGATTGTTTATAAGTTGGGATAATCAGGGGGAAAAACAAATAATGATACTAAGTATAAATTAATAATATGTCACTTGCACAAAAAGAGAAGTAGATTTTGTGTGCTTGTTTGTTCTGTTTTGGCCTTTTCTTTAGGATTATGAGTTACATTTTTAGTATTTAATATCTGCTGGAATACTGATATCCCCCCCCAAAAAAATAACACTAATTTTTAAGGTACCTAAATTCTGTAAAACCTTTCTAAGGTATGTTTATGAGAGAAATTAAAGATGAAAGAGCAAAACAACAGCTTTTCTGCCTAAAGGGTTGGTTAAGGTGGTAACACTTTTATACACTGACTTCAGAATAGACAGTTGAACTGTAAGTTGGGGATCTGACTCTCCATGAGATATTTTCATAAGACAAAGTCATTATTTTTATACCACCCAAATACTATTAAAGTTAAATCTTGTCTCAGTTTTAGCATTTATGTATTGCTTTTTACTGAGTTCTCTAATCCTATATTTCTCCAAAGGACTTCCAAATGATGATAAAACAATTTCAGGTCACCCAAAAACATCTCTGTGAATTTCCATGTGTATAACTTTATGAAATATATATCTACAAATTCACAGTAAAGTTCTCATCCCACATCATACTCATGTACTCCACATGCTTGCATCATCCACATATAGCCTACATGTACATCCACATCCACAAAATTCCCATAGATACTCATTGTATTTACTTATTACCTTAGAATTTTCAAGGAAAAAAAAAGGCTCATTGTCTTGTTTAGTTCTTAGAACAAACCTGTGAAGAGATTTTTACTGTACTCAGTTCAGAGAAATGGAAACTGTGTTTTATAGAAAGCTAAAGTTGCAGAATAATATTCATATTAAATGGCAGCACTCTGATTTCTAAATCAACTAGCAACAATTTGATTGAGGAGCCTACTCATAAAAGCTTTGAATGCTGGGGTTTGCTGTAAATTCCAAGGGAAAGTGCTTTATGATGTTACTCTTAGCACTAGTGTATCAGTATAAAATGCTAAGATATAGTCCACAGTTGATGGACCTTGGCCCAGCAGATGGGAAGGGGGCAGTGAGTAGACAAGAATGAAGGCAGAAATGCAAACTGGACTTAAGAGGGATGGAAGCTGGTTTTAGGAGATACTCCATTTTCCACTTTGGCTTAAGGTCTTTTCCTTTCTTTTCTTTTCTCCTTTCCCTTTCCTTCTCCTCCCTTCTTTTCTCTCTCTTATCCAGAGTGGACTGCCTCTTTCTTCATTCTCTTCTTGCCCTCTGTGTATGAGGCCAATTTCATATGTAAGTCAGAGAACTCCACAGACTGTGGACCAACGGAAGCTGGCCCTGCTCCTAGGACATATATACAAGATATCTCCTGGGATTAACCCAGGAATGGACTTAATACGTTGTCGGTTATGAACCATTTCAGCTTTGACAGATGTCAAAATATTTTCAAAGTTATTATATAAAAATGCATGCTTACATGCAATATATAAAATTTGCTGTCACTAACCCTTGGTATTATCAGACTTTGAAATCAGGATGCCGTGACCATTAGAAGAATGGACAACCTCCTTCTTGTCAAGTTTTTCACATTTCAGTAAGTAACATTTTCATTCTGCCAAATCCAATTTTCACTTCTTCATTTTCTATATTACTTTACTTAGGTAAGAAAAACCGGCACTATTTTAGTTACAATTCTCCCACACAAACTTTTTGTTCTATTTTATTTTTCTCATAGTATATTTATTATCTGTGACAACTCTAATGAAATTTATGTACTATAATGCTTTTGGTTTTTAAAAATCTATTGTTCATTACTGTATATATATTTCCTGGAAAGATGTCTAGTAGGTGCTAGTGGCTCAATAAATGCTCACTGAGTGAATGAGTAAATAAATGCATATGTAGTTGGTCAATCAATTTTAAACACAGATTCTGAAGAATATACAGTTATGGTAGTGTAATGGAGTTCAGAAGTAGCTCTGATACTTTACCACTATCTGTATTCACATCCTTTGCAGTGTAATTTTGTAGTGCCTACAATTCTGACTCCAGTTTTAGGAAAATACTGCTATTTAGGAATTGCTTTGGTCAATAGGATATTAGTAGATTTTTACACAAGCACTTCAGTGATTGGATTTGCTTTCACTTGAGCTTTCTGCCTTTTCCATGATAACATGTATGAGCTATCTTGGTGAAGGATGAAAACATGTGGACTAGAAATGTTACAGTCGAAGCCATCCTATGTCAAGCAAGAGATAGTTGGCTTTACATATGTGAGTAGACCCAGTTAAAGCAGCGTATCTGCCTTAACGGACTATTGCTAATTATGGGAAAGCACAGATCAGATTAGAGAAGTCTAACCCAGATCTACTGAGTCTTACTGACTCATGAGCTAAATAACCTTTTATTGTTTTATGTCAGTAAGACTTAATGGTGATTTGATTTGCATCATTATTTTAGTAAGAGATAGCTGTTAAAGAAGATCATTCTACTTTGAGCCACTTTTATGACCCCAGGTTAGTAGCAGTCAAAATCAGGATTCTGAGTCTGAATTTCATCCGTATAAAGTCAGATAGTAGGACGTTACTATTTGCTGATTTACCTTAGCGCAAAGGAGAACTTTCATGAGTTGGCATTGAAATGAAGACCCACGAGCACTCCATTCCAACAGAGCTTTTTTCCAAATAGAGGAGAAAACACCTGAAATATGGCCTCTTGCTTACATGGGATAAAATTAAAGGCAAAAATAAAATTACACATTACAAGTTAATGAACTTTTTTAATATATGTAGAGTAAAACATGTGTTTCTTGGTTGTACCCATAGTCCTTGTTCATATCTTTCCTTCTGCGGACTGAGACTTAGTATAACTGGCAACACAGATCAATATGAAGTAGACCTTTTACCTTTAGGGTACCTGGACTAGAAGGGAAGTTATCACTGATAAAATTTATCCAAAATAATACTTACCGGGTGCCTGGGTGGCTCAGTTGGTTGAGCGACTGCCTTCAGCTCAGGTCATGATCCTGGAGTCCCGGGATCGAGTCCCGCATCAGGCTCCCTGCTCAGCAGGGAGTCTGCTTCTCCCTCTCCCGCTCCCCCCTCTTGTGCTCTTTCTCTCTCTCACTCTCTCTCTCAAATAAATAAATAAAATCTTTAAAAAAAAACAAAAAAAAATAATACTTACCAAAAATCATTCTTGTAAGTATTCCCCATCAATCTGACTAATCAGACTAGAACAGCAACACTAATCAGAAAAGCTGTCAACAGCAGTGACACGCTATTGATCGTTCTGAGAAATGATCAAAGGTCAATCGGCCAGAAGCAGGCAAGGATAAGACCCTGTGCAATGAAGCCTCCCTCACTGCAGGACACCCAGGTCAACTGTGGCAGGAATCCTAAGTCTGGCACATGGTGGTAGCCTATACATTTGAAACCAAGAGTCCTTTACTCTGTGCCCAGTCTCTGATAGTAGATGTGTTGCCATGTCTCTTACAAAGATGGATTCAGGCTGCCATGGTGGCAATGTGAGTCACGCAGTTTCCATCGACAGCTTGATTCCAGCTGATGCTTTCATAGGAAAGGTCCATGCTGTGAACATCTACATGAAAGACTCTGTAGTTCAATCAGTATCTGTCGATTTTTTTCCCTCGCAGTCCATGCGCTCCAAAAAAAGAATGTCTTTAATCACTACTCTGTTGTTTTCCAAATAGCAGACCAAATAGCCAGCTAGCCTACTGGCAACATTTCAAGATGCGATAAAACCATCACCAGATTCCTCAAGGGGAACATAGGTCAGTGCTATGAGAATGTCCTTGAATTATGCCCACAGAGCTGAGCAACCACATACCTTTCAGATCTGCATAGCTGGCCACAGCAGCCTGGTGGACATATTCAAAATACAATTTTCCAGATAAGCAGGACCAGGCATTTAGGAGAAATCTTACCAAGTCATGAGCTTTGCTTCAGGCAGTTTAGTGGGGGACAAGTTTCTCCCAAAGGAACAGCTGCTACTTTTTCATGTAAAACTAAGATGCTAGCTAGAGCCAAGCTGGAATCATTCACACGTTATTCAGAATAGAAAAGTGAGAGGAATAAGATCTGATTGAGGCACAGTTTGGAGTTCAAAGACATTGGTCATAGAATATATCTTAAGCTGTTCAGAGATTGCGTTATTTTATCATTTTCTGAGCCATATGCATAGATATGTGTGCAAGCATATGCACACATACATACATATACGTTCTCGTGTGTATATATAAAATAAAAATAAATCTTAGCGTAATACTTGCTGTTTGAGACTACAGTCCACTCCCTTTTCTTCTTTCTACTGAAGTTTACAAATTTAAAAAGTATTTTTTTCAAACCTGAAATACAGATAAAGCTTTCCTGTTATAACATAACAAAAGTAAGCTGACATCCACATTTCTTTCTTTATTTCTTTAATTTGTAAGTGTCTTAGAATTCTCAAATAATTTGTTTACCAAGTGGAACTGTGCTGGGTTCTGGCAATACAAAGATCAGTCAAGCCTCATCTTTACCTCCGATGGATCTATTGTGCTCCCAGCCTGTCTTAATGTCACGTGGCAAGGAGCCCATCCTGCAAACTAAAAAATTGAGCCTGAGCTTTACAGTAAAGCTCCAGGCTGAAGTTCCTCTACATGCTACTGATAATCCCTTCAAATAGGGTGAAGTTTGTTCCTGATACAATCTAGGAAATAATGGCATACGCCCTGGCATTCTGAGGACATTCATTCTGTTGGCTATTAGGAATGCCAGCTCACGCCACCACTGTGTCGCACTTCAGAGCTCATTGCGTGGCCATTCTAGAATTCTCAATAGCACTCAAGTGCCTATCCCCTAGGAAACATGATTACTTATTTAAATCATACTGTAACTCTCCACTTAAACCTTTCATGGCTTACATGCCTGGATTCTTCAATCTACTTTCACATATAAGCCTCTGTAATTAGTTAACAAGCCATTCCCACACTGTTTTGGGCTTCTCACACCTGCGACTATCCTTCAGATCATTTTTGCCTTCCCAAATCCTTTTTAATGCCCTCTGTAATGACCAATCATCAACGAATAACTCCCCTATTTTCTCAACACTTCTTAAAATCTTCTGTAATATTCCTAAGCACAAATGAAAACTCTTTTCCCCAAATTTCGGCTTCACATGTATCTTTTCCAAAGGTAGGTTTTTCATCTCTCATGCTACACGTGTATCAGTTCATTCACCAGTCCCTTCTTCCCTCACTCTCCTTTAAGACCTCTCCTCACCACTGTCATATAACCTGCTGCTTCGAGACCTTTGTTCTTCAAGCGGGCCACTCTCATGTGCCAAATTTTTGATTGCCCATTTCATATATGGAAAGGCTTGAGGATCTGTTTTCTTTTTTTTTTAAAGATTTTATTTATTTATTTGACAGAGAGAGAATGAGAGAGAGCACATGAGAGGGGGGAGGGTCAGAGGGAGAAGCAGACCCCCCGCTGAGCAGGGACCCCGATGCGGGACTCGATCCAGGGACTCCAGGATCATGACCTGAGCCGAAGGCAGTCGCTTAACCAACTGAGCCACCCAGGTGCCCAAGGATCTGTTTTCTACCCTAAATATGTTATCATGCCATATGACATCAAAGTCCAAAGTAATGATCTACCCAAATTCTCATCTCTCAGCTTCTTCTTTCTCATCAACTATGACTTCTTTTGTGCTACTGTAGCTACCAATATCTACAAATATTTCATCCATAGAATATTAAGTCATCTCGTCTTCCCAATGTACATTCAGATGTCTAAATTTAACATTTTAGAGGTGAAATATTTCAGGATGATGGTAGCTATAGCATATTATTTGAAGTTGTTAGCTGTAGCACAGACTCCAGTATTCAGCCTTCTGACTCACGGGGTTTTCATTCCACTGATGCTCTACTTTCTCTGTGTTCATCAGTCAATTTCTTTCTTTTTCTTTTTCTTTTTTTCTTTTTTTTTTTTTCTTTTTGAGAGAGAGAGAGACTGTACATGAGTGGGGTGATGAGCAGAGGGAAATGGAGAATGAGAATCTCAAGCAGGCTCCACACTCAGTGAGGAGCCTAACTTGGTGCTCAATCTCAGGACCCGAACCAAAATCAAGAGTAGGGTGTTTAACAGACTGAGCCACCCAGATGCCTCCTCAGTCAATTTCTATACTCACTTTACTCAATCTTTAGATATTATTAAATATAAGTTTAAGTTAACCTTCCAGAAGGCTACTTGTCCTTTAGGCATGCCGGTCTTATAAATTCTTAATTTTAGGTGAACTCAACTGCCTTCCTAACCAGATCTAGACAGATGACTTTTGTTCCATGCAGTAAATTGGCACCACTGGGACCACTGTCACTGTATGTTTGTATGTTACATAGGCTGTCAGTGCTACCCATCGATCCTATTGTAATAACCACCCCACAGAGATGGGATCAATTCCCACACCCACATCCAAAAGTTGGTTTGAATGTTGAAGTGGATGAGGCCAGACAGGCACCAAGAGAGTACGAAAGTTTCATTACTCACAAAATGCTGCTCCCTGGGTGGGAGCAGAGCAGGCCTCTGAAGCTAGTCTGAAAATGTCTCAGGAAGTCAGGGAAAGGAAACTGGTTTGAGGTTTTCATGGTGGCTAAAGAGGTCCAGGGTGACACTTCTGCACTTCTATATGCACTTTAGACAGAGCTCGCATGATTAAACTTCCCCACAAAGTCAAAGGAGGAAGTACTCGGGATTCCTTATTGGATTGGTCGATGTGGAGCAGAAGGGAAAGAGGGACAAGTATGGCTTCCAAGTGTCAGTGGTCAAACATCAGGAAGGAGTCAGACTTTATTACATCTACTTTATTACTTGCTACTATCTGCTTGATTTTTTTATTTCCCATAATGGTCAGAACTTTCCCATTCTTTACCAGTTTCACTATCCTTTATCTGAACTTTCAACTTACTCCTAATTTAGAGAAAGTAGTTACCACATGGGGACTCTTTAAAAATCTTACTCCGCCTGCCTCCAAAAATACATCTCCCTGTATTTATAGCCAGTTTGTTTGTTTATCTGCTTGTTTTCTCTATTCTTGCTTTGACTTCATTCTCTTTTCCATTTCCAAGGGCCTGCTTTTATCATCCCCTCTGTCCTATCAGTAATTATAATGGATAGATTTTAAATTTTTCCTTCAGTCGAGGCATAAAAAAATAGAGAAGCACACGAAAGCTATTTGTGAACCATTGAGATTAACACAAAGGTAACAATTGCGTTGATAGATAATGAGATAGATACACAAAGGTAACAATTGCATTGATAGATAATGAGATTGAACACTGTCAGCCTGTCAGAGACCCCGTCACTCTTCACTCCTCTTTCCCAAAGGCAACTGCTTTCCTAAGTCCTATCACTCCAACGTAGTTTCACCTGTTCTTGAATTTTAAATAAGTGGAATATACAGTACATATTCTTTTATTACAGTCATTTTTCTTTTTTTTTTTTAAGATTTTATTTATTTATTTGAGAGAAAGAGAGAATGAGAGAGAGCACATGAGAGGGAGGAGGGTCAGAGGGAGAAGCAGACTCCCCGCCGAGCAGGGAGCCCAATGTGGGACTCGATCCCGGGACTCCAGGATCATGAACTGAGCCGAAGGCAGTCACCCAACCGACTGAGCCACCCAGGCACCCTATTACAGTCATTTTTCTTTTCATTTTATTTCTTAGGGTCTGTTTAAGAATTCTCCCTACCCAGAGTGATGAAGATATTCATTCTCCCACATTATCATCCTTTAATTCCCATGTTCACCTGACATTGGTTTGGGTGTGTGACGTGAGTAGTGTCAAGTTTAAATGACAGAACTCGAAGTTTTTACAAACTACGTAAACACAGACAGGGAAAAAGAAAATGACTACTACAAAAAGAAGCTAAAAGGTACAATGAGAAGGTAGGTTTTTATTTAAACTGTGACTCCTCAGCACTAAAAGATGGCAAGAAGTAATAAAGGACGACCCAGTGAGAATCACTACCCCCACTCTATGTGCCAATGGAGAGAGTGGTACCGTTAGAAATTGGCAAAATTGGGCGCCTGGGTGGCTCAGTTGGTTAAGCGACTGCCTTCGGCTCAGGTCATGATCCCGGAGTCCCGGAATCGAGTCCCGCATCGGGCTCCCCGCTCAGCAGGGAGTCTGCTTCTCCCTCTGACCCTCCCCCCTTCTCATGTGCTCTCTCTCTCTCTCAAATAAATAAATAAATAAAATCTTTAAAAAAAAGAAGAAATTGGCGAAATCTGTATTTGTGTGAAAAGAGCTTTCTGACAAGAGTAGTGTCTGTGAGCAAAAAGAACACAGCCAATGCCCACTCTACAGCATGGCAGAGAGAAAGCGGGGGGGACTAAAACCTTGACCTCTCCCATGTTGACAACTGATTTCCTTCCACAGCTGTCTTTTACCTGAGGGGAAGATGGCCCATTTGAAGACACTGTAGGGATCAGTTTCATAGGTTCAGAGTACTGCAGAGATGGTCACATCATCATTCCCAAAAGCAAAATAACCAGCACAAATTCTAATAGAAATACTAGGCAAAAGTGCAAAACCTAGGAGGCATTTTCATATGGGAAAATTGAATGAACAAAATTTCTTGAAAGAAAAACAAATATAATGGATTGTGTGAAATGACTGGCTTATTAAACAAAACCAAGATAAGGATGTGGAAAAAGACAGGCCGAACATGTGTGGGGATCCGGATAATGAAAGAGAGCTACAGAAAAGCTTAAATGTAAGAAATCCGATTTTTATGTTTTATACTTTATGAGATGTAGCATTTAGTGATATTTGTATAAATCATATTTGAGAAATTCTGATTGGTGGGGACTATACTAGAAACAAGAGCAACAGAAACACTACAAAGAACCCTACTGTGATTGCCAGGCATGAGAAGATTACTTTCTGCCAAGAATAATTGGCTGTAGAAATGGAACCTTCAAATTGAAAAGAAATTTGTGAGGACAAAAGTTCTTGTCATATTTGAGGGATTAATGTGGTAGGCAAGAAAAAGAGAAAGAAGCATATTTTGGAGTGAAAATGGCGAGTTTACTTTTTAGATAAGTCACAGATGGAACTGAATATAAAATTGTGGCAGGAGGACATCTGCGCTGGAGGCAGGTTTTGGGGTTGTCTCTTGGTAGGTGTGTACTCAGAGTGCACAAATTCTCTAAGGGACTTACTATAAAGAAATGTCAACAGAGGGCCAAGGAATGAACCTATTCAGGTGTTCACAAAGCATGGAGTCCTGAAAATCTAGTGAGATGGTAGAGTAGTTAACTTTATCAGATAGTGTTGGGAGGACAAAAGCAAACATAATAGTAAAATAATAAAAACATAATAGTAAAATAATAAAAAATAATAGTAAAATTAATTGTGTAATGTAAAAATGCAATAATTGATATCCCATGTATTAATACATTTATAAATTAAAACGATTTCATTAATTTCCTTCAAGTTGAAAAGTATTGTACTAGTTTAACCCCTTTCCTCATGGGACATGTATAGAATGGTGGGGAAATCTATATATAAATATTATGAAATATTACCTTGGAGAGAGTATCTCAAATGTGCTGAAATTAATAAATTTCTAATCTATCAAATAAATCTTTACATAAAAGGAATTTATATAATTTCATTTTACTTTACTTGCAAATTTACTATTTCCAGTAATCATTCTCATATTTATCGTAGCTTTTTGTGGAAACAGGATAGGATCAGGTGCAAATTGGAAATTCACAGTTGACTTATTTAGGAATAATTTTCTATTTATGAGTTTTCTGAACAGGGTTTTTCATATCATCTTAATATTTACTAGGTGGAAAGTAAATCACAGAAAATCTTACAGTTTCAAAAATAAAGAGAACAGTGAAAATTTAAACATTAAAAGACTGTGTTTGTTTTTTTCAAAAAATAATTACTGTTTTTGGCCATCATTATAGTTTTATATGATATAAAAATTATATGCATTGTATAGTACCAAGAGATAACCATTGCTTAATTTAATGAATTTCAAAAATTATAAATCTCAATCTATTTGAAATTAATATTTCATTCATTGATCCTCATTCCCAGTTCCAGAATAAGAAGAAATGATTTATTTTTCTTTTGAGAGGAAAAAGTATGATTTAAAAAAAAACCTGATAATGTACACATATTTATGACAATATGGGTTTTAATTTATAATTTCTTAATAGGTAATAAATTATAATACATCTTTTTAAGGAAAGATGTTAAAGGCATCTTGTTAGAAACTATGGAAACAAAATTAAGATTGCAAATATAGAAATATTAATTTTTTAGAAATAAAACAATGGGATGTGGTACATTTTAGCCATAATTTTATCTTTCTTTACTATCTCTTGCTATTAAGCCACATGCTTAGAAGAATTACTTGCTAGATTATAATGCTACATACTAAAAAGACTTACTAAAAATTAAGTTTGCTGGATTTCATGGGTGGCTTAGTTGGTTAAGCATCTGACTCTTGGTTTCAGCTCAGGTCATGATCTCATGGGTCTTGAGATCAAGGTTGTTGGTGGGGAGGGGGCGGATGCTCTTCTGTTCAGCAGGGATTCAGCCTGAAGATTCTCTCCCTCTGCCCCTCCCCCCACTTGCGTGCTCGCTCGCTCTCTCTCAAATAAATAAATGCATTTTTTTAAAAAAATTAAGTTTGCTATCTCCCCTCCAATTTGCTACGTGGATCTCAAAATTATTCTAAGTATAGAGAACTGCATCTTAGTTATCCCCAGGAATTTTAAAAGACTATTGCTTAGAAATGACACAAGATGAAGACCTTCTTAATACTTTCATAATACAAATACAGATACAAAAATAGACAGCATATGGTTATTATTGGCTAAGCAAAGATTAGAACTGATGAGGTCATGCTCACTTTATTTTCTTTTTTTTTTTAAACACAGTGACAAGGGATTTTAATAATCAGTAAAGACATAATTGATGGGGAAGGAAATGCTATCTTAAAAGGTCTCAGTGAAGGACTATGATGGGGTGTCAGTGGAGCCTGGAGGGAATCTAGCTTACAGACATGGACATTTTCAGTGTCAATCCCAGGAAGACATGACAATCTAGGCCTTGGACTAGGTCTGAGGTTGAATTCCAGATCTCAGAATTCTTTTTTTTTTTTTTATTCTTATGTTAATCCCCATACATTACATCATTAGATGCTCACTTTATTTTCAATTGTTTTTGCTTGTGGCAGTAGTTGGTAATTGCTTATTTATTTTTGCTATATAATGTGAGAAAAGTATGGGGAAATTAAATGAAATTAAACAATACTATCTTAAAATTATTTCATTAAATAGATTTGGGACAAGAATTTTTATTCAGCCTTTCATTATTTATGCAGGTTCTTCAACACTCAACTATAATCTGGATCAACATGTGCACCTTCCCACTCCCATATTCCTC